>NW_016107411.1:2952479-2958056 GCF_001604975.1 Cebus imitator | reverse complement strand
TGCAATCTTGCTCTGTCGCCAGCCTGTAGGGCAGTGGCGCAATCGCAGCTCACTGCAATCTCTGCCTCCCAGGTTAAGCAATTCTCCTGCCTCGGTCTCCCAAAGTGCTGGGATTACAGGTGTGAGCCACCTCGCCCGGCCCTTCTCTTGTCTCTTATTTCATCAACAGATGTTGAATACTCATTATGTAAGATATGAAAATTCAGGTGTCTGTAATGTCTGCAAGGCAACGTTAATGTTTAGGTAACCAAACATGGATCTTCATGTTTCCAGACTAATACATGGACAATATCTCTTTAACATGATTGCCTGTAATGCTTAAATAGGGGTAATAGCTTGTTGTCTCTCAGGCAGTGGGCTGGGCCCTGAAGAGTAAATGGAGAAGGACCTGGGTTCTGTGGCCCACCAGCTGCCAAATGCCCAGTCCCCAAGCCTGCAGATCCCGTGGTGTTGTTTGCTATGTCCTCCTCCCCTCCCACACCTGTCATTCTGCCTTCACTTTGTTGTCATGTGAATTGCACCCTGTGTCCATCCGCACAGGCACAACACAGTGATGCTCTCTCATCTCCCCACTGTCCCAGGACTCTGGGGCTTGGTGAATAATGCTGGTATTGCCTTGCCCGTCGCCCCCAATGAGTGGCTGACCAAGCAGGACTTTGTGACCATACTGGACGTGAACTTGTTGGGGTTAATTGATGTGACTCTGAACCTGCTGCCCTTAGTGAGGAAGGCCAGGGGCCGTGTGGTCAACGTCTCAAGTGTCTTGGGCCGGATAACACTTTTCAGTGGAGGCTACAGCATCTCCAAGTATGGCGTAGAAGCCTTCTCCGACTCCCTCAGGTATGGTTCTGGGATGGGGCCCACCCAGGTCTTCCTGCTCCTGTCCTTGTTGGGAAGGCTTTTTCAGGGAGTTCCTTGAATCCAGCCTGTAAGGCCCTTTCATGAGATCCCTTTCTGTCTTCATGTGTGAAGCTCTCATCATCCTCTTTCTGGATTGGGCTGGCCATTCAGTGGGAAGCACATTCCTGAGTGCTGGGTGGCAGAGGGGCCCCTGGTCAGAGAGTTTCTTTAATGATTCCTCTTCCCTGAATGGATCTGTTCGTCAGAAACTGCCAGAGTCAGAATTGGACCTGGATATTTTATTCTTTGTGTTTTACCTTCTAAGGCCCCTAAGGCTTTCCCCCTCTGTTTCTCTGTCTTGCAGGAGGGAGCTCTCCTACTTTGGGGTGAAGGTGGCTATGATTGAGCCTGGCTTTTTCAAGACTGCTATAGCCAATAAGGATAGAATCTTTAAGAGCTTCCTGGATATTTGGGACCGGGCCAGGCCAGAGGTGAAGCAGATCTATGGCGAGAATTTCGTTACATCCTGTGAGTAAGCTGTGGACAGCAGGGAGAGAAGCAAACCCTTGTGGGGAATCCCTGGCCTACCATTGGTGTCTGAAGGGCATTAGAGTTTGATCTCCAGGCTCTCCCTGCCCCACAAAGTGGAGACCTTTAGCCCCATTTCCATAATGTATGCTGTGTGGTCAACTGGTCATGTAAAGCAAGTGTCCAGGCTTCTTAGAACTTGGGACCAGTGTCTATCTGAACCTGTCGTTATTTTGAGAAGCAAAATAAAGCCAGAAAGGGAAGACATTAGGGGCCTGATCACAAGCTGGCATTAGAGACAGCTGGTTTTTATGTGCTGAGACTTCTACTGTGCATGGAGACCATCATTTATGCAGATCAGATATTCCCAAATAGAGACAGACGTGGCTTAGTGTGGAACACTTCTTACTTTCTCATGGATGGGCTCCAACTCAGGGAATTTGGATAAAGTAGACTTGAGGCATTGCTTGCCTGGGGGTTGTGGAGTGAGTTCTTAGAACCTTTCCATTTTAAGTTGAATTCAAAGCAGGATTGGTTGCAGGTGGAAATATACATGGATCATTTCTCATTCTTAACAGATAAGGAGTCAATTGAACAATTCGATCATAAGTGCACACAGGATCTGTCCTTGGTGACCAACTGCATAGAGCATGCGCTGACTGCCTGCCACCCCCGCACTCGCTACTCAGCTGGCTGGGATGCCAAACTTTTCTACCTTCCCGTGAGCTACATGCCCACCTTCCTGGCGGATGCCATTCTCTACTGGAGTTCTCCAAGGCCGGCCAAGGCTCTATGAAGCCGGGACTTGGGTGCATGGTTGCATGGATTTGGGGTATGCTATGAGGGGTGATGTATCATGGAGAAAGAAATAAAGTTCTCAGGTCAGTAGGGCACCAATCCCACCTTCTTCATGATCTCCTGGCCATAATTCTCCTGGGAAAGGATTCCTCTCTCTGGAAATGTTGGTGGGAAAGTTTCAAGTTACACAGCTGAGAAACAGGGACCAAAGAGTGCTCCTGGGTGCATTGTCACCTTAGGTGACCACTCAAGGCTGCAAACTTCTGGGGTAAGCGTGAGCATATGGAAGGAGCCTCAGCCATGCCATTACCTACTGCTTCCTTCTCAGACTGTGTGTTAATTCTGGGCCAGTCTACACCTTCCCATGGGCTGGAAATGGCCCGAAGGATGTGAGGGCAACTCTCCTCTGAAGATCCTTGTACACAAGGCATTGGGACTGGGAGCGCAGCCATTATGCAGCCCCAGAGGCCTCAGGAGTCATACCAGCAGTAGTGGCTTGGAGGTGGTGTCCTCAGTAGGGATCTGTGCAGAGGACAAATAAACCAGTTTTCTATTTGTCTTGAAAGCATGGACTACCTTTAATTCTTGTGATGTTGAAAAAGTTGATAGTTTGACCCACGTGCAGTGATTTGAATGTTCTTGTGAAGCTACGCTGGATTCCAGGCACATGAGATTGCAATCCCTCTCTAAGTCTGGGTTCCCTCCTTTGCTCAGCACCCAGGATCACTCTATTGAGAAAGCCAGGTCACTGTCAGCCTCTCTAGGACTCCAATTCAAAGGCCCAAATGAGTCAACAAGAATGGGTCTCCTCCTAATATTGGAATTCTCTGCTAGAAGGAGTACGAGATCTCAATGGGGAAGTCTTATCTGAGATTGTGCCACTGCACTCCAACCTGGCTGATAGAGTGAGGCCCATCTCAAAAAGCAAAACTTCCCAAGCAAAACACACAATGAGGACTGGGTGTATATAAATGGCATAATAGGCTTCACAGATCATTCTCTTCTCCTCGTCCCCCACCAGGACACCAAGTTAACAACTATCTCTGCACCAAAAAACAGCTTCATAAGAATCAACAATCAGGTGATAACTCTTTTACCTGGTTTTAACTTCATATTGCTGAAGGAGGCACTGAAGAGATACAAAAAATAGTCATGAATCACGGACACACCCACTCTCGAAACCCTAGCAGTGGAGGCATGGTGCTGAGAGCGTCTCTGGGTGCTGGGGGAGGGAAAACACAGCAATTGTGAGGCACTGAGCTCAGAGTTGTCCTGTTAGAGCAGAAAGAAAAACCAGACCAAACAGCTGATGGCTGGCCACAGAAGGAGCATTTAAACCAGCCCTGGCTGCAGGGAAACCACGGATCCCAGCAGTCCTGATTTGAGTGCCCATAAACCTCGATACTGAGGGCTACAACAATCCATGTCTCCAAGTAAACTTGAATGGCAGTCTAGGCCAGAAGGACTGCAACTCATAGGTGAGGCCTAGTGCCACAGGGGAGTCTCTGATCACAGCAGGCCTGACTTGAGTGCCTGAAAACCTTGCCACCCCGGGCTACAACGCTCCATGTCTCCAAGTAAACTTGAAAGGCAGTCTAGGCCAGAAGGTCCGTACTTCATAGGCTAGGCATAGTGCAGAAGTAGGCCCAGGGGCACTGGATTAGGGGGACATGCACCATACTGAGACGTCAGCTGCAGTAGTCAAGGGAATGTTGGCATCACCCCACCACTAACCCCAAAGTGCACAGCTTGAGATTTTGAAGGAGATGCCCCTCTTCCACCTGAGGAGAGGAGAGGGAAGAGTGGGGAGGATTTCATCATGCATCTTGGATATCAGCTCAGCCACAACAAGGCAGGACAATGAACAGAGTCATGAAGCCCCCTTTTCAACCCCTAGCTGCCGACTCACATTTTTAGACAGGCCCTGGGCCAGAAAGGAACCTAGTGCCTTCAAGGCAAGGACGCAGTGCTGGCAGAATTTATCACCTGCTATCTGAAGAGACGTTGGGCCATGAATAACCAGCATTGATAGCCGGGTACTACATCGAGGGCCGTGGGTAAGCCTCTGAGATGCGATGGCTTCAGGTGAGACTCGGGACATTCACAGCTGCCGTGGCTATGGAGAGAGACTTCTGTCTGAGAAAAGTGGAAAGAAAAGTCAAGGAGACTTTGTCTTGCACCTTATGTTCCAGCACGGCCACAGCGAGGAGGAGCCCAAAGTAGACTATTGTGGTTTATGATTCCAGGACTTGACTCTTGGATGACATTTTCTGGGCCTGCTCTGGGCCAGTGGGGAGCTCACTGACATGAATGGTGTGTCTCAGGCCAGGCACCATTCACCACAAGCTGATATAAAAGACCTTGGACTTTAAGGGAACATCGATGGCAAAACTCCATGTGACCTGGGGTGGTGCTGGCTATGAGGTCAGGCTCCTCTGTCTTTGGACAAGGAACAAAAGAGTGGGAAAAACTTTGTTGTGTGATTTGAGTGTCAGTTCGGCTGCAATACAGTAGAATACCAGGTACACTTCTAAGATTTGACTCTAGTCCTTGACTCCTGCACAGCAGTTCTGGACCCACATGGAGACTGGGGACCTCACTGCCCTATCAGAAGGACACAGGCCTAACTAGCTTTGCTACCTGCTGATTGTAGAGTCCTTGGGCCTTGAGCAAACATAGGCAGTAGCCAGAAACTGGTTCCAACAGGCCTTGGGTGAGACCCAGCACTGTGGTGGTTTCAAGTCTGACCCAATGCAGCCACTGTGGTGGTGACACAGGGGTGCTTGTGTCACTCCACCCCCAACTTTAAATATCTCAGAACAAACACACACACAGTTAATCTGTACGTATGGGAGAAAGTAAGGGAAGAGAACAAGAGTCTCTGCCTAGTAATCCAGAGAATTCTCTCAGATCCTGTCCCAACCATCAGGGTGGTACCTCTGCGAGTTCACAAGAACTACAGCATTACTGGGCGTGGGTTGCCCCCTAGAGCAGATAACAGCTTAGATCACAACGCCCAGGTCTTTCCAAATTGTCTTGGAAAGCCTTAAAACAAAGATGGTTACAAATAAGCCTAGACAGTGAAGACTACAATAAATACATAACTCTTCAATGCCCAGACACTGAACAGCATCTACTAACATCAACATCATGTGGGAAAACATGACCTCACTAAATGAACTAAATAAGGGACCAGAGACCAATCCTGGAGAAACAGGTATGAGAATTTAAAATAGCTGTGTGGGGGACGATCCAAGATGGCCGTTTAGGAACAGCTCAGGATTGCAGCTCCCAGTGAAAGCGCAGAGGGTGAGTGGACGCCGCGTTTTTATTGCCTACAGACTAGGAAATTCCCGGGCGGAGGTGCTCCACGGTCGCCAGCGCGGCTGTTTCGGCCAGCATGGCTGTGCC
>NW_016107411.1:2908768-2945724 GCF_001604975.1 Cebus imitator | reverse complement strand
AATTACTTGAAGCCAGGAGGCAGAGGTTGCAGTGAGTGGAGATCCCACCACTGCACTCCAACCTGGACTACAGAGCGAGACACCATCTCAAAAAAAAAAAAAAATACATAGAAGAAAAAAGAATAAATGCAATGAAGCATGCCTTCAGGATCCAGTAAATAGATTTAAAAGGGCAATTTTAAGAGTTACTGGCCTTAAAAAGGAGGTAGAGAAAGAGATAGGGTTAGAAGGTTTATTCAAAGTGATAATAACAGAAGACTTCCCAAACCTATAGAAAGATATGAAAATCCAAGTATAGGAAGATAATAGAACACCAAGCATATTTAACCCAGAGAAGACTACCTCAAGGCATTTAATAACCAAACTTCTGAAGGTCAGGGGTAGAGATAGGACCCTAAAAGCAGCAAGAGGAAAGAAATGAATAACATACAATGAAGCTCCAATACATCTGGCAGCAGATTTTCAGTGGAAACTTTATAGGCCAAGAGAGAGTGGCATGATATATTTAAAGTGCTAAAGAAAAAACTTTTACCCTATAACAGTACATGTGGTGAAAATATCCTTCAAGTATAAAGGAGAAATAAAGACATTCCTGGACAAACAAAAGGTGAGGGATTTCATCAGTATCAGACCTGTTGTACAAGAAATGCTAAAGGAAGTACTTCATTCATTCAGAAAGAAAAGAACATTAATGAGCAATACATAGTACCTGAAGGTACAAACCTCACTAATAGTAACAAGTACACAGAAAAACACAGACTATTATAGCATTGGAACTGTGGTGTGCAAACTACTCTTATACTAAGCAGAAACACTAATTGATGAACTAATCAAAAAAAGTAACTACAACAACTTTTGAAGACATAGTACGATAAGATATAAATAGAAACCACAAGAAATTCAAAAGTTAAGGAATGAAGTTAATGTGTAAAGTTTTTCTTAATTTTCTTTGTGCTTGTTTGTTAGTTTATGCAAATAGTGTTAAGTTGTTATCAGGTTAAAATTATGGGTTATAAGATAGTATTCGCAAGCCTCATGGTAACCTCAAGCCAAAAAACATACAATGAATACACAAAAAATAAAAAGCAAGAAACTAAATCATATCTCCAGAGAAGAACATCTTCACAGCAAGAAGACAAGAAGGAAAGAAAGAAGGAAAAGAAGTTCGGCCGGGCGCGGTGGCTCACACCTATAATCCCAGCACTTTGGGAGGCTGAGGTGGGTGGATCACAAGGTCAAGAGATCAAGACCATCCTGGTCAACATGGTGAAACCCTGTCTCTACTAAAAATACAAAAATTAGCTGGACATGGTGGCACGCATCTGTAGTCCCACCTACTCAGGAGGCTGAGGCAGGAGAATCGCTTGAACCCAGGAGGCGGAGGTTGCAGTGAGCCGAGATCATGCCATTGCACTCCAGCCTGGGTAACAAGAGCAAAACCCCATCTCAAAAAAAAAAAAAGAAGGAAGAAATCAACCAGAAAACGAATAACAAAATGGCAGGAGTAAGTCCTTATCTACCAATAATAGCATGGAATATAAGTATCCTAAACTGACCAATCAAAAGACATAGACTGCCTGAACGGATAAAAACACAAAAGACCCATTAATCTGTTGCCTACAGGAGAAACACTTCACCTATGAAGACAAACACAGACTGAAAATAAAAGGATGGAAAAAGAAATTTTTTGCCAATGGAAACCAAAAAGAGCAGGAGTTTTATCTCCGATAAAATATATTTCAAAAAAGGTCACTATATAATGGTAAAGGGGTCAATTCAGCAAGAGGATATACTAACAATTTTAAATATGTAATATATGCACCCAACACAGAAGCACCCAGATATATAAAGAGAATATTATTAGAGCTAAAGAGAGAGAAAGGCCCCAATGAAATAATAGTTGGAGACTCCAACACTCCTCTTTCAGCATTGGACAGATCTTTCAGACAGAAAAATCAACAAGGAACATCAGACTTAATCTGCACTGTAGACCAAATGGATCCAATCGATATTTACAGAACATTTTTTCCAGTGGCTGCAGAATTCTTTTCCTCAGCACATGGATCATTCTCAAAGATAGACCACATGTTAGATCACAAAACAAATATTAAAACAGTGAAAAAATTGAAATCATATCAAGCATCTTCTATGATCATGATAAAATGTAACTTGTAATAATAAGAAGAATTTTGGAAACTATATAAGCACATAGAAATTTTAAAATATTCTCCTGAAAGACCAGTGGGTCAATGAAGATATTAAGAAGAAAATTGAAAAAAATTCTAAAAACAAATGATTAATAGAAACCCAACATAGCAAAACCTATGTGATACAATAAAAGCAGAACTAAAAGGGAAATTTATAGCGATTAGTGCCTACATCAAAAAAAAAAAAGGAAAATTTCAAATGAACAATCTAACGATGCATATATATACATATGTGTGTGTGTGTGTGTGTGTGTGTGTGTGTGTGTGTGTGTGTGTGTGTGTATCATACTTTAAGTGCTGGGGTACATGTGCAGAACATGCAGGTTTGTTGCATAGGTATACATGTGCCATAGTGGTTGGCTGCACCCATCACCCTGTCATCTACATTAAGTATTTCTCCTAATGCTCTCCTTCCCCTAGCTCCACACCCCTGACAGACCCCAGTGTGTGATGTTCCCCTCCCTGTGTCCATGTGTTCTCATTGTTCAGTTCCCGCTTATGAGTGAGAACATACAGTGTTTGGTTTTCTGTTCTTGTGTTAGTTTGCTGAGAATGATGGTTTCCAGCTTCACCTACGTCCCTGCAAATGACATGAACTCATCCTTTTTTATGGCTGCATAATATCCTATGGTGTATATGTGTGCCACATTTTCTTTATCCAGTCTATCATTGATGGGCATTTGTGTTGGTTTTAAGTCTTTGCTATTGTGAACAGTGCTGCAATAAACATATGTGTGCATGTGTCTTTATAATAGAATGATTTATCATTCTTTGGGTATACACCCAGTAATGAGATTGCTGGGTCAAATGGTATTTCTGGTTCTAGATCCTTGAGGAATTGCCACACTGTCTTCCACGATGGTTGAATTAATTTACACTCCCAACTGCAGTGTCAAATTGCTCCTATTTCTCCACATCCTCTCCATTGTTTCCTGACTTTTTAATGATTGCTATTCTAACTGGAGTGAGATGGTATCTCAATGTGGTTTTGATTTGCATTTCTCTAATGACCAGTGATGATGAACCTTTTTTCACGTTTGTTGGCTGCATAAATGTATCCTTTTGAGAAGTGTCTGTTCATATCCTTTGCCCACTTTTTGATGGGGTTGTTTTTTCCCTGTAAATTTGTTTAAGTTCTTTGTAGATTCTGGATATTAACCCTTTGTCAGATAGGTAGCCTGCAAAAATATTTCCCATTCTGTTGGTTGCCTGTTCACCCTGATGATAGTTTCTTTTGCTGTGCAGAAGCTCTTTAGTTTAATTAGATCCCATTTGTCTATTTTGGCTTTTGTCACTATTGCTGTTGGTGTTAGTCATGAAGTCTTTTCCCACGCCTATGTCCTGAATGGTATTGCCTAGGTTTTAGGTCTTACATTTAAATCTTTACTCCATCTTGAGTTAATTTTTGTATAAGGTGTAAGGAGGAGATCCAGTTTTAGCTTTCTGTATATGGCTAGTCAGTTTTCACAACACCATCTATTAAATAGGGAATCCTTTTCCAGTTGCTTGCTTTTGTCAGGTTTGTCAAAGATCAGATGGTTGTAGTTGTGTGGCATTATTTCTGAGGCCTCTGCTCTGTTCCATTGGCCTATATATCTGTTTTGGTACGTACCATGCTGTTTTGATTACTGTAGCCTTATAGTAAGTTTGAAGTCAAGTAGCATGATGTTTCCAGTGTTTTGTTTTGTTTTTTTTCTTAGAGTTGTCTTGGCTATGTGGGCTCTTTTTTGGTTCCATATGAAATTTAAGGTGGTTTTTTCCAGTTCTGTGAAGAAAGTCAATGATAGCTTGATGGGGATAGCATTGAATCTACAGATTACTTTGGTCAGCGTGGCCATTTTCATGATATTGATTCTTCCTAACCATGAGCATGGAGTGTTTTTCCATTTGTTTGTGCCCTCTCTTATTTCCTTGAGCAGTGGTTTGTAGTTTCTCCTTGAAGGTGCCCTTCACATCCCTTGTAAGTTGTATTCCTAGATATTTAATTCTCTTTGTAGCAATTTTGAATGGGAATTCACTCATGATTTGGTTGTCTGTTATTGGTGTATAGAAATGCTTGCAGTTTTTGCACATTGATTTTGTATCCTGAGATGTTGCTGAAGTTGTTGCTTATCAGCTTGAGATTTTGGGCTGAGATGATGAGGTCTTCTAAATATACAATCATGTCATCTGCAAATACAGACCATTTGACTTCCTCTTTACCTATTTGAATACCCTTTCTTTCTTTCTTTTGCCTTATTGCCCTGGCTAGAACTGATTGTGCTGGCCAGAACTTCCAATACTATGTTTAGTAGGAGTGGTGAGAGTAGGCATCCTTGTCTTGTGCCGTTTTTCAAAGGGAATGCTTCCAGTTTTTGCCCATTCAGTATGATACTGGCTGCGGGTTTGTCATAAATAGCCCTTATTATTTTGAAATACGTTCCATCATTACCTTGTTTATTGAGAGTTTTTAGCATGAAGGGTTGTTGAATTTTGTCAAAGGCCTTCTCTGCATCTATTGAGATGATCATGTGGTTTCTATTTTTGGTTCTGTTTATGTGATGGATTATGTTTATTGATTTGGGTATGTTGAACTAGCCTTGCATCCCAGGGATGAAGCTGACTTGATCGTGATGGATAAGCTTCTTGATGTGCTGTTGGATTTGGTTTGCCAGTATTTTATTGAGGATTTTTGCATTGATGTTCATCAGGGATATTTGCCTGAAATTTTCTTTTTTATTTGTGTCTCTACCAGGTTTTGGTATCAGGATGATGTTGGCCTCCTAAAATGAGTTAAGGAGGATTCCCTCTTTTTGTATTGTTTAGAATAATTTCAAAAGGAATGGTACCAGCTCCTCTTTGTACCTCTGGTAGAATTCAGCTGTGAAACTGTTTGGTCCTGGATTTTTTTTGGTTGGTAGGCTATTAACTGCTATCTCAATTTCAGACCCTGTTATTGGTCTAGTCAGGGATTCGACTTCTTCCTGGTTTAGTCTTGGGTGGGTATAAGTGTCCAGAAATTTATCCATTTCTTCTAGATTTCTGTTTTATTTGCATAGAGGTATTTATAGTATTCTCTGATGGTAGTTTGTATTTCTGTGGGATTGGTGGTGATGTCTGATTTATTATTTTTTATTGTATCAGTTTGAATCTTCTATCTTTTCTTTTTAATTAGTCTGGCTAGTGGTATACCTATTTTGTTGATCTCAAAAAACCATCTCCTGGATTCATTTTTTTGAAGGATGTTTTGTGTCTCTATCTCCTTCAGTTCTGCTCTGATCTTGGTTATTTCTTGTCTTCTGCAGGTTTTTGGATTTGTTTGCTTTTGCTTTTCTAGTTCCTTTAATGTTAGGGTATCAATTTTAGAACTTTCCTGCTTTTTCTTTTGGGCATTTATTGCTATAAATTTCTCTCTACATACTGCTTTAAATGTGTCCCAGAGCTTCTGGTACATTGTGTGTTCATTCTCATTGGTTTCAAAGAACATCTTTATTTCTGCCTTCATTTTGGTATTTACCCAGTAGTCATTCAGGAGCAGATTGTTCAGTTTCCATGTCGTTGTGTGGTTTTGAGTGAGTTTCTTAATCCTGAGTTTTAATTTGATTCCACTGTGGTCTGAGAGACTGTTTTTTATGGTTTCCATTTTTTTGCATTTGCTGAGGAGTGTTTTACTTCCCATTATGTGGTCAATTTTAGAATAGGTGTGATGTGATGCTGAGGAGAATGTATGTTCTGTTGATTTGGGGTGGAGGGTTCTGTAGATGTCTATTAGGTCTGCTTGGTTCAGAGCTGAGTTCAAGTCCTGGATATTCTTGTTAGTTTTCTGTTTCATTGATCTGTCTAATATAGACAGTGGGGTGTTAAAGTCTCCCACTATTATTGTGTAAGAACCTAAGTATCTTTGTAGGTCTCTAAGAACTTGCTTTATGAATCTGGGTGCTCCTGCATTGGGTGCATATATATTTAGGATAGTTAGCTCTTCTTGTTGCATTGATCCCTTTACTATTATGTCTCTTTACCCTTCTTTGTCTTTTTTGATTTTTGATGGTTTAAAGTCTGTTTTATCAGAGACCAGGATTGCAACCCCTGCTTTTCTTTGCTTTCCATTTGCTTGGTAAATCTTCTTTCATCCCTTTATTTTGAGCCTATGTGTGTCTTTGCATATTAGATGAGTCTTCTGAATACAGCACACCAATGGGTCTTGACTCTTTACCCAATTTACCAGTCTGTGTCTTTTAATTGGGGGCATTTAGCCCATTTACATTTAATTTTTTTTCTTTTTTGTTAGCCCATTTACATTTAAGGTTAATATTGCTATGTGTGAATTTCATCCTACCATTATGATGCTAGCTGGTTATTTTGCCCATTAGTTGATGCAGTTTCTTCTTAGCGTCGATGGTCTTTACAGTTTGGTCTGTTTTTGCAGTGGCTTGTACCAGTTGTTTGTTTCCATATTTACTGCTTCCTTCAGGAGCTCTTGTAGGGCAGGCCTCAGCATTTGCTTGTTCGCAAAGGATTTTATTTCTCCTTCACTTATGAAGCTTAGTTTGGCTGGATATGAAACTCTGGGTTGAAAATTCTTTTCTTTAAGAATAATGAATATTGGCCCCCACTCTCATCTGGCTTGTAGGATTTCTACTGAGAGATCCACTATTAGTCTGATGGGCTCCCCTTTGTGGGTAACGCAATCTTTCTCTCTGGCTTTCCTTAGCATTTTTTCCTTCATTTCAACCTTGATGAATCTGATGATTATGTGTTTTGGGGGTGCTCTTCTCAAGGAGTATCTTTGCGGTGTTCTCTGTATTTCCTAAATTTGAATGTTGCCCTGCCTTGCTAGTTTGGGAAAGTTCTCCTGAATAATACCCTGAAGAGTGTTTCTCAACTTGGTTTCATTCTCCCCTTCACTTTCAGGTACAATAATCAAACATAGATTTGATCTTTTTACATAACGCCATATTTCTTGGAGGCTTTGTTCATTTCTTTTCACTTGTTTGTCTCTAATTTTGTCTTCTCACTTTATTTCATTGAGTTGATCTTCAATCTCTGATATCCTTTCTTCTGTTTAATTGATTTGGATATTGAAACTTGTGTGTGCTTCACAAAGTTCTTGTGCTGTGTTTTTCAGCTCCATCAGGTTGTTTATGTTCTTCTCTAAACTGATTATTCTAGTTAGTATTTCATCTAACCTTTTCCCAAGGTTCTTAGCTTCCTTGCATTGGGTTAGGACATGCTCCTTTATCTCAGAGAAGTTTATTATTATCCAGCTTCTGAAGGCTACTTCTGTCAACTCATCAAACTCATTCTCCTTCCGGCTTTGCTCCCTTGGTGGTGAGGAGTTGTGATCCCTTGAAGGAGAAGAGGTGTTCTGGTTTTTGGAGTTTTCAAACTTTTCGTGCTAGTTTCTTCCCATCTTTGCAGATTTATCTACTTTTGGTCTTTGAGGTCAGTGACCTTTGGATGGGGTCTCCGAGTGGACGTCCTTTTTGTTGACGTTGAAACTATTTCTTTCTGTTTGTTAGTTTTCTTTTTAACAGTCAGGCCTCTCTACTGCAGATCTGCTGGAGTTTGCTGGAGATCCACTCCAGACCTTGCTTGCCTGAGAATCTCCATCAGAGGCTGTAGAACAGCAAAGACCGCTGCCTGTTCCTTCCACTGGTAGCTTTGTTCCAGAGGGGTACCCACCAGATGCCAGCCAGAGCTCTCCTGTATAAGGTATCTGTCAGCCCCTATTTGGAGGTGTCTCCCAGTCAGAATGATATACAGGGGTCAGGGAGCCACTTGAGGAGGCAGTCTGTCCCTTATCAGAGCTTGAACGCTGCATTGGGAAATCTACTGCTCTCTTCAGAGCTGCCATGCAGAGACATTTATGTCTGCTGAAGCTATACCCACTATTGCCCCTTTTCCCAGGTGCTCTGTCCCAGGAAGGTGGGGACTTTATTTGTATGTTCCTGATGGACTGCTGCCATTTTTTCAGAGATGACCTGCCCAGCAACGACATCTAGTGAAGCAGTCTGTCTGCAGCTGCTGAGCTATGTTGAGCTCTGCACAGTTTGAAGTTCCCAGAAGCTTTGCTTACACTGTGAGGTTGAAACTGCCTACTTGAGCCTCAGCAATGGTGGACACCCGCCACCCCCAAGCTCAAACATCCCAGGTTGAGCTCAGACTGCTGTGCTGGCTGTGAGAATTTCAAGCCAGTGGATCTTAGCTTGCTGGTCTCCATAAGGGTGGGACCCACTGAGCCAGATCACTTAGCTCCCTGACTTCAGTCCCCTTTCCAGGGGAGTTAACAGTTTTGTCTCACTGGTGTTCCAGGCACCACTGGGGTATGAAAAAAAAACTGCAGCTAGCTTGGTTTCTGTCTAAATGGCTGCCCAGTTTTGTGCTAGAAACCCAGGGCCCTGGTGGTTGTGTAGGTATTGTGGGGAATCTCCTGGTGTTGGGGCTATGAAGACCATGGGGGAAATGCAGTATCTGCACTGGAGTGCAGGGAACAGTCTCTATTGGCTTCCCTTGACTAGGTGAGGGAGTTCCCTGGTCCCTGACACTTTCCATGTAAGGCAACACCCCACCCTGTTTTGGCTTGCCCTCCTTGGGCTGCACCCACTGTCCAACCAGTCCCAATGAGATGAGCCAGGTGCCTCAGTTAGAAATGTGGAAATCACCCAACTTCTGCATTGATCTCGGTGGGAGCTGCTCACCAGAGCTGATCCTATTTGGCCATCTGGCCCAGGTACCAAATATTTATTTATTTATTTATTTGAGATGGAGTTTTACTCTTGTTGCCCAGGCTGGAGTGCAATGGCAAACTCCCAGCTCACCACAATGTCTGCCTCCCAGGTTCAAACAATTCTCTTGCCTCAGCCTTTCAAGTAGCTGGGATTACAGGCATCTGCTGCCATGTGTAACTGATTTTGTATTTTTTAATAGAGATAGGGTTTCTCCATGTTGGTCAGGCTGATCTCGAACTCCCAACCTCAGGTGATCCTCCCAATTTGGCCTCCCAAAGTGCTGGGATTACAGGCATGAGCCATTACACCCAGTCCCAATGCATCTTAAAGAACTAGAAAAGTAAAAGCAAACCAACTCAAAATTAGTAGAAGAAATGAAATGATAAAAATCAGAGCAGAAACAAATGAATTGAAATGAAAAAAAAAACTATACAAAAGATTAATAGAACAAAAAATTGCTATTTTAAAGTTGAACAAAATTGACAAACCTTTAGTCAGACTAAGAAAAAAAAATAGGATCCAAATGAAGTCAGAAATGAAAAAGGAGGCATTACAACTGGTACTGCAGAAATTCACAGTGTCATTACTGGTCACTATGAGCAACTATACGTGAATAAACTGGAAAATCTAGAAGAAATAGACAAATGCCTAGATACATACAACCTACTGGATTGAGCCAGGCATAAATTTAAAACCTTGTTATTTAAAACCATTAATAAGTAATGAGATTGAAGCTGCAATAAAACGTTTCCCAGAATTACTCCTGAATTCTACCAAACATTTCAATAATTACTAACACCAATCATACTCAAAACTATTCCAAAAAATAGATGAAGTGGGAATACATTCAAACTCCTTCTAGGCAGCTAGTATTACACTGATACTAAAACCAGACAAAGACACAATAACAACAAAAAGACCATGGGCCGATATTTTGGATAAATTTTGATGCAAAAATTCTCAACAAAATACTAGCAAACCAAATTCAACAATATCTTAGAAAGATAATTCATCATGTCCAATAGGATTTATCTCTTGGATGCAAGGATAATTCAACATATGCAAATGAATCAATGTAATACATCATATCAACAGAATAAAGCATAAAAATCATATAATCATTTCAATCAATGTTGAAAAGCATTTGATACAGTTTAACATCTCTTTGTGAAAAAAACCCTAAAAAAACTGGGGATAGAAGAAACATACCTCAAGATAATAAAAGCCATATACAACAGGCCAACAGCTAGTATCATACTGAATGGGGAAAAACTGAAAGCCTTTCCTCTAAAATCTGGAACATGACGAAGATGCCCACTGTCAATACTGCTATTCAAGATAATACTGGAAGTCCTAG
The DNA here is from genome assembly GCF_001604975.1 of Cebus imitator. Classification (NCBI taxonomy): domain Eukaryota; kingdom Metazoa; phylum Chordata; class Mammalia; order Primates; family Cebidae; genus Cebus; species Cebus imitator. Next base: position 2,935,453 of record NW_016107411.1, on the reverse strand, counting down.
CTAAAACAATTAGATAAGAAAAAGACATAAAGGGCATCCAAATTAAAAAGGAAAAAGACAAATTATTTTTGTTTGCAGATGATATCATCTTATATTTGGAAAACTCCAAAGACTCCACAAGGAAACTATGAGAACTGATAAACCAACTGAGTAAAGCTATAGGATATAAAATCAACATACGTAAATCAGTAGCATTTCTATATACCAATAATGAACAACATGAAAAAGAAATTTCCAAAGTAATCCCATTTCAAATAGCCACTAATAAAATTAAATACATATGAATTAACTTAATCAAAGAAGTGAAAGATTTCTGTAATCAAAACTATAAAACACTGAGGCAAAACATTGAAGAGGACACCAAAAAATGGAAACATATTCTACGTACATGGATTGGAATAATCAATCTAATATAATTAAAATGTCCATACCACCCAAAGCAATGTATAGACTGAATGCAATCATTATCAAAATACCAACAACATTTTTCGCAGAAATAGAAAAGCAATCTAGGCTGGTGTTGAGTGCCTGTGGCTTTTCCAGGTGCATGCTGCAAGTTATCAGTGGATTCAGGGGTCTGGAGGATGGTAACCCTTTTCTCACAACCCCAATAGGCAGTGCCCCAGAACCCCACATCCCTTCCACACTGTCCAAGCAGAGGTTCTCCATGAGAGACCCACCCCTGCAGCAAACTTCTGCCTGGATATCCAGGTGTTTCCATACATGCTCTGAAATCTAGGTAGAGGTTCCCAAACCCAATTATTGACTTCTGTGCACTGGCAGGCTTAGCACCATGTGAAAGCTGCCAAGGCTTGAGACTTGCACTCTTTGAAGCCACAGCCCGAGCTCTACACTGGTCCCTTTCAGCCATGGCTGGAGCAGCTGGGATGCAGGGCACCAAGTCCCTAGGCTGCATACAGCATGGGGACCTTGAGCCTGGCCCATGAAACCACTTTTTTCTCCTAGGCCTCCTGGTCTGTGATGGGAGGGGCTTCTGTGAAGACCTCTGACAGGTCCAGGATGACATTTTCCCCATTGTCTTGGGAATTAACATTGGGCTTCTTGTTACTTATGCACATTTCTGCAGCTGGCTTGGATTTCTCCTCTGATAGTGAGATGTTCTTTTCTATTGCATTGTCAGGCTGCAAATTTTCTGAGCTTTTATGCTCTTCTTCCCTTTTACAACTGAATACCTCGACAGCACCCAAATGCCTTTTGAATGCTTTGCTGCTTAGAAATTTCTTCTGCCAGATACCCTAAATCATCAGTCTCAAGTTCAGAGTTCCACAAATCTCTAGGGCAGGGGCAAAATGCCTCCAGTCTCTTGGCTAAAACATAATGATCACCTTTGTTTTGGTTCCCAACAAGTTCCTCATCTCCATCTGAGAGAACCTCAGCCTGGATTTCATTGTCCATGTCATTATCAGCATTTTGGTCAAAGCCATTCAACAAGTCTCTAGAAATTGCAGACTTTCCTCGTTTTTCAGTCTTCTTCTGAGGCCTCCAAACTCTTCCAACCTCTACCTGTTTCCCACTTCCGAAGTAGCTTCCAGATATTGGGTGGGCTTGGGGAGCAGTGGCAGGAAGAGACAGGTGCCTTCCTGGAGGTCAGGGGATGAGAGGCATGAACTGAGAACAGATTTGAAGAGGAAAGTTATTCCTGCCGTCTCCCAGCCATTCTTGCCACCGAGGTGAGAAGCAATTGCTTTCTTTCCATAGATTTTGGATTATCCTTGAATCACAGAAATAGACATAAGGACGAGCCAGCAAGGAAGTGTCAATAAGGCACTGGCAGACCCCAGGTCCTTTCCCTGGGGAAACTGAAGCCTCCTCCCCTCACCTGTGCCCTCTGTGGCACTCAGTGACCGGCCCTTACCTTAAAGTCATTGCACTTTCCCTGTGCCATCCCTCAGCCTCCACCACATCCCAACACAAACACTCCTCCAGTGGCAGGGAGTGATAGTCACTTCTGGATTCATCTTTTACTTTGTGCTACACTTTATTGAGCCCCTGCTGTGCACTGGACAGAAATTCCCTTGAATTACCATTGTTTTCAGTTGTCAGTGTCTTTAGTGTTCTGATGATCTTGCAAGTGTGGACTCAACTCAGAAAGCATGAGGAGAAAGGGGTACCTGTTCCTAGACTCAGAATAAATTTTATTTGGTAGGTACCTTCTCAGGTATCTCAGTTTTCTTTCTTCAGGATAAAAATCCAGCATATGGAGCCTTTAGGGAACCCTATGTTGTTGAACAAATTGGTGTTCATTGTAAAACAGAGAGTGAGGTCAGATGTTGCAGGGCCATTCAATTTAGAACATGTAATGAGTGTTGGTGTCAGGCATGTGAATGTTGAAGGTACTGTTAGAGGCACACCTGCTTACCAGGTCTCTTTTTAATGAAACATGATGATAGCGTGACTCCATCTTGAAGCAAACAGCTAGGCACTCCCAAGGCAGCTCTAAGGTTAATGCTCATAGTCTGAAAATAGCCACATTTCAAGCTGACCACCAATTATAATGACAGAATATTTATGGTTATACAGAACATGTTTCAGCAGGCCTGTAGAATATCCAGATGTCCTAAGAATCCTGCCCACTTTACTTAAAGATAACATTAATGAGAAGAGTTTGCTTAAAGGATTAAGGGTCATTGACAACATCAATAGCCCCTACCATTCATGAGCATATCGGCACAATTCTAAGTTTAATCATAGTTCCTGATAGTTTGCTAGTACCTAGTATTAAGGAAGGGACTAACGAAGGCCGGCACCCTCCTCCTCCTGCTTTCTGAAGACACCCTACTCTGTATCAGACTAGTTTCCAATAAACTTGCCTCTTTCACTGTGCTCTGCGGCTCACCTTGAATTCATTCCTATGTGAGACACTAGAACCTGCTCTTAGGGTCTGGATCAGCACCATCCTTTCTGGTAACAAAACAAATATAGCCAGGAAGCGTCCTCAGGAGGCTCCAGGTCCCTGAATGCTCTTGTGCCCTTAGCAGAATAAGGGTCTCTTCTTTTCTCCTTCTTCCAGGCCTCTTTTCTTAGACAGGGAGCCGGGTCCAGTCTGAGAGACTTGGTAGGGAGTGGGGCCCAATCCCACAGAGGCCAGGGGAGCCACAGAAGCTGCCTCACTCCTTCTCTTTGCTGTCCTCGTCCTCTATCAGGAGCATGGGGTCTTTGAGACCCAACCTCCAGAGTCTTTCCCTCCAGCCCCTGATCTTGGTCCTTATCTGTGAGTCGTAGGGGATGTAGGGTCTTAAGGTTGAGCTGCCCAATTCCCCTTGATTGGTGCCCTGCAATAATAAATAGTTCACTTTCCCTTGCTGCTATCTCGATGTCAATGTTTGGCTTCACTGTGCAGGGTGAGAGGACCTCAGTGCAGTTCCAGGACACCCTGAGGCTGCCTTAGTAACCCTGGATGATTGAGCCTCAGTCACTCATTTTGATTGTCAAAAGTGGGCTAGGTCCAAAAAGAGAGTCAGCGGAGGGCGGTGGGATAGGAGTTGGTTTCATAGGTTTGGGGTAGGCAGTGGAAAGTTACAGAAGTTACAGTTCAGGGCAGTTTTTGCAAGCTGGGAGGATGTCGTAGGGTCCGCAGTCACGAGGTTGACCTATCAGTTGAACAAGGTCGGTTACAAAGTCCAGTTGCCTTATGGTAACAAGGAACAATAGAAAAATGTCTCAAAGTTAATGAGGCCCCACAGAGGTTGATCATTCTTCTCCTTTTGTGTTTTTCCAGTTACTTCTGACTTTCTAGTTCCAGGAACCCATCTGGAGGTGTATGTGCAGGTCAAAGGACTTAGGTAGTGGGGAGGAACTCTGCAAGCCAGAGGCAGATCTGAGGGATTTCACATTTGGGGTGGGGGGTGTCTCCCAGACACCTCCTCCCTCTGACTACCCGCTCTGGGACTACCTGGAATTGCTCCCTACTGGAGCATCTAGGAAACAACTGCCACCCCCTCCAAGGGGTGAATAAGAGTGGAGCCGTGGATGTGAAGGTTGGGAAATATCTCTGTGTATGGCCATTGAGAATGTACGGTTGAAGGAAACCCTAGTCACTGAGAAGATTCTGGATGTGGACCCTGGTAGGGGAGGGCAGAGGGCAGTACAGACAGCACCCAGGGCTGGGCACGAGGTATATCTGGAGGTGAGCGGGCGACCCCTGTGGCACCTGCGTGTGTAAGTCCTCACATTCCCCCTTCCAGCAGCCCTGGGCGTTTCCTTCCTGTGGGTTTCAAGTCTCCATCCCCTCCCTCCCCTTTCTTCACCTCGGAGGTCAGACTTCTCCCTTGGGATCCTGCACTCCTTCTACCCCAAAAAACGGTTATAGCAGGACAGAACCTGTTCCTGTCCATTCTTTTGCCTTTTCCGTCTCATCCTAGAGAGCCTGACTGTGAGTTAGTTTTCTGAGGAGTGATTGATTCTGGGTGCTGAGCACGATGAGACTCAGGCTCAGGGAGGGATTTCCACCTAAGGTGCCTAGAAACCATGTGTAGTTGCCCAGTAATGTCTTCCTGTGTTCAGGTCATGGACCAGGAGTGTTAGTATAGGAGCTTTCTAGAGACAGTTCCGACCCTGTACTTAGAGGGGTGTGTTTTCCAGGAGAGTGTATGTGGACACTTGTGGGTGTGTGCCTGTGTAAATCACATGTTTGCACCCACATAAACATCTGTGTGGGCACAGCGAAGCGGAGAGAAATCTGGGGACTAGGGAAGCATTGCTGAGTCTTACTGGGTAGAACTTGGGGTTTGCAATTGCATGCATGAGGACTTGCAAAGGCTGTTCAAATGGTGGAGAGATGACGCCAGGATAAAAAATGGTGCAGAAAGACAGCGATCAGGGAGGAAAGTGAGGACTCCCTGCCAAAATGCCTGAGGACCTCCCTGCCTACCGCAGCCCTCTGTGTTCTTAAGTCCTCCTGTCTGAATAGAGGCCAGACTCACCCCAGCCTATCTGTGTCTGTCCTCTGCAAAGCGATGTGTCTCTACCTGGCAGTCCTCTTGGGGCTGTACCACTTTCTGCGCTGGTACCAAGAGAGGCAGGTGCTGAGCTACCTGAGAGACAAGTACGTACGTGTTCATCACGGACTGTGACTTGGGCTTCCGGAGCCTGCTGGACAGACAGCTGGAGGCTTATGGGAGCCGAAGTCTTGTACGTGTAGGACAGAGAAGGGGGCTGAGCAGCTGAGGGGTCAGATTTCAGACAGGCTGGAGGCGGTGACCTTGGATGTCACCAAGACAGAGACTGTTGCTGCAGCTGTCCAGTGGGTGAAGGAGCGCGTGGAGAACAGAGGTACCACCTCGATCCCGNGACATTGGTGGACTAGGGAACAATCCTGAGTAGTGATATCTACTCACTGGGCAGGACTTGGGGTATGCAATGGTGTGCATCAGTACTGGCAAAAGCAGTTGAAAGAACAGAGAGATGAAGCCAGGATAAAAAATGGTGCAGAAAGACAGTGATCATGGAGGAAAGTGAGGACTCCCTGCCAAAATGCCTGGGGGTCTCCCTGCCTACCATAGCCCTCTGTGTTATTAAGTCCTCCTGTCTGAACAGAGGCCAGACTCACCCCAGCCTGTCTGTGTCTGTCCTTTGCAAAGCCATGTGTCTCTACCTGGCGGTCCTCCTGGGCCTGTACCACCTTCTCCCTGGTACCGGGAGAGGCAGGTGCTGAGCTACCTGAGATGCAAGTACGTGTTCATCACAGGCTGTGACTCGGGCTTCAGAAACCTACTGGCCAGACAGCTGGAGGCTTAAGGCTTGTGGATGCTGGCTGCACGTAGGACAGAGAAGGAGGCCGAGCTGCTGAAGGGCCAGACTTCAGACAGGCAGGAGGCGGTGACGCTGGACATCACCAAGATAGAGACATTGCTGCAGCTTTCCAGTGGGTGAAGGAGTGCCTGGGGAGCAGAGGTACCACCTCGATCCCGGCTTGTGCCTGTTTGTTTCTTCTCTCTCTGTGTCACTAGAGGAGACCTAACATCTGCTAACTGGGAACATTCCCAAGATTTTTATTTTCAGGGGCTTGAGCTTTCCATTTTCCAGAGCAGAAGTCCTAGAGTGGTTGTGGCTGGGCCCAGGGTTAGAGGATCCAGCCCGTGGTTAGAGCCCAGTCTCTGGAGAATGCTGGGACTTGATGGTTGGCGTGAGACTGTGGGGGATGGGGCCGGGCAGGATCCAGGCTTCTGATGTCAGCATTCACTTACGGGTTCCTTCACACTGGTTCCTGTCCCTGTTGAGGGCTTTAAGATTATCCCCACTTGACTCATGAGGACACTGGGGCTTGGAGAGCTGAAGGGACTTCACATCAAATACTGAGTGCTGACTCCTGCTCCTTTTGGGGAAAGGGGGATCATTCATTGCTTTGTTCTGATTGGAAATGGAAAACATGGGGGAAGTTACAGAAGAAAATAAGACTGGATGGATAGGAGGACAAGCTAGGGTTTCTCACTGGAGAGTCACAGGAGAAGATCAGAGCGAAACAACATTCACCCTGATCACACCCTCCAGGGTTAATTTCCCTCCACTTTAGGCATTCTGGCATCAGCATTTTCACCATCAGATTTCTTCCACAACACAACAGTCAAGGTCTCCATATTCCAGCATGCGGAGAGACTTTAAAGGGATTCTAAATTGTTGAATGCTGAAGTTTGTCTCCCACTTCTCCCGGCGAAAATAACATCTCAGTAATGATGCTCTACCAAGGTTTGCTGACAGGCTTAGCAGTGCTATTCAAGAAAAATAAAACTATGGAATCAAAGAATCCTCATTTCTTTAAGTCCCAGAAAGGTCTCTGAGGAGGGGAAGGGCTCCCATTGCGGGTCTTATTGTTTTTCTGATATTCCTGGGGTCACGCTCTGCCTCCCATACCCCCAGGCCTCGTGCCCTCACAGCCCTGCCCCTGCTGGCCGGGCGTCTGTGGCTCTGTAGCTCTGACTCCTCCAGTCTTTCATGCTATTGATTTGCTCCCCTGTGTCTTCTGTAGAGTCTTCCCCAAAGCTAAATGGGCTGGGCCCATGGGGATAGGGCAGAGATGGCCCTGTGTGATCATGGGAGGAGAGGGTGGGACTTCCTGTAGTGTGGACACTGTGTGGTATATGACCTCCTTCCGTCCTCCCCTGCCTGCTCTGGACATTCAGTTCACTGAGAGCTTTGGAATTTCCAGGTACACAGGGTGACCTTTTTTCCAGGAGAGATATTGCCTTGTCATTGATGCGGGCTGTAGCACAGCTTGTCCCCTGATGTCCCGGGCAGGCCTGTTCTCTAACTTCCCCTAGTCTTAGGATTTAAGTGTCTCTCTCCTAACCAGGATGCAGAAAGCAATTACTCATGTGTTTTTCTTTTACTTTCCTTCCCTGTTTCTTTTCTCTTCTATGCTTTCCCCTTGTTTTCTCTCTTACCTCATTCCTGTCTTCCTGTTTTCCTGTCTCTGTCTCTCTCCCCGGAGAGATATTTGTTGGGCCCCGGAGGCATGGGGAGAGCATCTGAGTCCTAACAACAGGCTCTTTAGGCCCTTGGGAGTGCCCAATAAACTCAGCCTAGGACAACAACAAGATTTTGGCCCTGACCTAAAAGCTCTGACAGCTGAGAGAGGGGCAGGAGAGCCAGAATCCTTGTTACCAATTCTCACAGGGGTTGTGACCCAGTCAGCCCTGCTGGCCATGGCAGCCTCCTGAGTCGGGGAAGATCCTGGAGATGGGGTCTGAGCTGAAGACTGAGGATCCCCACCTGGCAGCCTTGAACAGAAATAGGAGAATGACTTGTGTCTTCAGCCCAGGTCCAGGGGGAGCCTCAGCCACCTGCCTGTGCTGTGGGGTCCTCGTGGGGTGAAGCACAGGGCCAGGCCTGTGGGGGAGCTGGGCAGGTGGGTGCACGTGGGCTCATGGAGGCCCTGGACAGGAGCTGTGCCTCATGCTGTTGGCAGTGGAACCCCCAAAAAAGGGATTTGCTCAGGGGAGCTCCTTGGTCTAATTGGCTTCTAGACACGCCTGACTACAGTGAGCCCAGCGTGCGGAGCTAGGCTGAAGGCAGAGGGGTGCTCTTTAAAGGAAAGCTGCCATCGCCCAGCTCGAGCTCCAGGGAGATTCTTGCAGCAGAAGAAGGGAGGGGGCAGAGGAGATAGAACATGGGAATTCTGGTGATCCATTGGCTGTGAGGGGCATAGGAGGTGACAGCACTGAGGTGCTGCCTTGCTCTTGAATTGGTAGGATTTAGGGCTAGTCTGCTCCAGTACGTAAAATATGGAAACCCTACACTGAGGCAAAGCCACCATCATAACTTTTTCTGCTATCTGCTGCCCTTCCCAACTCTTCAAGCTTTCTAGTGTCTCTCACTGCCGTTGCGTGCTGGGTTTGTGCTGAGTTTCTTTGTTTTTTGTGTTTTGCCCCCCAACACCTCTGAAGTCCTTGCCCTTCTGCATGCCTGTCTTGCAGGAGGCAGCTTTCCCACCTTGGCATGAAGGTGGCTGCGATCGAACTCTGTTACTTCGAGACCAATATGAGCAGCTAGCTCTGAGAGGCATTTACAGAACCTCAAGGAACTATCAGACCAGGTCATCCCCGAGGTCAAGGAGACCTATGGGGAGAAGTTTCTGACAGCCTATGAGTGAGCTGTGGACAGTGGGGAGAGAAACAATCCTTGTCTGGAAGTCTGGGTCCATCATTAGTGCCTCCAACAGTATGAGAATCTGTCCTCCAGACTCTGCCTCCCCAACACAATGAGGACATTTAGCCAATTTAGCCATGTGGTGAACTGGTCATCTAAAGGAAGCATCCCAGCTTCCTATAATTCGGACCACTGGCTTATCTGAACCCCTCATTATTTTGAGGAGGAAACTAAAGTCAGAGATGGTGGATAGCAGAGGGCTCATGGGCAGCTGGGTTTAGAGACAACTGATTTTCATATTCTTAGACTATCAGCAGAGGCCTTCAATCTATGGGTCCAGATAGCTCAAAAAGAGAGGCAGAGGGGGCTTACAGTAGAACAGGTGTTCCTGGGATGAAGGTTGGGGCACTCCCTTGGGAATATGGATGGATTAGACTTGAGGCATATCATTAGGGGTCCAGGGATTCTTAGACACTCTCCTCTTAATTCAGAGGTCTAAATGGGAGGGGAGGAATGTGCTGGTACATTAAGGATCTTTTCTCATCCTGAACAGACATCAGAAAAGCATCTAGAAGCCTTCGGGCAAAATGCGGTACGAATCTATCCTTGGTGACCCACCGCATGGAGCACTCACTACTTATTTGGCTGAGATGCCAGTAAGCCCCTGTGAAGCCAAGACTGGGGTGCATGGTTGGGAGGGGCTAGGTGACCTGGGAGAGGTGATGTGTCCTGGAGAGAGTAATGGCATTATGGGAGGGAGTGCTCATGTCATCTGGATGCCTACCCCACCTTCTTCCTCATGCCCTCCACAGGATTCCTCTGAGATATCAGTGAGGACTGGCAATATTAGGAGGAAAGAACCCAGGTGTTCTGCTAAAGAATGGGATCCAGTATTATTCATAGGTGCCCTGTTGTCTTTGAGTCTCTTGGCCAATTCTGAGGTGTCTACACACGGGAAGGGTGTGACCAGGGGGAGGATCTGCAGCCCACGCCTTCTCTGCTTCCTGCTCCTTCCCCAGGTAGGCCTCGACCTATTACACGCTCCCCGTGATGGAAATGGCCTGGAGAAAGTCGGGGAGGGGGCTCCTCTGAATATACCTGTGAACATGGTGGGGGATGACAGGGCAGCCATCAGTCTGACTCCTAGACCTCAGTGTCAGCTCTGGGGGCATTGGCTGGCAATGGTGTCCTCAACAGGGATTCTGAAAGAGGAGACAGAAACCAATTTTTGACTCTCTCAAAACCATGGGTTTCTTTGGTTACTTTTATTCTAGAGTAAAAGCTGAAAAGGGCAGCCATGTGCAGCAAGTTGCTTTCTAGTTGGAGGGGAGTGTGGGCTGTGAACCTGAGGGAGGAAGAGGCAGGTGCCTTCATGGGGTTTGGGGATGGGAGGGACGAACTGGGAAGAAAACTGAAGAGAGAAGTTGGATTATCCCTGCCCTATTTCAGCCCTCTGTGTTCTCACCTTTCTGCCACCAAGGTGAGAGGCAATTGTTTCCTTTCTAGGAATGAGTCAAGTAGCCTGGGGTCACAGGAGTAGACAGAGAGACAAGGAAGCCATGGCATGTCACTAAGACACTGGCAGGCCCCAGATCCCTTCTCTGGGGCACCTGGGTCCTCTTCTCTCCAGCGACCTCTTTGTGGTACTCAGTGACTGGCCCTCACTTTAATGTCATGGCACGTGCGAGGGGTGCTGTTTCAGAGAAATAGAGTGGTGGGAGGGAGCTCTCAAGTTCAAGGTCCTGTACCTTACCTCTGTTCTAGGTTTTTCCTGAGACATTATTCAGGACCCTGGTGATTTTAGGAGAAAAGAACAAGGTTTTGCTGCTTAGGAAGGAAGACCCAATCACAGATAATGGCTTCCCACTTCCTTGGGTTCTGAGCCTCATGGCCCACCTCTCACCCTGAAGAATCCACATTTGTTGAAGGTCTTGAGCAACTGGGGGTGGGTGAGCCCAAACCTGCTCTTCCTCCTGTCCACCTCATCAGGGTGTGCCTTAGCCCTTGCCGGTCTATGCCCTCCCACCAGAGGGAAATGGCCTGGCAGAGGAGAGGGCTCCTCTCCACTGAGACACCTGTGTGCACAGGGTGGGGATGGGGAGTGCAGCTACCAGTGTGACCTATCAGGCCTTAGGGGCCAGCTCAGCAGGCAGACCTGTCACCTGAGAGAGGGACACATTTCTACCTCTGAAAGGAAGAGCGTTCTATGTGGTCCTACAGCACGCACTCCCCCGACTCTCATGGGCTGTGTGTTCAGTTTAGGCCAGAGGAACACTGCCAGCATAGAGGCCCTGGAGGTGCTGAGTCAGGACCAGGCCTGTGCTGGAGCAGTTCTGAGTTATCCTCATTTTAGGTTCAGAGCCAACTCCTGGACCTCACCTGTGTCCTCAAGAACTGGGATACCCACTGAGCTGGGCCTGCTCAGCCCTTGAGTGACATGGTATGACCTTGCCAAGCCAAGACTTCGTTTATTCACCCAGGAGGTGGACAGAGCCTAGGAGATGCTTCCCAGATCCCACATAGGAGGTGTTCTGCCTTGGGGTGGTTATGAAGTCAGTGCAATTTGTTTTCTACCATTTCCCACCTCCATCCCCTATAAGCTTTGGGTCTGCTCTTCGGGGTGTGTTCATAATCTGGCCTCCTCCCCTCTCTTGGTAAGGAATGGCCAAAACCTGTGGGACTTTCCAAGGTGACACCTGCTTTATCTCATTCTGTGCTGGTCAGACTTGGCAAATGGTGGATCACAGAGAAACATCCTTTGTCCCTTCATGCTAGACAACTTTGTGGTCCCATTTCTGTGTCAGGCTTTCTAAGCCATGAAGGTGTGAGTTGGGACCAGGCTCATCCCAAGCAATGGTGACCCTAGATGTTGATCCAAAGAACACCGGTGGCTCCAGCATCATTCTGTCCCTGCACCTTAAGCAATTCTGTCACTACTTACACCTCTGATTTCCTAATTTTCTTTCCTTTACCACCTTCCCTCTTAGCTTTCTGCAAATTATTTGCTAAATTGCCTGGAATCTCTCCTTCTCCTCCAAGTCCCGACCCTGAGAATTTTCTATGTCTCTGGCCCCAGTTCTCTGCTCCTCCTATATCTCATCCCTTCTCAAAGCCAAGACTCTGCCAGACCCTTCCCTCAGCTGCCCAGTGAACTCATAATCCCTCCTCATTCATCTGGCCTGGGGCTGCTTACTGGTGACCTGACTATCACTGCCCCTTCCCTAGGGCATCAGGCCTGAGTGGCCCCAGGTCTTTCTGCTTTCTGGTAGCTGGGCTTCACATGACCAGCCTCCCCTGTAAAATGGCCCTGCTGCCTATGGCCTCAGAACAATGGAGGTGCATCCACACTGGGAGGAATCTATTGCTTTTCATCCTCTCTCATGATGGAGACTTACCTAAGAATTCTGAAGAGCTGACCTCATATTGTTTCTCTTGAGGTTTGGAATGCACAGAACCAGTGTTGTTTGTTTTGCATTAATGAATTCATTTTCAGCATTTTCCCTGAAAATAAAACTTAAACTTATTTACATACCTGCACTCATGACAAATGAATCTGACCCCTGGGAACCAAAATACCCAGGCAGGGTTGGGGGCAATGTGGAGGCAAGATTTCTAGGGGAGCTGTCGGGGGTGAGTCCTCCTCTTTCATTTGCGTCCCTTACACTGCCTGAGTGTGCCACCACTCATCACCAACATTGTACCAGTGGATTCTTTCCCATTCTTGTCACCTTCACCCATCGGGGCAGGAGGAGAGTGGGAGGCAGCCACCAGGGCTGTCAGAGGTGACAAGCTTCAGGTTGGACTTGAATTTCTTGCATCTGGGCTAATTGCTGTGATGATGCATCCACCTATAAAAATTACAGCGTGGCTCACCCAGGGACCTAGATTTGTTGCAAGCTTTAGGAAGGAGGAGAGCTGTTCTTCCTGGTGGGTTCCCGCAGACTGCTGGCTAGGGCTCAGAGAACCAGCCTCTTCCCTGGTGTCTCCTGAGCCCAGTCCCTCTTGGCCGTCACATTGATCCTGCCTTATGGCGGCCCTCATGGACCTCTCATTTATGTACCGCTGGTTCAAGAACTGCAATCTGGTCAGCAATCTCTCAGAGAAGTATGTCTTCATCACAGGCTGTGACTCTGGCTTCGGGAACCTGCTGGCCAAGCAGCTGGTTGATCGGGGTATGCAGGTGCTGGCTGCTTGCTTCACTGAGGAGGGAGCCCAGAAACTTCAGCAGGATACCTCCTGTCGGCTGCGGACCACCCTACTGGATGTCACCAAAAGCGAAAGCATCAAGGCGGCGGCCCAGTGGGTGAGGGACCAAGTGGGCGAGCAAGGTGGGGTGAATTGCACTTTGGCTTTCTTGGTTTCTCTTTCTTTCTCTTCCTCTCTCCCAAAGCATCTGACAGTATCAGAGACCCTGACGTCCAGATGGAGTGGGAGAGGTGACTCAGGGAAAGGGCTCTGCCTCAATCTGATTGGAAGCCACTGCATGGTTTGGCCTGTTCACATGTAGGGGTGATTTCCCAAGGAAGCTTTCTGCCCCGGAAACTCAAAGAGACAGGAAAGAGGTCTCAATAGGAAATGATGGGGGAAGATGTGTTCTGTGTGTCCAAACCTTGAAAAACGAATGTGCCTCTCTGAAGCTTCAGCAGTCCTAACCATCAGCTCCTGGGGAAATACAAGTACATTTCTTGTTGGGATCAGGATAGGGAGAGGGGAATGAGACAGGAGGTTGGATCCCATGAGTGGGTGCGTTTTCTCTCTTTGACTGTGTCAGGCAGTTCTTGACATCATGGTGGGTGTTGGTTTGACTTCAGGGCAAGTATGTCAGAGTGGCTGCTCCTATTGGGAAAGGAAGCTGTGGACTGAGGCTGCTCCAGGACTGTGTGGGGACCTGCCTCATGCACTTCCAGCACACAGGGTGTGGGCACAGGAACAGGATGAACAGGATGGCTGCGTTGCAGAAGCAGCAGCCCAGAGGAAGTCCTCCCTCCTAAAGGAGCTAGTCTGGAGCCCATGTACAGGTCAGGGCAGCAGAGTCCTGGAGCCAGGGGGAGTCCGACAGTAACTTCCTGCTTGATTTTTCTCCTTAGCACTCATCACTATTCAAAGTACAACAGATTTTACTTATTTATTGTCTGTTCCTCTACTAGAATAAAGCTTCCTGGGAAGAAGGATTTTTGTCTCTTTTATTTACTGCATGTCCTTAATACCTAGAATAATGTCTGGCACCTAGTAAGGTACTCAATACGTAGTTTTTAAATGAGCTAATTAATTAATAATTCAGCAGGAGTGAGCCTCTGTCTTCAGCAGGCTGTCTCAGCCAGTTCCCTGCATTCAGCCTTGAGCCACTTGCCTTAATGCCTCACTTAGCATGTTAGTTTCCTGTTACTGCTGTAACAAATAACTCAAAGGTAGGGTCTGGAGACAATACAAACGTATTATCTAGTTCTGGAGGACAGATGCCCAAAATGGGTCTCACTGATCCAAAATCAAAGTCAGCAGAGCTGTGTTCCTTCTGGAGGCTGTGGAGGAGATTTCGTCTCTTTGCCTTTTCCAGCTTCCAGAGGCAGCTGACATCCCCTGGCTCCTGGCCTGCTGCCTTCATCTTCAAGGCCCGCAAGGTTGGGGCCAGTATTTTTCACATTTCTCTCTGTCTCTCTGATTCTCTGGTTTCTGCTTCCTTCTTCCACTTAGAAGGACTCATGATTATACCGGGCTCACCGGATTAATCTAGGATAATTTCCTGTATTAGCTTCCTCCCTAACTTTAAGGACAATTGATTAGCAACCTCCATTCCCCCTGCAACCTTAATTCCCCTTTCCCATGTAACCCAGCAGATTCACAGGTTCCAGAGATAATGAGGATGGGGACATCTTCGAGGGACCATTATTTTGCCTAGGCCACTGGGCAATATCCTGGTCTAAGAAAAACTGAGAACTGGGGTGGGTAGGGGCATGGGAGATGAAGTTCTTGCATGCTTCTCATTGCTCCTGGATAGAGAAAGACAGGGAGATTGGGTAGGGGCATGACTTGGGTGGGGACCCCAGACCTAGGGGAAGGGGTGGACTAGAATTTGTTTGCATTGAGATCTGCCTTCAGGAGACAGTGGGATGTGCCTGCAGAGTACCTGGAGGCTGCAGAGGCTGGGGCTGTGGGGAGGATCACCAGAGCAGTAGGGCTTGGGGAACTCTTGCATGAAGGAGCTGGAAGGGGTCCTTGAGGAGCATTTAGAGGAGTTTCCAGTATATCCTTTGTATTACACTCCCTCTGGTGGAATTTTTTGGAAGCCCAGTATGTAAAACAAATGAGAGGAGAGCTTCTCCTGCATTTTCCTCCTCCTAGCAGGCTTGCAAAACACAGTCTGGAAACAACTGTTGCAGTCCACTGGATGAAGAACCTGAGGCCCAGAGAGGGAAGTGACTTGTCCAAGGCTGGAAGTAAAACCAGGACTGTACATCAAACTCTTCAACCCTGGGCCCCTGCAGAGTTGAATGGCAACACTTAGCATTATTTCTTTCCATTTGTACCAACCCAATGGAAATATCTCAGAGTCCTCATCACATTTTCCATACAAATCTTATTTAAATATTTTATATATTTGTTTATAAACAGTATTATTTCCTTTCTGGCTTGTGAGTTCCTTCAGGGGTAAGATGCTGTTTTTGTTCATTTTGTATCTCCTTTACCCTGTATTTTATTTTATATCATTTTATTTTATTTTTAGAGATAAGGTCTCACTCTCTCAGCCAGGCTGGAGTACAGTGGCACCATCATAGCTCAGTGTAATTTTGAACAAGGTAAACTCTAATCTGGGCTCAAGTGATCCTCCCCACTCAGCCTCTCAAGTAGCTAAGGCTACAGGCATGCACCACCATGCCTGACTTTTTTTTTTTTTTTTTTTGTAGAAATGGGGCTCTCACTCTGTTGCTCAGGCTGGTCTCTAATCCTGAACTCAAGTGATCCTCCCACCTCATCCTCCCAAAGGGTTGTGATTACAGGTGTAAGACACTACACCTGGCTTCCTTCGCCCTGTAATTGTCACCTTCTAGATGCGTGCATGAATAAACGTGTGAAGATGAATGAATGAACAGACTGATTTTGGTAGTATGTGAATGCAGTTGGTTATACTTAAGTGAATAGAGAGGACGAAGCAGGATAGGGAAGGATCCAAACATTAATTCATTGGTATAAAAACGAAACTCTTGTCCCAAAGCTGATAGCTGAAATACTGTGAGCTAACACCTAGATTATAGCTGGTACAGAGCCCCAGCTAGCTGGCAGATTTTACGTGTATCAGGAAAAATTGTCCCTTTGGGGAAAACCAATTAGTAAAAGGCACACTTTCGTTTTATGTTATAACCTGACCGTGTTATGTCTTGTGCACCTGCTCAATCATCCTTGAGGGCCCTGAGCCGGTGGGGAGCAGACCTTGGTTCTTTCCCAGACCCATTGCTGATTTCTGTGTGGTTCTCTATCTTGCCCCCAGGCCTCTGGGCCCTGGTGAATAATGCTGGTGTGGGCCTGCCCAGTGGTCCCAACGAATGGCTGACCAAGGAGGACTTTGTGAAGGTGATCAATGTGAACCTGGTGGGACTGATCGAAGTGACCCTTCACATGCTGCCCATGGTCAGGAGAGCCCGGGGCAGGGTTGTCAACATGTCCAGCTCTGGTGGTCGTGTGGCTGTCATCGGTGGTGGCTACTGCGTCTCCAAGTTTGGCGTCGAAGCCTTCTCTGACAGCATTAGGTAACTGGGCCCTGGTACTAAACCATTCTGGGTGGAAATCCCAGGGGTCAGAGAGAGTTGGGAGTGACAGCATGTGGGCAGTGGAATTCTGCAGACAAGAAGCTGACACAATAGCAGAAGGAAGGTTAGACGTCAAGGTGTTTTCTCCAAGACTAAGAGAAGAGCTGAGGAGAAGAGGTAGAATGGAATTATGAGGCATCAGGCGGGCCTTCCCTTGAGCTGCACAGGGTAAGTAAAACCCTGCTGGGGCCTGTGAGAGGAGGAGGGAGAGTCCTCCAAACAGACAGACAGGCCTGGAGGCAGAGGTCCCCTCTGGGAGGTCCTCAGAGGAGCATGCAGGCCTTGTGTAGACCCACGCCCTTCACCATGTGGGTGTTGGGTGAAGGGTTGATAATGGGAGGGACCTGGTGGGAGACCAGACTTCGGCCTAGATTCTCTATTGACTTCTTTCCACTGGTCATGCCTCATGCAAATTGCCCAGAGATTGCTGAGCCAGCTTGGGAAAGGGCTGAGGGCCTCAGGAGGGGATTATTTGCAAAACAACAATGCCAGGGCCAAGTGCAGGGGTGGGGGAAGCATCTCGAGGTTCCTGAAAGACAAGCCTATCCAGAGGTGACTCTCCATGATGATTGTCATCTCGGAGCCCAGACTGAGTGCAACTCGTCTTTCCCAGGCGTGAGCTCTACTACTTTGGGGTGAAGGTCAGCATCATTGAGCCAGGGAACTACCGGACAGCCATTCTGGGCAAGGAGGGCATGGAGTCACGCCTGCAAAAGCTTTGGGAGAGGCTGCCTCAGGAGACCCGGGACAGCTATGGAGAGGAGTACTTCCGCATCTGTAAGTTCCTGGGGCTGGAGAGGGTCTCTGAGGGGAGCGGGTTGGTCTTGAGGTCACTGGCTGGCTTTCCATTCACAGATGGTGAGACAAAACTCAGAGGAGTTCAGGACTCCAGGTCACACAGTGGTAGAGCTGGGGTTTGAGAATAGATAGCAAGTGGCAGAATTATCACTGCTGGAGCAGTACAGGGAGTTAAGAGCAATGTGGCCCACTCCTGGCACCTACCCCCACAGCATCATGATGCAGGGGAATCAGGTGAAAATGCACTGAGATAAATACAACCAAGAGATCAAGTGCTGGCTCTACGACTTACCAGCTAGGAGACTTTGGACCTATTACCTAGTTTTCCCATGCCTCAGTTTTCTCATTTACAAAATGGAGCCAAAGATAGTGCCTCCCTCATGGGCTTGCTGTGAGGGTTAGCATGTGTAAAGTAACTTGCACACTCTGAGTGCTTGTTAATAAAGAAGAAAAAGAGCACATGGGGATTTAAAAGGGAGGGTGTCTAGGCAGCTCTCTTTCTCTCACTGAGCTGAGGGTCTCCTGTGAACTGTAGCTGTTTTTGGAGGGTAAAGGGGACATGGTAGCTGTTTACCCTGCTGCCCCAAAACTTTGTGCTGCAAAAAATTGTCTGCTGGACATCATACGTCAACAGAACACAAAGCCAAGACAGACATTTTTTCACTGAATACATACATGCTTTATTGTAAGGCTGCCATGTCCCAAGCATGTGTGGGGCCGGAGAGCTGGAGTGGACAAAGTGGTATGCTTGACCCTCACTGACTGTAGCTTAGGACTCAGTAGGAGAGACAAACATTAATAAAAACACGTGTTTAATGGTAAACGTGGATATGTGCTACAGAGGAGAAAGAGGGGTGTGAAAGAAGAATGGAGAGGGAAGTTGTGCCCCAATTCAGATGATGGTGAAGTGGGGAGCTTCTCTGACTTTGAGGAGGAATAAGAGTTAGGTGTTGCTGGGAAAGGGAAAAAGGAGCTGGGTAGGGACTTTTTTCTGCAGGAAGGCTCTGAGGCAGAAAACTCCATTTGTCGAACTTCAAAGGAACCAGCCGGTGGGGAGCAATGGTGGGTAGCTGGTGTATACAGAATAAATTAGAGCATCAAAGCACACTGAGGATGAAGGGGTGAGGGAGAGGAAGCCATCAAGGATGAGTGCCACGTTTGCAGCTTGAAGAACCTGGTGGATGGAGGAGTCATTCATTCACTGCTTTTGGGAAGCCTCCAGGAAAAATTTGGAGTACCCCTTAGATAAAGTTATCTTTTAGTGCTAGGCATGTTAGGATTCTGTGAGAAGAAAACATCTAAGGATTTACATTAGTTGGGACTTACTCAGGACAGAAGATCCAATGCAAATTATTTAAGCAGAAAAGGAATTTCTTGCCTCACCTAACTAAAAAGTTGAGCAAGATAAGCTTCAGGTGCAACCCAACCCAGCCCACAAATGACGCTGTCAGGATGCACCCATTTCTTGGCTCTGCTTCTTTTGCATTGACTCCAGTCTCTAAGCTCTCTCCCCTATGGGGGCCACATGGCTGCAGCATCTCTTTGCCTCCACCCAGGGCGAGGTCTGCTGGGAAAATAGGAGAGTTCTTTCCAGTGCGTCTCTCAAAAGTCCTAATGTACACTCTGACTTGGAGGACCTATGGTAGCCGAATCATAGGCAACCACAACATGTACCCAACCCTAAGCCAATCACTGTGCCTAGGGGAATGTGAAAGTGTGGCGCAGGCTGGGCCACGTGCTCTGCCCAGACCGACTGACTCAGTGTGGGGGAGGCATAGGTCCCCAAAGGGAAATCTGCAGCTGTTGGGAACAAGGAGAGTAGATGTTAGAGTGCGGGGGGAAGAATATTTATCCTTTGTGTGATCTCTCTTAGCAAAGAGTAGTTTCAATTATTTGTGGAGCTGCCCTGAGGCTGAGTGAAATGGATTCAGCCGGTATCTAGAAACTTTACTAAGTCATTTTCTAAGTAAGCACTCAGGGTGAAGAGAGCTTGCAGAGTCTTTAGTGTGGTCCATGAAAGACTATGTATAAAGGCAAACTCCTCTGAAAACCTTGTCCAAAAGCTCGTATTGTTATACTAAAGAATAGTAAGGATTGGGTTTGTAAAATATCATACGCCAATTCACCTGTAGTCCACATCACCATTTCAGAGGAAAGTTTTCAGGCAGTGATCAACTACATTTAGATAAACGTTTTCCCAAGTGGTTATATGAGAGTTTTCGCTTCCGTTACCCAGTGTTTATTGGGATACAGAGATGAGACAGTCTCCAGGAAACTAGCAGGGAAGATGTGAAAGCAAATAAACCACTGCATGAAGAATCTTGCAATAATGGACATGCATACAAGGCAAAGCAACAACACAGACTTCATTCCGCGACAGAAGCCTCACAGAGGTGACAGTTGATGCCTTAGTGAGTTTTGAAGGATGAATACGAGTACACCAAAAGGGAAAGAGGTGGCGGATGTTTCACACAAGAGGAAGGGCATGAACCACATGTTGGAGACCTGACGTACGTAGCATTGTATGCTTTTGGAGGCAGTGCAGATTCAGGCTTGCATTCCAGCAGTCCCTCTAATCATGTTACACAGCTCTCCAAACTTCAGTTTATCCATTTATAAAGTACAATTCCTCTCTCTTGGATTGTTAGGAGAATTAAACAGAAATGAAAAGTACTCAGCTCTGCCACAGTAAGAACCAAGCAAACCTTTGCCATTGCCATTATAGTCTGGCAGGAGGAGTGCTGTGGGTGGTGACTGAGGAGGGGAGACATTAGGAGTCAGATCATAAGAGGCTTTGATGGCTAAAGGAGTGTGGATTTTATCCCGAGGGCATTGGGGAGCCTTGTAAATGGCTCTGAAATGACAGATCAGATTTGTGTCACGATGGGAAGGATAAAGAGGCCACCTGGGAGACTACTGCAGAAACCCGGTGACGGAACAATAAAAACATGAAGTTCTAAGTCATCGTGGTTCTGGTGGTTGGGGGCAGCTGTGCAACAGACTGAAGAAATATTTAGGAGTTGTCACGGAGCATCACTGGGTACCAACTCAGCAAGTTGCTGTGCAATCAAACAGGCCCCTGGCTTGTAAGCCCCAGGACCAGACCTGGTACTTTTATAGACTTTATCTTACTTAATTCTCCCCATAACAAAAATGTTTTCCCACGTGCCCAACTCCAAAGCCTGTGTCCTTCCTCACGGTGGAGGAGAGTGACAGGGCTGGATGTGTCCTTCCCTCCCCCTTCCCACTCCAGGCCCAGCAGGGTGCCCAGCGCTGAATGGCAGCTAATAGCTGTTTGAGAAAACAATGAAAGCATGTACCTCATACTGCTTCCCATGTCTGGGGTACCTTCTTCCACCCACTGCCTGTGCTAGCCCTCCTCACCTCTCAGAACCCAGGCCCCCGCCCATCTCATCATGTTAGCTTGCTCCGCCTCCTCAGCCCACAAAGGCTTCCCTGGCTCCAAGCGGGCAGACTCAGCCCCCTGGGCATCCTGAACGATTCCGTCGACCCTCAGCCCTGCTGCTGGTGGCCTCTGTGCCAGCTCCATGGTCAGAGGGAAGGGTGTGCCTTCCTAAGACTTCACTGCTTCGCAGGCAGTCTGGCTTTACGTTTATGTGACTTGTTGAGATTCCAAAATGTAGTTTGGCGTTTTCCCTGCATCGGTTTTCTTTCCAGGAAACAGAAAATGGAGTTTCTCAGAGTCTGGGGTGAAGGGGACTTAAGTGACACCGCCCCATTCTCACCAGCCACCCTCAAGGGCCCCGAGCCCAAGCAGGTCAATTCCTTGCCTGCCTGGACCATTCTCAAAGTCAGGGCAGCTTTGACTTCCTCTCCATTTTCAAGTTTTCATCCCTTATCAGGGCAACCTGCTGAAGCACCATTTTCTCTAGAGTCCTCAGGGCTCTCAATGAAGCATGAATCCTCCTGTCCTGGGGTGAGGGTGCAGATGAGGGCCTGGTGGGTGTGTGGTGCGGCCCTTCTCCTGGTTATGTGGTTATGTCATGAGCTTCCGCAGACTTGCACTACTCGGGTGCTCTGTCCCCATCTCCACCCCTGGGTGCCAGTGCAAACAGAACAACCTCTCACATTTGTTAGGGCCCTACCAGCTGCTTCTCTATGCCTTAGATTATTTGAGTCCACAATGGTCTTATGACTGAGGTAGGGGCAATATTACTATTTTTTAATAATATTTTCTCCTGGATGCTTTTGTTTAAATGTGGGAACTTTAGGAAGTACATAGAAGGAAAAAAAAAAAAGCCCCTTGTCCCACCATGTTTTCTATTTTGTACTCCCCCAGTGTCCACTCTGCTATTAATCATCTTTGTTATTTTCCAGGACAGATTTTTTTTGGCGGGGGTAGAGGGGGGCGGAAGATGGAGTCTCACTCTGTTGCCCAGGATGGAATGCAGTGGAACAATCTTGGCTCACTACAACCTCCTCCTCCTCCTCCCGGGTTCAAGTGATTCTCATGCCTCAGCCTCCCGATTAGCTGTGATTACAGGCACATGCCACCATGCCACCACGCATGGCTAATTTTTGTATTTTTAGTAGAGATGAAGTTTTATCATGTTGGCCAGGCTGGTCTAGAACTCCTTCCTGAATTCAGGAAGAGAAATAAGATTATTTATTTATTTTATTTTAAGACAGCATATCATTCTGTCCCCCAGGCTGGTGTTCACTGGTGCAACCTCGGCTCACTACAACCTCTGCCTCCTAGGTTCAAGTGATTCCTGTATCTCAGCCTCCCAAGTAGCCGGGATTACAGGCATGTGCCACCACACTCAGCTGATTTTTGTATTTTTAGTAGAGATGGGGTTTCGCCATGTTGGCCAGGCTAAGATTATTTATAATAGTCTGATAAATGTGTGTTAGTTTAAGGGGCCACCTGGAGCGTGTGACAGACCTGCCTGAAATGTTGGATCAGGGATCCGATAGAAAGGGAAGTTGGTTGGAATTCAGAAGAAACCGTCTTTTATGAAGAATAACAGAGCCTTTTTCTCCTCTGTGTCCTCAAACAGATACCGACAAATTGAAAAACGTGACTCAGTTGGCAGAGCCCAGAGTCAGAGATGTCATCAACAGCATGGAGCATGCTGTTGTTTCCCGGAGCCCTCGCATCCGCTACAACCCTGGCCTGGATGCCAAGCTCCTCTACCTCCCTCTGGCTAAGCTGCCCACCCCTGTGACAGATTTCATCCTTAGCCGGTACCTTCCAAGGCCAGCAGACAGTGTCTAAACTGCGGGGGCTCAAGAGGTCAGTGGAGCGTAAAAGAGGGGATAGAAGGACTTTAGGGTCACAAACGGTGGTATCAGATATCCTGGGGGCATTGGCTGCAAAGGACACTTGGCTCAGCTGACACCCACTGCTGTCAAATTTACCAGTAACTTCTAACGGAAGATGAATGCCTCTTCCCACCCTCTGGGGCCCCACAGAAACCTGAGGTGGCCTTTGCAGGTTCGGTGATCTGTAGCAATGGCTCCAAGGACATCTGCCACCCAGTCAGGATATGGCTTCTTCTGGTCCTGGAAAAGTCATGGAGAAAACCAGCTCCTGCTGAATCATGAGCCCTTTCAGTTGTCCCTGCCACTGAGAAATACTGTGGGATAATCTAGCCCCCGGGAGAATCTAACCACCTTCCTACTGAGTCCCTTAATATGCACAACTTCATTCACATAACCCATTACTGAAGTACATAGTGGGGGCAGATAGGGAGTGCAAGATTAAATCAGACAAAAGTTTAAAATATTTTCTCTCTTTTTAGATTCTTCTATCTATAGGTGATTGGGATCCACATGAAATAACATTCATTTGTTTAATCATCACTGAGTAATTTTTCAAATATTTATTGAATGCCTACTGCCTACCAGGCACTTTGTAGGTGCTGGGGGAATATAAAGATGATTAAACCATGGTCTTGGTTTTTTATTGTTTATTTTGTGTTTTGCTTTGCTTTGTTTTAGCGCAACATCTAGAAGCGGAGTTAGGACAAACAGTGATAGAAGGAATAGAAATCAGAATACAAATTTTTAGAGCTAGGAAGGACCCTGGAAGTCTTCATCCAATACTTCACAAACTTGGCTGTACCTTGTAAACACCCAGTTAACTAAAAATACAGACTCCTGCACCAATATTAGAAAATCTGATCCAGTAGGACTGAGAGAAGACCCAGAAATATGTGTTTGTAACAAGGACCTAGAAGATTCTGATGCACCTGGGCAATTGGGAGCCACCAAAAGTTCCACAGAAGAAGTAACTAACACTCAGAGGGGAAGGTGACCTGCCTAAGACAGCTTAGTAACTAAGACAAGGATAGAAATTATGTATTCAGACTACCAGACCAGGATTCTTTTTAGTTACAGGAAAATCGATTTCTGAAGTTAGTAACATTGTCAAATAAGTCATTGAACTAATTAAAAAAAAAAAAAAAAAACTTAAACTCCTGCATCTATGAAGTTCTGTTGAAAATACTTTTATTGATCTTGATAAATGGTCATATAATAAAGGTCAAGTGTGAATTTTTTAACTAAAATATCTTTCATTTGGGTCTCTTCAACATCTGAAAATAATAGAATACCTACAAAGACTCTTTCCAAATAAGGTAGCACTCACGGGTTCCAAGGGTTAGCTTGTAGATATATCTTTGGGGGGCTAGCGGGCAACTCACTACGGTTTGTTGTTTGCAGCACTTCTGTTCCTGACACCAAATTCTAAATCAGATAGAATGCAGTGAACAAGTAGGAGAAAAGCCAACTCACATTGGCTTAGACAGTGAAGAGTGAGGGCAGCGCCCAGCGGCTGAATGATGGCATCGAGATGGTAGTCTCTTTCTACTTCTTTGCTCTGCTGCCCACAGTTTTGGCTTTACCCTTTGCTGCTGTGGTGTGACTGCCAGGCAATGGGAACTCTACATTTCCTCATTCACAACTTACAGAAGAAGAAAGAGCCTGCCTTTCCACAGCATTCAAGATTGAAGAAGTTTCTTTCCTAGAGCCCTCATTATGTGTCTCCTTGAATCTCATTGGCCCAAATTGGTTTAGGCTGTCCACCCCTGACAAAGAGGTAAATTGCCATGAATTGCTTAGATTAATCATGGAACAGATGGGATGTTGGAAAATCAGTCACAATGTCTACTACCTTGAAAAATGCAAAACTCAGACAATGTGCTGTTGAGAGGGTTGAACAAAGGTCAAACATAAACTTTATGAACACACAAAAATTTGCTAAGGGGAAACTGGCTAGGTAATATTTTGAGATAATAATTTACACTTTTTTCTTCCTCCCTGTTTTTCTATTTCCCCTTCTTCCATGCAAGTAGATAGCCAATTCGGTACTTCTTTACTTAGGGTGAGAGGTTTGATGGGATAAAGCACATAAATTTCCTGCACTTTCTCCAGCTTTAGTTTCCCCCAACCCTAATATCTTTAGAAAAATTATAGAGTTTGGGGAAATAATTAAAACAGCATGTGACTTATGGGTGTACCAAATGACTCAGAGAAACAGAGACTTTCCCCATGACAAGGAAATTGACTCTGATGAGAGAATAAGGTGATGTTTTGGGTTCCCGAGACAGGAGGGACCACGACTCACTTTCTGAAAACACCTTGGGGCACACCGTGGGGAGATGACTCAAGAGAGTCACAGCTACATTATATGTTTAGGCAGATGAGACTCTGGATGACCTCACAGGAGACTCGTGTGTCCTGCCACGGCAGGAAGGTCGTAGAAATTTGCTAGATATAAAGGGCATGTAGACTGGAATAGCAGACACTAAAGTGGCAACCTTTAGAAGATAGAAAACTTAATTTTTTGGTCTGAGGGCCAACTCTCCACCTCATCGTTAATAGCTGGGGTATTTTTTGAACTTATGAGCGGAGAGTGATCTCTGCTCCAGAGTTACGTTTTGGTTGATTTCATATTAAGACCATGACCTTTCTTACATAACTTTTGTATTTCCTGGAGTTTTAAACTGCCTTTTCTTGTTCATTTCTTCAGCTTCTTAATCATTTTTATCTCCATTTTTGAAGTAGGGGAGCAATACTATCTGATTTATATTTTCAAAAGACCACTGGGGTCTCTGTGGAGACTGAAATGAAGGAGCAATGGTGGAAGCAAGGAGGCCATTGCATGATTGAGGTAAGAGATAACAGTGCCCTAAGCTGAAATGATCTTAGCAGAAATAATGATAATAGATGAAATCAACAGATCATTTGGAGGTAGAACCATTGATGGACGTTCATCATTAGTCAGTCTGCCAAGAAGAATTTATCAGCTTCCTACTATGTGCTAAATAGGCAGAGTGCTTGCCCTCAAAGAGTTCATATTCTAATAGAGGGATGAGTTGGGCAACAGACTTACAAAAAAATGAATGAAATAATTTTATATATTGGTAAGTGCCATGAGAAGAGAAAATATAATAATGTAATAGATGACCGGGGAGGCTGCTTACCTTTTTTTCTTTTTCTTTTTTTTTTTTTATTATACTTTAAGTTCTGGGATACATGTGCAGAACATGCCGGTATCCCAGAGAGGAAGGTGACCTGCCTAAGAACACCTTATGTAACAAATCTGCACGTTCTGCACATGTATCCCAGAACTTATACTTTACTTAAGTTCTGGGATGCATGTGCAGAACGTGCAGGTTTGTTACATAGGTATATATGTGCCATGATGGTTTGCTGCACCCATCAACCTATCATCTACATTAGGTATTTCTCCTGATGCTATCCCTCCCCTAGTCCTCAACTCCCCAACAGGCCCTGGTGTATGATGTTTCTAATCAACATTATTAAGGTAAAGTTTTCATAAAAAGAAATGCATCCATCTAAATGTACAGTCTGATGAGTCTTGTCATATGAATACACCTGTGCAACCACCACCAGTCAAAATATAAAACATTTTTCTCATCCTAGAAAGTTACCTTGTACCTGTTTGCAGTTAATCTTCCCTCCACTCCACTTCCAGACAACCACTGATGTGTTTCTGTCACTATAGATTCATTCTGAGGCTGCTTACTTTTTAAAAAGACCACTTTTGCTGCCATTGGGGAATGAACTGGAATAAACTGGATTGAAGAGGTACAAGTCTAAACCTGATGAAAGAAATGTGACAATAAAATAATAGAAATAAAAATAGTTGGCATTTATTGGATCTTTATTCCATCCCAAGCACTGTGCTTAGTATTTCCCACACATCATCCATTCAACTTTATTTCATCTCTGCAACAAGGCCTGTGAGGTTACTCCTACATTATAGAGGACGAAACTGAAGCTCAGAGAGGTAAAGTAATTTGCACAAGATTACACTGCTAATAAGTGGCAGAGTCAGAATGCGGTTTGCCACATGCTACGATAGCAAACACTTCCAGAGTGCTCACCACATTCCAGGCACTGTTCTAAGCACTTTAATTTTCTTTTTAAAAACTTTTTTATTGGCTGGGCGCGGTGGCTCAAGCCTGTAATCCCAGCACTGTGGGAGGCC
>NW_016107411.1:2907142-2908203 GCF_001604975.1 Cebus imitator | reverse complement strand
AGAATTATGTTTTCCAGCTTCATCAATGTCCCTGCAAAGGACATGATCTCATTCTTTTTTATGGCTGCATAGTATTCCATGGTATATATGTGCCACATTTTCTTTATCCATTCTATCATTGATGGGCATTTGGGTTAGTTCCAAGTCTTTGCTATTGTGAACAGTGCTGCAATAAACATATGTGTGCATGTGTCTTTACAGTAGAAGGATTTATCATATTTTGGGCATATACGCAGTAATGGGATTGCTGGGTCAAATGGTATTTCTGGTTCTAGATTCTTGAGGAATCACCACACTGTCTCCACAATGGTTGAACTAATTTACACTCTCACCAACAATGTAAAAGTGTTCCTATTTCTCCACAACCTCACCATCATCTGTTGTTTCAGCACTAATTTTCATAACAATCCTGAAAGATAGATGTTATTACTCCATTTTAATGAGGAGGAAACTGAGGCCCAGAGAGGCAATTATAATACATAGCCTATAAGCATCTGCTAGAGCAGATCCTTTGAGTTCTGGAATGCTATTATTTGTCACTGCTCTATTTCATCCTGGGGAGCATCTCTGTACACATGCATTTGCAGCAGGGTTTTCTGGCCAGCAGCTGTAATGTGGCTTGCTTCAGTTTCCAAGAACCTTCTGAAACCTCTCCTAACTTGCCTTCTTTGGGGGTCTCTCAAGATAGGGAGGGGCCTCTGTCCTCCAGCGGCTTCCTCCTCTCCTGCGGGACATGCCTGACTTGCCCCTGAATCTCAGAAAGTTCCCTGATCTCCAGTGAATCTTAATCAAAAAGTGAGGAGGGCTGGGTGCAGTGACTCATGCCCGTATGTGGACAGATCACTCAAGGCCAGGAGTTCAAGACCAGCTTGGGCAACATGGCAAAACCCCCATCTCTATCAAAAAAAATACAAAAATTTAGCCAGGCATAGTGGCAAGCAACCGTAGTCCCTGCTACCTGGGAGGTTTAGGTAGGAGCATTGCTTGAACCCAGGAGGTTGAGGCTGCAGTGAGCTGTGATTGTGCCACTGCACTCTAGCTTGGGCAAGAGAGACCATGTC
>NW_016107411.1:2903459-2907132 GCF_001604975.1 Cebus imitator | reverse complement strand
AAAGAAAGAAAAGAAATGGTGAGGGGGAAGTGGGAGGAAAGAGAGAAATCCAGAGGAACATGGGGGTCATTGAGCTCCTGCCTGCCTAGCATGTTTGGCACGTTCTTATACAGGAGCAGCGTAAGTACTGCCTCTACACTAGAGCAGACACAGAGAATTTTAATGCCAAACTTGGAACCGTTAGAAGAAAAGTCTGAGACAAATTAAGTTGAACAGAGTTTGACGGAGCAAAGAACAATTTGAGAATCAGGCATCCCTGGAACCAAAATAGGTTCAGAGAGACTTCAACCCTACCATGTGGTGGAAGAAAATTTATGGAGAGAAAAAGGAAAGTGATATACAGAAAATAAAGGGAGGTACAGAAACAGCCAGAATGGTTACAGCTCAGTGGGCATTTGCCTTATTTGAACACAATTTGAACAGCTGGCCACCTTTGATTGACTGAAACTCAGTGATTCTTACAAGAGTAGGTTACAGTCTATTTTCATAGCCAATTGGGTTACAGTTCATTATATGGCAAAACGTTTGTCCCAGACTTAATATATATAAGGAGGCAAGTTTAGGCCAAACTTAATTTAACAGAACAACAACGTGTTCCTTTGAGGCCAAACATGATGATTCACACCTATAATCCTAGTGCTTTGGGAGGCTGAGGCGGGAGTAGTACTTGAGGCCTGGAGTTTGAGATCAGCCTGGGCAACATAGCAAGACCCACATAGTCATGGGGCCAGCTAGGGCTCACCCATCACCTGCTTCTCCTCATTAGATCATATCTCTCCCATGACCCATTTCCTCTTGGTTACCTATCTCAGAAAGCCACCCTGGGAAGGATAGGAGGAGAAGATCCCGAGACCATGAGTACAGACAGCTCCTTTGAGAAGTTTTGCTCTGCTAAGAAACAGAGAAATGGGGCCATAGCTGGAAGAGAAGTGGAGTGTAGAGACTTCATTCATTTTGAAGCTGGGAGGTGTACAGCATGTTTATGTGCTCACGGCAAAGATCCAGCAGTGGGTAGAAAAGTTAATGTGGCAGAGGCAGGGGCGTAGAATCGCTAGTGGGAGAGGAGCTGGAAACTGAGTAGGGAAGCGTGTACAAGCAGAGGCTTTGGCTCCTGCCCACTGCCTAGCTTCTCTCTGAGACTAGTTTTCTCTTCATAGTGACACAGCCTTGGGTGGCTCACACCTGTAATCCCAGCACTGTGGGAGACTGAGGCAGACAGATTGCTTGAGCTCAGGAGTTAAAGACCAGCCTGGGCAACATGGCAAAATCCATACTCTACAAAAAATACAAAAATTAGCTGGGTGTGGTGGTGGCATGCACCTGTAGTTCCAGCTACTCAGGGGGCTGAGGTGGGCAGATCACCTGAGGCCAGAAGTTTGAGGCTGCAGTGAGCCAAGATCACATCATTGCATTCCAGCTCCATGACAGAGTGAGACCCTGTCTCAAAAACAACAAACAAACAAACAAGAAACTTGGCAGGTGACAATCCAAAACCAAGAGGTTAATTTGCAATTTGATCAGGGCTGCTTGTCCTGCTTGCTTCTGGTGCCTTGCTTTTTGTTATTCTTTCTTCCTTTATCCATGAACCTGAAGGCCCCAGTACAGCTGAAGGCTGTTGCTGAGTGCTGAAACTTAACCTTCACTGACTACTTGATAGATAGCATTCATAGGTCATCATGGTAGTAATCACGTTAGTTGTTTTTCAGGAACCTAGGCCAG
Source organism: Cebus imitator (assembly GCF_001604975.1). NCBI lineage: Eukaryota > Metazoa > Chordata > Mammalia > Primates > Cebidae > Cebus > Cebus imitator. The sequence continues at coordinate 2,905,413 of NW_016107411.1, read as the reverse complement.
CTCTTGTCTAGTTCAAACTGGTTAAGACCACTGTCCCTCAACTGGGTCTGCACAGGTGCCCAAGAGGTGGTCTTTTGACCTCGGGGGGGCCTAAAACTCCACCTTCAAATCATGCAAATGCTGTCATTTTCTGTACCTATATTCTATGAAATGCCATGAACCCTGACTATGCCTGCACAGAATGAACCTGTTGCTTTATTTTTCCTTACTTCCAATCACCTTTCTCCATGTTTACACCACCCCATTTCCTAACCCATAACTATCCCCAAGCATCATCTTCAAGGAGACAGATTTGAGAGCTCTTCTCCTGCCACCTTACTCGGTGGCTTTGCAAAAAAATCTTTTCTGTCTTGCAAAACCTGTGTCACAGATATTGATTTACTGTGCATGGGCAGAATGAACCTGACCTGGCCTGTAACAAGTCCCTGAATCAACTGACTGTAGCCAGGAGTCCAAGGTTCTATTTACAGCCTAGCTTGTGTCAGAGGCTCATTATCTGATCAATCAATGGAGACTGGGGTGGGTGAGATCTCTAAGATGATGACATCTTCCTTTTAAACCACATGATAAGAGTATTTCCCAGAGACAGAAGCGGACGGGTACATGGATGCTACGTTAAACCAGCAAGATAAAGGTCAGTTGATTATATTATCATTTTATATTATAAATATTATTGTATTTAAATATTCATGTTATAAATATTATTGTATTCAGATAATATTCATATTTAAATAATTAAATAAAATTTAAGTATTGATATTTAATAAAATTAAATATTAATAATCAATATTGCTTGTTATTGTTTACTATTAAATATAATTTAAATAATATTTATAGTATAAATATTATTGCATTTAAATAATATTTGTATTTTTTTTAGATAGAGTCTCACTCTGCTGCCAGTCTGGAGTACAGTGGCTTGATCTATGCTCACTGAAACCTCCACCTACTGGGTTCAAGCTATTCTCCTGCCTCAACCTCCTGAGTAGCTGGGACTACAGGCATATGCCACCACACCTAGCTAATTTTTGTATTTTTGGGAGAGACAGGGTTTCACCATGTTGGCCAGGATGGTCTTGATCTCTTGACCTCATGATCCACCTGCCTTGGCCTCCCAAAGTGCTGGAATTACAGGTGTGAGTCACCACACCCGGCCTATATTATTGTATTTAAATAATACTTAAATTACTGTATTTAAATAATATTATATTGTTTCTAGAATATAAGTATATTAATAATATAATTATAAATGCATAATTTATAAAACCAGAAAATTATGTAACAAAACTCACCACTAAGTGTTTTTCTGGAATAATAAAAATAAAGAAAATTTTTATTTTTAAATTTTACTTCCAATATTTCTACAACTAACATATATTAGCATTTTTTAAATAAATAAAAGGCAGCGTTTCAAGCTCACCCAGGCTGTGGGCCTCTCCAAGCCTGACACTCTTTAAATTCTTGGAGGCAGCAACTGTTTTTATATAGAATCTAAGTTGTAGCTGTTTTGAACCCTTCTAGCAGTTTGCTCAAGCAAGAGTAGAGGATCTTTGCAGTTAACAGCATTTAGAGGGGATATATTTGGTCAGTTTCTTCTTCATTCTCAATTTATGACACTTTTCTCTGCCTTTATTTTTCTAGGAAAATCTCATCATAGATTTCCAGTGTGTGCTTCTAAATGCTTGTTCCTGATGAAAAGTGTTTTTCTGCCTGCTTGGTTCCTGCAGATCTCCTCTCATAAACCTATGGGAGGCAGGGTGCGGTGGCTCACGCCTGTAATCCCAGCACTTTGGGAGGCCGAGGCGGGTGGATCACGAGGTCAAGAGATCGAGACCATCCTGGTCAACATGGTGAAACCCCGTCTCCACTAAAACTACAAAAAATTAGCTGGGCATGGTGGCGCGTGCCTGTAATCCCAGCTACTCAGGAGGCTGAGGCAGGAGAATTGCCTGAA
>NW_016107411.1:2887342-2903010 GCF_001604975.1 Cebus imitator | reverse complement strand
TTTTGTAGAGATGAGGTCTCACTATATCACCCAGGCTGATCTTGAACTCCGGGACTCAAGCAACTCTCCTGCCTTGGCGTCCCAAAGTGCTGGGATATAAGTCTGAGCCACCATGCCCATCCCCAATCTTTGTCTCTGTTGATTTGCCTTTGCTCACGTATGTTTATGACCTTTCTTCTCCACCATTCGCATAGTTTGGGGCAAACTAATTTCAGAATAATTTCCTGCCTTTTGCATTTTCCATCTGTAAGAAATTTTCTTCCTCTCTTTTCCAGCCAGTCTCTTAGGGTCATCCTTTGATACCGCAGTGGCCTGTCCTGTCATTGTTCATACCCTCTTCAAAGGAGATTTTTCATGAGCTTTGGGCTCAGATCTGGAACCAGAAACTCAAAAGAGCCTCCCCATCCCAGTAGCAGAATTGTTTCAGTAGTTCCTGGCATTTCTCACATTGGACCCTTACATGAAGAAAGAGAGCTTTGCCAATCACAGCCATCTTCTCTAGGTTGATACTGGGCTCCTTGTTGCTCAGCAGAAAAATGCTATAGCTGTCAGGGGTAAATAGAAATGTCAGTCTGTCTCTCTTTTTCTCTCTCTCCTCTTTCTGCCTTCCTTCCTTTCTCCCTCCTTTGCATCTTCCTCACAATTCTTTCAATCTTTCTGAATGTTTAATCTTTCTGTCATTGAGTGTGGGCAGTTATTCAGACCACTCTTTCTGACACTCACTGCCCACAACTGCCCATACTCAATGGAACCTGGATTGACAAATTAGTCTCAGCAGATTGTATTCTTATTGTAAGATATAGTTTCTGCTGCATGTTACAGACACCAAAACTAATAGTAGATTATGCACAACAGACTTTTCTTTCTTTTTCATGGAAAAACCTGGAATTATATGGTATTTGCTCTCTATTAATTTGTCAGAGGCCCAGACTCCTTCTGTCTTTTTGTTCTGCCATCTTATCATTCAAGAGGCTCCAGCCAGAAGGAATGGGGAAAGGGAGGACAAGCCTTCACCCTTTAAGAGTATGTTTTGCATACCTCACTGTGGTTACATACATTGGCCAGAATTTAGTCACATTGTCACACCTAGCTGCAAGAAAGGCTGAAACTGTGTTTCTCATTCTGAGCAGCCATACATTCAGCTAAAATTTTTATGAATAGAAAAGAAGAAGAGAACTATATAGTGTGGGACAGCTGGCAATCTCTGCCACACAGAGTAAATCAATTCTTTTGGTGGATCTTCAGCAACAGCATCTTCTTTCTTTGGCGTTAGACAAGTTTAATGATTGAATTTCTGAATGGATGGGTGAAGTAGTTGGAATTTTGCTAGGAAGAGTGGATTAAATTATCAGACTCTAATAATTCTTCTCTTCTAAATGTACCTGAGTCTTCCTTAACAGCAGCGAATTGAGGAGTTTGGAAATATTTTTATGATCAGTTTTGGTCTTTATATTGCTTCCTTTATAGGTGAGAGATCCTTGCTGTTTGTTTGTGCTTGAGTTCTTAAATTTTTTATTGAAGTATAATTTAATAAATTCACTCATTGAATTTTATGTAAGTATGCAGTTTGATAATTTTTACTACATTTATACAATTGTGCACCTATCACACAATCCCATAATAAAATATTTTTTTCATCCAAAGTGTTACCCAGTTCCAAAGTCACTTCCACATTTTCAGGTATCTTTTCAGCAGCACCCCACTCTACTGGTATCAATTTACTGTGTTAGTCCATTTTCATGCTGCTGATAAAGACACACCCAAGACTGGGTAATTTATTCAGGAAAAACAGTCTAATGGACTTACATTTCCACGTGGCTGGGGAGGCCTCACAATCATGGCAGAAGGCAAGTAGGAGCACAGCCAAACCATATCATTCTGCCCCGGTCCCTCCCAAATTTCATGTCTTCACATTTCAAAATACAATCGTGCCTTCTCAACAGTTCCCCAAAGTCTTAATTCATTCCAGTATTAACCCAAAAGTTCAAGTCCAAAGTCTCATCTGAGATAAGGCAAGTCCCTTTCACCTCTGAGCCTTAAAGTGCCAAAATGACCTCCTTTGACTCCATGTCTCACATCCAGGTCATTCTAATGCAAGAGGTGGGCTCCCACAGCCTTAGGCAGCTCTTGCTCTGTGGCTTTGCAGAGCACAGCCCCCTTACATGCTGCTTTCACTGCTAGCATTGTCTGTGGCTTTTCCAGGCACATGGTGCAAGGTGTCAGTGAATCTACCATTTTGGGGTCTGGAGGACAGTGGCCCTCTTCTCACAGCTCCAGTTCCCCATTTGGAACTCCATGTGGGGGCTTCAACCCCACATTTCCCTTCCACACTGCCCTAGCAGAGGTTCTCCATGAGGGCTCCACCCCTGCAGCAAACTTCTGCCTGGACACCCAGGCATTTCCATACATCCTCTGCAATCTAGGTGGGGGTTTCCAAGCCTCAATTCTTGACTTTTGTGCATCTTCAGGACTAACAGCACATGAAAGCTACCAAGACTTGGGGCTTGCACACTCTAAAGCCATGGCCTAAGCTGTACCTTGGCCCCTTTCAGCCATGGCTGGAGTGGCTGGGATGTGGGGCATCAGTACCAAGGATATGTGAATCAGGGGGGAAGCACATGCAAAGCATCCTCCAAAAACACAGGAATCCAGTGCCGTCAGGCAGTGGCTGCACCACTGGCCATCTCCCTGAAGTAGGTGCTAAATCTTGAAGCTCTACAATAATCTCCTTTGACTCCATGTCTCACATGTAGGCTACATTGATGCAAGGGATGGGCTACCAAGGCTTGGTCAGCACTGCTCCTGTGGCCTTCAGGGCTCAGCTCCCATGGCTCCTCTCAAGGGCTGGCATTGAGTACCTGCAGCTTTTTCAGGTGCATGGTACAAGCTGCCAGTGGATCTAACATTCTGATGTCTGGCAGATGGTGGCTCTCTTCTCACAGCTCAACTATGAAGTGCCCTGGGAGATTCTATGTAGGGGCTTTAATCCTATATTTCCCCTCCACACTGCCCTAGTAGAGCTTCTTCATGAGGGCTCCACCCCTGCAGCAGGCTTCTGTCTGGACATCCAGGTGTTTCCATAAGTTCTCTGAAATCCAGGTGGAGGCTCCCAAGCCTCAACTTTTGCCCTCTGCACACTCACAGGCTTACCACCACACAGAAGCTGCCAAGGCTTAATGGTTTGTACCCTCTGGAGCAGTGGCCTGAGATATATCTGGAGCTCTTTTAACCATAGCTGGAACTGAAGCAGCTGGGATGCAGGGAGCAGTGTTCCAATGTTGCACAGGAGAGCAGGGCCCTGGGCCTGACCCAAGAAACCATTTTTCCCTCTAGGCCTCTGGGCCTGTGATAGAAGGGGCTGCTGTGAAGGTCTCTGACATGTCTTTAAGGTATTTTTCCCATTGTCTTGGCTACTATCATTTGGCCCCTCTTAGGCAAATTTCTGTAGCTGACTTGAGTTCCTTCCCTGAAAATGGGGTTTTCTTTTCTACCACATGGCCAGACTGCAAATTTTCCAAACTTTTATGCTATGCTTCCCTTTTAAATATAAGTTCCAGTTTTATGTCATTTCTTTGCTCATGAATATAAGCATATGCTGCTAGAAGCAGCCAGGCCACATCTTGAATGCTTTGTTGCATAGAAGTTTCTTCCACCAGATACCCTAAATCATCATTCCCAAGCCAAAGTTTCACAGATCTCCAGAGCAGAGGCACAATGCCCTCAACCTCTTTGCTAAAGCATAATGAAAGTCACTTTTGTTCCAATTTTCAATAAGTTCCTCATCTCCATCTGAGACCGCCTCAGCCTGGACTTCCCTGTCTACATTGCTACCAGCTTTTGATCACAACCATTCAATAAGTCTCTCAGAAGTTCCAAACTTTCCCTCATTTTACTGTCTTCTGAGTCCTCCAACTTGTTCCAATCTCTGCCTGTTACCCAGTTTCAACTCACTCACTATCATGAGAACAGAAAGGGAGAAATCTGCCCCCGTGATTCAATCACCTTCCACCAGGTCCTTCCTCCAATATTGGGGATTAAAATTCAACATGAAGTTTGGGTGGAGACACAGATCCAAACCGCATCAGTCTCATACTCTGTGTTCTCAGAAAGATGTTTTAAAACTATCCACTGGGTGTGGTGGCTCATGCCTGTAATATCAGTACTTTGCAAGGCTGAGGCAGGTGGATCAGTTGAGGTCAGGAGCTCAAGACCAGCCTGGCCAACATGATGAAACCCCATCTCTACTAAAAAAAAAAATACAAAAATTAGCTGGGCATGGTGGCATCCACCTGTAATCCCAGCTACTCAGGAGGCTGAGGCAGGAGAATCACTTGAACCCAGGAGGCAGAGGTTGCAGTGAGCCAAGATTGTGCCACTGCACTCCAGCCTGCAGCCTGGGTGACGAGAGAGACTCTGTCTCAAAAAACAAAAACAAAAAACAAAACAAAACAAAAAAAACTATCATAGGCCTTTCTTTCTACAATCAAGCCAAATCAGTTCCCTTTGTGGATGCCAGAATAAACTGCAACCAGAAATATCCCCCCTTGGTCGTTTGAAAGAAACGTCTAACAGAAATTTATGTTGGGGCTTGAAAATCAATCAGAGATCACCTGCCCCCAACTCAGGGTTTAGTTATATCAACTAATCAGAACTCAGTGCTATTGACCAATCAGAACTCAGCTGCACTGACCAATCAGAACTAAGTTTTTCCATACTTCACTTGCATAAATAGACCTGATTGGGAATCTGGGCAAAGGAACTTTTGCTATAATACCCAAGCCCTCTCTTTGTTCTCTGGAATGCACCTTCACTTTAAACTGAAGGCTGCATCTCTCCAGTTTGCAATCTGCTCTCTGAAATAAAGTCTCTTTCTTCCAAATTCCTTTTCAGAGAACTTTTGTTCACAATGTGAAGTCAAGGTTTTCAGTACCTAGGTGAGTAGGTAGGTAGATAGATAGATAGTTGTCTTAGTCCATTTTCTGCTGCTATAATAGAATACCACAAACTGGGTAATTTACAAATAATGGAAGATTATTTGGCTCATGGTTCTGGAGGCTAGAAAGTCCAAGAGCATGGTACTGGCATCTGTCTGGGTCTTCTTTCTGCATCATAACATGGGTGGAAGACGGAAGTGTGCACACAAGGCAGAGAAAGAAAATCATCCAAACTCATCTTATTTTCAGAAACCCACTCCCACAATAACCAACTCACTCCTTCAATAATGGCATTAATCCATACATGTAAGGCTTCACCCCCATAACCTAATTACCTCTTATTAGGCACCACCTCCCAACAGTGTTGCATTGGGGATTAAGTTTCTAAAAAACTCTTGGGGGATGCATTCAAACCCTAGCAATACTTAAACATGAATATGTTTGTGTGCACACATATGTATATGTTCCCTCTCTCACTGAGAGCACTTGGGAGCAGCAAGATCCCAATAATAATGCAAACACCTAGGACTCAGATCTTGGCTTCTAAATACCATTACCCCATTAAAAGGAAACAATCTCCTTGGAGAGATGGCTGACTTCAGGGCTGATGCATGGAAAATACAAGATGAGCCAAGCTGGTTTGAAAAGGGTACCACCTGCTAAACAAGTGACAATTTGAGCATCAAAATAATTATTCAAATAGTATTTAATAATTATTAAAATATTCATTAGTATGGACTTCATATCTTATTTGATTGGTTATTATCATAAACATATTATTATCATAAAGATATGAGTCCATACTAATGTATGAGTCCATACTATTGTATTGTCCCACAAGTCATATGTTGAAAGCCTAACTCCCAATGTGTTTGTAGATATGTATTTAGAGATAGGACCTTTATGAAGTAATTAAGGTTAAATGAAGTCATAAAAGTGGAGCTTTATAAAAAAATAAAGAGACTTCTCTCTCTCTCTGTCTCTCTCTGTCTCTCTCTCTCTCTCTCTCTCTCTCTCTCTCTCTGCCATGTGAGGACACATCAAAAAGACTGCCATCTACAAGCAAGGAAGAGAGCCCTCACCAGAAACCAAACCATGCTGGACTTTGATCTTGAACTTTCAAGATTCCAGAACTGTGAGAAACTTAATTTTTGTTGTTTAAGTCACCCACTCAATGGTATTTTTTTTTCTTCCATGTGTTCAAGGCATGAACTAAACATGGGCACAGACCAAAAGCCAAGCTGGAATAAACAAGGAGTTGCTTTGTCCCTGGGTGGTATGAGATGGGCACCACCAACAAGATGCTACTCTACAGGTCACGAACATCTATGGTTTTTTATGGTAACCCTAACTGACTAAAACATTGATATTAATTAATTTGTTAATGGGTAATACAATATTTACATATTTTCATGTTACCTCCCTAAAAAATTCTACTAATTACCAAAGGAAATTATAGTAGAGATGCCTAGAAGACACCCCTAAATCAAGTGAGGAAAGTGAGCATTGTCAGTAATCGAACAAGCTGAAATTATACACCACCTGAGAGTATCTCATAAGAAGAATAAAGCCTCACTTGTGTGATATTCCTGCTGAATTTAACCACAGGAAATATCAGGTAAGGCCAAATAGGGACATTCTACAACATAAGCTGGTTTGTAACCTTCAAACATGTTTGGGTCATGCATCAAAACACAGGCAACAAAAAAAATAGACAAATAGGACTTCATAAAACTAGAATGCTTCTGCACGGCAAAAGAAACAATCAACAAAATGGAGGAAAGAAACTGTAAAATGGGAGAAAATATTTGCGAACTATTCATCTGACATTACTAATGTCCAAAATATATAAGAAACTCAAACAACTCAAACAAAACAAAAACAACCCCATTTAAAAGTAGGCAAAAGCTGAGTCTCCTCACTCATACACAGGTGCTAAAAAATGTGTACACATGGACATAGACAATAGAATAGAGACTCCGAAGGGAGATGGGATGAGAGGTGGTAGATGTTGAGAAAGAAAGTTAATGGGTACAATGCACATTATTCGGGTGATAGATATCTTGAAAGCCTTGACTTAACCAATACACAATCTATGCATGTAATCCCATGAATTTGTACAAATTTTTTAAAAAGTGATTAGGTCATTGTATTAGAGTTCTCTAGAGGGACAGAACTAATAGGGTATATGTATATAGGATATATATGTGCATATATATAAAGGCAAGTTTATTAAGTATTAACTCACATGATCACAAGGTCCTGCAATAGGCCGTCTGCAAGCTGAGGAGAGCTGAGAGCCAGTCTGAGTCCCAAAACTAAAGAACTTGGAGTCTGGTGTTTGAGGGCGGGAAGCATTCAGTATCAGAGAAAGATGCAGGTTGGGAAGCTAGGCCAGTCTAATCGTTTAACGTTTTTCTGCCTGCTTTATACTCTAGCCACCCTTGCAGAATTAGGGTGATTAGATGGTGCCCACCCAGATTAAAGGTGGGTCTGCCTTTCCCAGCCCACTGACTCTAATCTCCTTTGGCAACACCCTCACAGACACACCCAGGATCAATACTTTGGATCTTTCAATCTAATGAAGTTGACATTCAGTATTAATGATAACAGGCATGAAAGTCAAGGAAAGACTGAAGAATTGTTCCAGACTGAAAGAGGCTAAGAGACATGACAACCAACGGCCACAAATGGTTCATAACTGAATCTTTGACTACAAACAACAGTATCTGGTGAATTGGTTAAACATAAATAGGATCTAAGATTAGATAGTAGAAATGTAACAATATCAGTTTCCTGATGTTGATGGCTATATTGTGGCTCTGTAAAAGAATGTCCTTATTAATAGGAAATACAACAAAAGTATTCAAATGTGTTAGGACATCATGTTAGCAACTTGGACTCTATTTCAAAAAAAAGGTTATGATTTTTTGCAAATTTTCAGTATATTTGAGATTGCTTCAATATAAAAAAGCAAAGTACATAATAGAATGTATCATAAAGCAATATTCACGTTAAAAGGGGACACTGAATAGCTCTAGAAAAAATACCCCATAAACCAGCAATATTGCTTGTCTCTAGGGAAGAAAACAGGAAAACAGGAGGCAGTCCTGAGGGAGAGGGACTTACATATCTTTATTTTTTGAGACAAAGTCTCACTTTTTTGTCCAAGTTGGAGTGCAGTGGCGTGAACATGGCTCACTATAGCCTCAACCTCCGGGTCTCAAGCCATCCTACCATCTTGGCCTCCTGAGTAGCTGGGACTATAGGTATTCAACACTATGCCTAGCTAATTTTTTTTTTAATTTTTTGTAGAGACATGATTTTGCCATTTCACCCAGGCTGATCTCAAACTCCTGAACTCAAGCATTCACCTACCTTGGCCTCCAAAAGTTCTGGGATTACAAGTGTGAGTCACTGTGCCCGGCCAAGACTTATATTTCACTGCATACCCCTTTTATTGAAGCCTTTTTTTTTTTTTTACCATATGTATGTACTTTTAATTAAAATTTTTAAATTAATATTTTAAAATAAATACATATTTTTAATGTCATCAGAAATTTGATTTCTGGGTATGTATTAATCACTTATATAAATGTACAATGAGGTATTTAGAAGAATATTGATTGTAGCATTGTTTTCAGTAATGAAAAATGGAAAACAAAGGTTTACTAATCTAAAAAGGCATAAATTTAATGGGCCATTATGCATCAGCTAAAAAGTACAAGACCTACATGTATTAATGTGCATAGATTGATAAACTATCTTGAATAAAAGGGGTATGCTGCAGAATATGAAAATAGAATATATTTTGTGTTAGAAAAAAATCAGGCCAGACAAAAAACAAAATCAGGCCAGGTGCAGTGGCTCATGCTTGTAATCACAGCACTTTGGGAGGCTGAGGCAGGCAGATCACCTGAGGTCAGGAGTTTGAGACCAGCCTAGCCAACATGGTAAAACCCCATATGTACTAAAAATATAAAAATTAGCCTGGCATGGTGGCTCATACCTATAGTCCCAGCTACTCAGGAGGCTGAGGCACAAGAATCTCTTGAACCCAGGAGGTGGAGGTTACAGCAAGCTGATATCACTCCACTGCACTCCAGCCTGGGCAGCCTGGGCAACAGAGTAAGAATCAATCTCCAAAAAAAAAAAGAAAATCAACTGTAGAATATATGTGTAGTTTCTGTAATTCCTTACTGCTCAAGTTAAAAGATTTTTTATTTCCCCAATTGCTCCTATAGTTAACATCACTATAGCAGAACCTAAGATTTGTCTTTTTAGATGTATTTCAGATTTTTGCATTCAGGCAACTGACTGACACCACCTGGACTCATGGCTCATGATCACCTGGTCCTGTGGCCCCACCCCCAGAGGTGGACTCAGTGCATGAAGACCATTCTCCACGCCCCCGTCACTTTATCCCTAGCCAATCAGCAGCACTTATTCCCTAGTCTGCTACTGTACTCCAGTCTGGGTGACAAAGTGAGACCCTGTCTCTTAAAAATATATTAAAATAGGACCTGGTACCGTAGCTCACACCTGTAATACCAGCACTTTGGGAGGCCAAGGAGGGTAGATCATGTGAGGTCAGGAGTTAGAGACCAGGCTGGCCAACATGGTGAAGCCCCGTCTCTACTAAAAATACAAAAATTAGCCAGGCATGGTGGTGCATGCCTGTAATCCCAGCTATGCAGGAGACTGAGACAAGAAAATCACTTGAATTTGGGAGGTGAAGGTTGCATTGAGCCGAGATTGCACCACGGCACTGGCACTATATATATATATATCTGCATATACATACACATATATATATAGAGAGAGAGAGAGAGAATGAAATGAATGAATGAATGAATATATATAATGAAATGAAAATACTTCATGCTGGGATAAAGGATAGAAAAACTGTAGGAGTGTCAATTAACATAATTCCTTAAGAAGATAATTTATTGCCATGTATGTACCTATGTAACAATCCTGCATGTTCTTCACATGTACCCCAGAACCTGAAATGCCATTTTAAAATATATATATATATATATATATTTTTTTTTTTTTTTAAAAGAAGATAATTTGGCAACAATCTCCAGAGGCCTTAAAATTTTTACCCTTTAAATTTATAATTTTACTCCTTGAAATTTATACTAAGGAAATAATATAAATGGAGAAGAAGCCTTTTACACAAAACAGTTCTTTGTAAGTTCACCTACAGAACTTACAAAAACTCCAAGGCAAGAATAATAAATTCTGAAAAAGAGTAAGAGGAGATTTCCCTGTCAAATATCAAAACTGTAAAACTATAGGTACTAAAACTATGCCGTGCCGGCACAGTTTTCAATTCGATTGTGGTCAGAGAACATACTTTTTAAGGTTTAGAAGATTTTCCTTCTTTCTCAAGATGAAGGAGAGACCCTTACCATGGGACTCTCCCTGACAGCCCTCGTGGGCCTGCACTACCTTCTGTGCCAGTAGTGAGACACGCAGGCGGTCAGCCTCCCCTGAGATAACTACTTCTTCATGGGCTGTGACTCAGGCTTCGGGAACCTGCTGGCCAGAGAGCTGGATACGCAAGGCTTGAGGGTGCTGGCTATGTGTCTGATGGAGAAGGAGGTCAAGCAGCTGAGGGGCCAGAATTCAGACAGGCTGGAGACGGTGACCCTGGACATCACCAAGACAGAGAATGTCACTGCAGCCACCCAGGGAGTGAAGGAGTGCATGGGGGACAGAGTATGGTGCAGGGATTGGATGGCCAGGGCAGTGGGGGAGTCTGTCCTTCAGACAAATTGCTTTGCCTGAAAAATGTCTTTGATTAGCCAGATAATGTTCCAGGTACAAAATATTAGGGATTAGCTTAGCCATATGCTGGGGATGTGTTTTCATTGCTGACAGATACATTATGTACGATGACTCTTCTTAGGACTGACAAATACAAGCATTTTTATGAGAACAGCGAATGAATGCTTGGAATCGAGGTTGCTCTGAAATATTCAGGTTGTGTGGTATGTGTGTATATCTGGGTAGAAAGAGGGAATGAATGAAAGATAGGGAGGTATAGATAGTAAAGGAATAGAAACTGGTAACTGTGGTTCACAAGAACAGTGAACCTCAAAAATCCAGGGCAAGGTCGGGCGTGGTGGCTCACGCCTGTAATCCCAGCACTTTGGGAGGCCAAGGTGGTCAGATCACGAGATTAAGAGATTGAGACCATCCTGGCCAATACAGTGAAACCCCATCTCTACTAAAAACACCAAAAATGTAGCTGGGCATAGTGGTGGGCACCTGTAATCCCAGCTACTCAGGAGGCTGACACAGAAGAATCGCTTGAACCCGGGAGGTGGAAGTTGCAGTGAGCTGAGATCACACCACTGCACTCTATCCTGGGCAACAAGAGTGAAACTCCATCTCGAAAAAAAAAAAAAATTCAGGGCAAGAAAAAATGCTAACTTAAACTTAGTAAATAAAAAACACTTATTTTTTTCACTCTTATTTGGAGAAATTTACTTCACAAAAGGATTCTTAGCTACATCCTTTAAAGCAGGAAGTAATTACACTGCCTGCATTTTATTTTGTTTTCTTGAGAGTGGATCACTTGTGTAAATCAGTGTTTTCCAAGCTTACTTGATCATAAGATCAGAAAGACCGATTAATCCAGGGGAATTCTTAATAAATTTTATTATTCAAAAAGTACCCATAGCTGAGTCTTCTTATGAGGCAATCAAATCACATCTATATTCTGATCACTAAGGCATGGTCTGTTCTGGGTGTTGTTTTCCTACCGTCAGTGGTAAGCGAGAGTTTTTGAGGCAGCCCAGGGAATTGGCAGAAGCTTTGTGAGCCTAACCAAAGACTGACTCTAAGACAGGAGCCAAGTTTCAATGATTGCTGGAGAAACTCCAGAGCAGACCATTTGGGTCCTCTGGTGGCTGGGGGTACACTTAGCAGGACAGCAGGACCAGCTGCTTCTGAGTTCCAGTGTGCCATTTTACACATTCCCTTGACTTGTCATGACAGATCTTGACTCTCAGCCTTGCATCAATGTGGCAAAGGGCCATCTGGCATCCTATACAAGTCCTCTGAGGGATGAGGGACAGAAAACCCCACAGGGAGAGGCTGAAGCCAAAAGATTTCCTAATCAGCCTGAGGCAACGAAATAAAACCTGAGGTCCAACACAGTCAGGTCTTTTGTCCTATTGCCATGATGAATATTGCATACCAGGGGACCCAGGGGTCATCTGATCAAAGGAAAGAGAATTATTATCGGATGTGGAGATGAAGTGTTTTCTTGACAGGCTCCAAGAAAAGTGAGGCTCTGTGAAAAGAGATCGACTCCAGGTCTGGATTGCAAAATGGACCCAAGGTCTTGTTTCATTAGAAAGCACAGTTTAGATGTGAAATGGTTCCAGCAACCCCTATCTAAAGTTCTGTACCTGGGTTATATAATGAGGCTGCTTCTGTGTCAAAATGACTCAGAGGCAAGAGTAGGATATTCATTTTTATAATATAATTTTTTTTAGAGATGGGGTTTTGCTTTGTTCCCAGACTGGTCTCGAAGTTCTTGCCTCAAGTCATCCTCCCACCTCGGCCCCTCAAAGGCCAGCACACCTGCCCTCTTACATTATAATTTTAAACACTGAGGTGTTTCATAGTCTCTGCTTTTAGAGGACAAGATTTCTCAGTGAGAAAAACTCTATAGTCACTCAAAGAAAGAGGTCGTTAAGACACTTTGCAGCTGCAGCGTGTCCTTCAAAAAACCCTTTGGCCAGTTGGAAAGGTAATTTCTCTGTTCAAATTCATATTTACTTCCTCAAGGACCAGGGCAGGACATTGAGGTGGGTGAGTGCAGGACGGGGAGGCTGGTAAGCAGCAAAACGGCTTGCTTTCTTTATAATTCAGTCTGCAGTTATCTTGCATTTTCCTCCTGCACATATCCCTTCTGCTCCCAATTTTGCAAAGGAAATAGGGTATCAATATTCTCTCCCTGACCCTGCAGTTCTTCCATCCCCAGGGGCCCTGGGTCTAAGCATGGCTAAAGGAAGTGAATGTTTTAGCCCTGGGAGTGTTTCTGTTTGAGGGAAGTAAAATATCTTACTTTTGAGATTTGAGTAAGCAAAGCCTTCACACAGCTCTTGACAGCAGCAGAGGTTTGTGGTTAAACCTCACAAGGAAATCACTTAATCTGTTTTTCTTAGGTTTCTGATTTACATGGCAACAAACTATGGCCAAAAAAAGACTGGGTCAATGGAATCCCTTCTCTTTGCTCCAGCCTGGCTAGATTTCTACCCACATGGATTACATCCCTGCCATGCCGAAACAGCTGAAAATCCTCATGCCTCATAGATAAAACTGTGATAGTTTTTAATAAACAAAAACAAAATATTTTTAAAATATAGCTACGACTAATTCACTCTGAAAGTTGTTTGGCTATCAATAATTCATTTTAACATAATTACTTAACCCTTTCCATCTTACAGGATCAGGAAATTGTTTCAGTTAATAGTAACTGATCTATAATTTATTTTTAAATGCAATAACGTTTAGGAAGGAATTTCATCAACTAATGAAGTCGATATATTCTAATTACACTCAAATCAGTGTTTTTTTATTTTGCTATCATCCTTATAATCTGGAGAAAATAATGTTTGAGACCCAAAAGAAACTTTTGTGGGCCCTTGAAAATGTCCTAGACACAGCCTACAGTCAAGTGGCCGTGCTAGAAATGTCTCTATTTCTCTCCTCTTCCTCTCCCTTTTATAGGAATGAAACTCAGATGAAAAAGGACCAGCTGGACATGGTGGCTCACACCTGTAATCTCAGCACTTCAAGAGGCCGATGCAAGTGGATCATGAGGTCAGGAGATCAAGGCGATCCTGTCTCTACCAAAAATACAAAAAATTAGCCAGGTGTGGTGGCATGTGCCAGTAGTCTCAGCTACTTGGGAGGCTGAGGCAGGAGAATCACTTGAACCGAGGTGGCAAAGATTGCAGTGAGCCGAGATTGGGCCACCGCGCTCCAGCCTGGACGACAGAGTGAGAGAAAGAAAAGAAAGAGAGAGAAAGAAAGAAAGAAAGAGAGAAAGGGAGGAAGGGAGGAAGGAAGGAAGGAAGGAAGGACAGAAAGAGAGAGGAAGAAGAAAGAAAGAAGGAAAGAAAGAGAGAGAAAGAAAGAAAGAAAGAAAGAAAGAAAGAAAGAAAGAAAGAAAGAAAGAAAGAAAGAAAGAAAGAAAGAGAAAGAAAGAGAAAGAAAGAAAGAAAGGAAGGAAGGAAGGAAGGAAGGAAGGAAGGAAGGAAGGAAGGAAGGAAGGAAGGCCTCTGCTAACTCAGATATAAATCTGACTAATTGACAAAAGATTGAAGAGTTTCACAAACTCATAACCCTTCATGTTTTCTGAAATAATCCCATTATACTTTGAGGGGATTTATCTGCCTCTTTGCTTTCACTTCACATGCCATGTGACTTCTTAAACACACACTCGGCATTATTCATGCACCCACAGCTCTTGCTGCATCTGCATGGTAGAAAGACATGGACTCCCTTGAGGATGTCCCATCAGATTTATACTTGTTCTTACCCTACCATCTCAGATGACCTCAAACTGTTCTCCTGACCGCTGGCACATTGCCGGGACACAAACTAATTGGAACTGAAGTTCTGCCAGCTCTTTATGACTTACCACATGCTTCTCATTCCTGTTGTGCCCAGGGCCAAGATTTCCAGTGGCTCTTGAAGTAATTTGTCTGCATAGGACCTCACTCTGTGGTCCTTTAAGGATCTCATGTACCTGCTTTTTTTGAGTTTGCACCGCTTCGGGAGGAGGGGAAATTCTTTCTCTGCCATTTGTGAGTTCTTACTCCAAGCCCCAAGTCTTCTGGAGGTTACTGCTTTATGTCAAGAGGGCAAATAAATGTTGCCCTCAGGAATCCAAGGGCTGCTGTTTTTATCAAATATAAAGGCTTTCCATGAGCATTCCTCTCACTTCCTCCCACTTCCTTCTGTAACCTCCATTTCTCTAATCACTTCCATGACCTTCTCAATATGCATCAAGACCCTCAAGGTCATATTAGAAGGGAGGAAAGTCCAGCCCCCTTTAAGCAGTTAGCTAAATGTATACATATATATATATATATATATATATATATATATATATATATATAGGCTTCTTACTACTTAAAGAATATGGGAAATAGGAATCTGAGAAAAGGGATCAGCATTTTGTTGCTAGAATGCTCCAAGTGAGAGTCACTATAAAGTTGTGGAGATAAGGATATACGGCAGCCTAAGGCTGCAGGTATAAGAGACCCAAAGGACAAAGATGAAGTTTGGTCCCAGGATAACAGATTATCATTAGAACAGAGATGCAGGCAAATTTAGGGGTACACAGTAAGACTTGTTCATTTCAGAACCCCAAGGATGAACAGGAGGCCCACTGTTCTTTCTAGTATCTCCTCCGTTCTCAACTGGGTAATTGTGATGATACAGGACCAAGCTTAAGGGTAGACAGTGAGACCAGTTCATTCCAGAACCTTAAGGATGAATGGGGGTTGCCCTATTAAAGATAAAAGGAAAGTAAAAGGGGATGCCTTCTTTTTCCTTTTTTCCTTTTTTTCTTCTCAGTTCTTTCTTTGCAGATGGGTAATTGCATTTTATACCACAGGACATGTCCCTCAGATTCATCTCCAAAAACTTGGATAAGTTTGATTTCTGCAAATGTTAAAAAAAAAAAAAAAAAAAAAAAAA
>NW_016107411.1:2883287-2887328 GCF_001604975.1 Cebus imitator | reverse complement strand
GCCTCAGCCTCCCAAAGTGCTGGGATTACAGGCGTGAGCCACCGCGCTCGGCTTCCAACAACAGTTTTTTTAACATACATTTTAAAAATCTACTCTAAAATTCATTTGGAATATCAAAGGACCCCAAATAGCAAAAACAGTCTTGAAAAGAACAACAAAGTTGGCAATCCCTCACTTCCTGATTTCAAAACTTACTACAAATCTATGATAATCAAACCAGTGTGTTACTGACATAAAGACAGATATCTAGATCAATGGAATGGAATAGATAACACAGAAATAAACCCTTGCATATATGGTCAAATGGTTTTCAACAAGGGTGCCAAGGCCATTCAATGGGGAAAGGACAATCTTTTCAACAAATGGTACTGGGAAAACTGAATATCCACCTGCAAAAGAATGAAGTTAGACCTTTATGTTACACCATATGCAAAAATTAACTCAAAATAGATAAAAAACCCAAAGGTAAGAACTAAAACTATAAAACTCCTAGAAAAAAAAACAGGGAGACGACTGGGTGTGGTGGCTCACACCTGTAGTCCCAGCATTTTGGGAAGCCACAGCGGGTAGATCGCTTGAGCCCAGGAGTTTGAGACCTGCCTGGGGAACGTGGCAAGACCCCATCTATACAAAAAATACAAAAGTTAGCCAGGCATGGTGGCATGCACCTGTAGTCCCAGCTACTAGGGAGGTTGAGGTGGGAAGATTGCTTGAGCCCAGGAGGCAGAGGGTGCAGTGAGCTCTGATCATGCCTCTGCCCTCAGCTTGGGCAACAGAGCAAGACTCTGTCTTAAAAAAAAAAAAAAAAAAAAAAAAAAAAAAAGAAAAAAAAAAAAAAAAAAAAAAAAAAAAAAAAAAAAAATCTCTGTAAAAAAAAAAAAAAAAAAATACAGGGAGAAAGCTTCATGACGCTGGATTTGGCAATGATTTCTTGGATATGACACCAAAAACACAGGCAGCAAGAGGAAAAAAAGGACACATTGGACTACTACATCAAAATCAGAAACTTCTGTCCACTCTTGAATTTTTGTTGATATATTTTGCTGCCAAAACAAAGAATTTGCAGGTTTGGTATACCCTCTGATGGTGGGGGCATGTTGACAGCTGCTATGTCCATCACAAACACATGCTTTCCCCTGCAAAAGGGTAACTGTGCAGACCAGGCAAGGTGGCTCACGCCTGTAATCTCACCACTTTGGGAGGCTGAGGCAGGTGGATCACCCGAGGTCAGGAGTTCAAGACCAGCTCGACCAACATGGTGAAACCCCATTTCTGATAAAAATATTTTTAAAAATTAGCCAGGCGTGGTGGCACATGCCTGTAATCCCAGCTACTCAGGAGGCTGAGGCAGGAGAATCACTTGAACCCAGGAGGTGGAGGTTGCGGTGAGCCGAGATTGCGCCATTGCACTCCAGCCTGGGTAACAAGAGCGAAACTCCGTCTCAAAAAATAAATAAATAAATAAATAATAAAAAACATTATATATATATACACACACACATATATATATGTATATTAGTTCATCAGCTATCATTAGTGTTAGTATATTTTATGTGTGGCCCAAAACAATTCTCCTTCCAGTGTGGCCTAGGGAAGCCAAAAGATTGGACACTCCTGCTCTAGTCCTATTTCTCCTGGGAAAGTTACCTAAATCCTTAACCAATAATTTCATCCTAAACAGTCCTTCCTAGAGGTTTAGACACAGCCCACACTTATTCGGACAAGCCTTAGCAAAAATCTAACTGAGCAGTCTCTACTCTAGAGCAGGGATAATTTCTACCATACATAGATAACCTCTTATGTGCTCCCCCTTCACAGGACCCACACAGCCACATACAGTACAAACCTTTACTTTCTAACAGAGGGAAAATGACTTGTTTTATTAAAGGTTGTAAAGGTAAAGAGGTATTTTTGTGAGGAAGAATGTATAGAAAAGAGATTTTGTATGAAAAAGATCTCTTATAGCAAGGGGAGAGATGCCAGATGTAGGTGATGGGGAGGAAGGCAGCAAATCACACTGCCACGTGTGTACCTATGCAACAATTTTGCATGTTCTTCACATGTACCCCAAAACCTAAAACGCAATAAAATAAATAAATTGGAAAAAAAAAAACATTCTCTTATGGTAAATTCTTGTCCTAAAGTAAAATAACCAGTTGCTTAAAAAGAGGGATGCTTAGGACAAGTCAGAAAGTCCAGGGATGTCATAAACAGTCTGTGCGAGCCATTAAAAAGATTCCTGAAAGGGAATTTATGAGAGAAATATTATACAATTTTAAAGGTTATTAGGCCTAATACTAAAACTATTGGTACTCTTATCTGTACATAAACCACTACTATTACTCTTAACTGTACAACTTTCCTGCTCTAAAACTAGGTAAAGCCTGGGAACATACAGAGTTAGCCATGGAGAGTCAGACCTTATCTGCACTTCTGTCTGGTGTCCCGGGCACTACACCTAGTACATTATTAAAATCATTTACTTAACAGGTTTTTCACCAAAAGTAAAAGTTGCTAAGAGTTAACAGTAAAACATGTACTTGAGACTACTGAAAAAACAATTTTCATGCAAGGAGTATAAAGAAAGCAGAATGTGTTTTTGCTAAAAGATTATGAGAAGGCATGGGAATGTGGATTTTTTATTTTTTTGCCCAAGTTTAGAGGGCTAAATGATTGTTTTAAGTTGGATAGAATAAAGCTGAAGGTTTAAACAAGTTTTGGAAGGTTTATGAAAGATTAATCTTGAAAAAGAAAATCTGTATGTGAACATACTAGCTAAAATTATAGGGGTATTATTCAGTTTATCCATAAATTGAGCATTGGAATAAAAGTACAACCCTGGACTGGGAAGGGAAAAATGCCTCAAGTGAGCATGCATACAACTCTAACAGCTTTGTTCTGCTCCATAACAGAAAATTGTAAAGGATTATAAAAGGTTTATAAGAATATTACCTTATGTTCAAACTGATTAAGATTGTATAGATTTGTTTATAAGGTTTTATTAAGAACTGAGTTTGACATCAAAAGTACACTAATGCAAGGTAATATCTGACTTTCTTGGGGCTGTATTTGTATAAATGTGTTATTGGCATGTGTTCCAAAATTATGTGAAACTCCTATAATTCTGACATAACTTATATATGTTATTAGTAATAATTATAATTGTTATGTTAAATTATTGTGTGCCACCGAGGTAGCAAATTTCCTTGTCAATTGTGTCTTTAAATATGGCTGCCCTAAGACTTTTTGTCATCCACAGACAATTGTTTCCTTATTTTAATGCTTTTTAAAGGGTGGTTTCATAATCAGCTATAGGACTCTAACAGGTGCTCTTTTGTTTTTTGTTTGTTTGTTTGTTTTGAGACAGAGTCTCACTCTGTTGTGCAGACTGGAGGGCAGTAGCACGATCTCGGCTCACTGCAACCTCATAGGGTGGTCTATGCATGCCCACTTTCACCACTTCTACTCAACATTGTATTGGAAGTTCTAGCCATAGCCATCAATCAAGAAAAAAAAAAGGCATCCAAACTGGAAAGAAATAATGATCTCTGTCCATGGATGAGATTATCTTACATGTAGAAAACCTTAAAAATTATACACACACATACACACACACACACACATACACACACACACACAAACCTGTTAGATTAATATGCAAATTCTACAAAGTTGCAGGATACAAAAGCAACACACAAAAATCAATTCCATTTCTATACATTATCGATGAATGATCCAAAAAGGAAATTTTTTAAAATTCTATTTACAATAGCATCAAAAAGAATTACATACTAAGGAATAACCTTAATCAAGGCAGCAAAATACTTGTACACTAAAAACTACAAAATGTTGCAGAAAGAAATTTTAAAAGACACAAAAGTTGGGACAGATACAGTGGCTCGCACCTGTGGTCTCAGCTGCTAGGGAAGCTGAGGCAGGAGGATCCCTTGAGCCCAGGAGTTCAAGGCTGCAGTGTGCTATGATTGTGCCACTGCACCCCGGCCTGGGCAACAGAGGAGACCGTATCAAAAAAAAAAAAAA
>NW_016107411.1:2875023-2881350 GCF_001604975.1 Cebus imitator | reverse complement strand
TAACTGTGCAGCCAATTATCCTCAAATGACATGAACTCCTTCCTCGACATTTCTCCCTTAAATTTACAGGGAAGATTTTCATTTGTTTGCTTAATAAAACAACCCTTGCAAATTTACTAGGTGGTTGAAACATAATTGTAATAGTAATAAAAGGCCAGGCATAGTGGCTCACACCTGTAATCCCAACACTTTGAGAGGCCAAGGAAGGAGGATCCCTTGAGGCCTGAAGTTTGAGACCAGCCTGGGCAACATAGGGAAACACCATCTCTATAATAAAAATTTTAAATTAGCCAGATTTGGTAGTATGCACCTGTAGTCCCAGCTACTAGGGAGGCTGAGGTGGGCAGATCACTTAAGCCGAGGAGTTCGAGGCTGCAGTGAGCTACAATCACCACCACTGCACTCCAGCCTGGATGACCCTGCCTCTAAAAAAATAAATAAGATAGTAATAAGAAAATAATCTTATAACTGACACTATAACGAAAGGAAAATACCTTAAACTATTCCTGCAATGTTGTTTTGTCCAGGTCAAAACCAAAACTGGAGCTCCAAAGGCTGTAGCAGGAAAATTCCCACAAAGGATTAACTGCAAAGCATTTGGAGATGGAGCCAGCTGGCATTCCAAAGAGAGAAGCACTAAACACCAGGGTAATTCATCTAAAGCATTCATCAGGGGAACTTACATACAAAGGGGGCTGTAGGAATCCTCTCAACAGACAGCAAGCAAAAGAGATGTTCCACCTAGCTATGTCTGAAGTAAGGGGGTGTGGGTTATGGAGTTTATACGAGGGTTTAAAGAGTTTGGGTAAGAGCTGGGGCTAGTTTCTTTCTGTGTTCTGGACAACAGCCTAAGCACATTTATCAGAGCCTGGGAATGTTCAAGGACTTGGCTTAAGCCTGCAAAAAAATATGCAACTGGCCAGGTCACAGAGTGGTCAAGGCACTCTGTATTCCTTAGGACAGACAAAAAAGGTCGGGAAAATTAGAGGACCCTATGAATGTATTCGCCAAACAGTATTTGATCAAAAGCATAAATGAAAATTGATGATCTCAAGCATTCATGTGAGAAATCATCTTTTTTTCCTAGCGCTTATCCGATAGTCTAGACAAAATTCTATTTCCATAAAAAGTAATCAACTTATAAGAGGTAGCTAAAAGAGCGATGATCAATATTGTTTCCAATTGCCTAGCACATTTTCTCGTGTACCAAACACAGATCTCTGTGTCCTCCCAGTTCACTCTCACCCAACTCAGCCTCCCCCATGTCATTTAAACAAGAAAAAGATTACGACTTTGCTTTTATTTAGATGAGACCAAATGTTCCCTGAGTTTCCGTCAAGTTTTAATTTTGCCAAAAAAACATAATCACAGTTCTCTTAAAAGCCTGTCCCAAGTAGTCATTGCTGAATTTAATGGCTACCGGTTATCTTAAGGCTTAACCAGCACAGGTTTCTTTAACTCATTCTTATTTGCATTTAGAAAAGTCATGTTGTTCAGTTTCTGGAGATGACTTGAGCTGAGAACAGGCTCCACCAAAGCCCATGGATGGCAAAATGGGCTGGCCACGGAAGACCTCTGAACTCCAGTGGACAAGCAGATGGAACTTGGAACGTGAACCAAGGCTACCTCAAAAGAACAGCTTTTGTCTTAGGGGAGGCAAGTCAATAGATTATATGAAAATTGTTTTGGGCTGGGCACAGTGGCTCATGCCTGTAATCCCAGCATTTTTGGAGGCCGAGGCAGGTGGATCATCTGAGGTCTGGAGGTCGAGACCAGCCTGGCCAAAATGGTGAAACCCTGTCTCTACTAATAATAGAAAAGTTAGCCTGGCGTGGTGGCGCACACCTGTAATCCCAGCTACTTGGGAGGCTGAGACAGGAAAATCGCTTGAACCCAGGAGGCAGGGGTTGCAGTGAGCCGTGATCAGGCCATTGCTCTCCAGCCTGGGTGACAGGAGCGAGACTCTGTCTCAAAAAAAGAAAAGAAAAGAAAATTGTTATGTACTGAAGTACAATCAATTCTCCAAGGCTTCCACTGACCCATTCAGTTTAGGTTCCAAATCTCCAAATGGTATGTGAGATTTAGCCAAACAAAACAGATCAACCACCACTTGGATTCAGAAGTACATGGACAAAAAGGACTCGCACTTGAGGAGAAACAGAACATCGGGGATGAGAATTTGACCTCACCAACACGGGAGAAGTAGAGAGGAAAAGCCCAAGCATGAGAGGTTCTTTTTTTGATACGGCATTTTGCTCTTGTTGCCAGGCTGGAGTGCAATGGCATGATCTTGGCTCACTGCAACCTCTGCCTCCCGGATTCAAGCGATTCTCCTGCCTCAGCCTCCCGAGGAGCTGAAATTACAGGCATGCACCACCATGCTTGGCTAATTTTTTTTTTTTTTTTTCTCATAGTGAAGATGGGTTTTCACCATGTTAGTCAGGCTGGTCTCAAATTCCTGACTTCAGGTGATCCACCCACCTCAGCCTCCCAAACTGCTGGGATTATAGGCGTGCACCACTGCACATGGCCCAAGAGGTTCTTGAAGACAACTCTAACTTGGCCAGATTGAGATTAGAGACCAGGCACCACTGTGGCTCATGACTATAATCCCAGCACTTTTGGAGGCCAAGGAGGGAGGATCGCTTCAGCCAAGGAGTTTGAGACCAGTCTGGGCAATACAACACCCTTGTCTCTTGAGATACATATATATAAATACACACACACACACACACACACACACACACACACACACACACACACATATATATATATATATATATATATATATACTTAGAGACAGGGTTTCACCATTTTGGCCAGGCTAGTCTTGAACTCCTGACCTCAGGTCATCCGCCTGTCTTGGCCTCCCAAAGAGCTGGGGATTACAGGCGTGAACCACTGTGCCTGGCCTGTGAAATATATTCTTAAACAGATTTTTTTTTTAGCAGGCATGGTGGCATGTGCCTGAAGTCCCAGTTACTTGGGAGGCTGAGGCAGCAGGATCACTTGAGCCCAGGAGTTCAAGGCTTCGGTGAGCAATGATTGAACCACTGTACAGCAGCGTAGGTGACAGAACCAGACCTTGACTCAAAAAAAACAGTGAGGTTGGAAAACTCATTGGATGAATTTAATATATGATCAGGTATATTAATCTCAATCATATTGATGCTTTAGAATATTTCTTCCTCAAATCAATTCCTTTTCTGTTCCTTAAATACCTTAATCTCATATTTTGTAAAAACATAAATTCTGAATGCTAATCTACCCACCCAAGATAAAGATCTTGACATTAAAGAAGTCTCTTTCATTCAAATGATTCCTTGTAATATCTCTGCCCTAAGCAAATGTGCACCATGATGAACATGAAAGCCCAACAGTGTCAAAACCATCTATTTCAATATATCTGTCAATACTTGACACTAGAGTGAACCATGATCACACCACTGCATTCCACCCTAGGCCACAGAGAGAAACCCCATATCAAAACCAAAAAAAAGTAGAAGCAAAAAACTGGTTTTTCATGTACATACACCAAACGATTTACAAAAGTGAAGAAGATAATTGCTCTTCTTGGTCCTTTGGATCACTGGTATTTTTCCTCACCATCACTTTATATAATCAGTCACCAAGTCTCACTCATTCTTCCTTTGCAGTGTCTCTAGGATCCATCCTTTCCCTCCATTTCAAATTAAGATAATAGTTTTTTAATGTTTTCATGGTGAAACTAGAAAGTACTATACAAATGTGAGATATTATTTCCTCTGTGTTCTCCTCACTGCAGGTCATTGCTGTCATCACCTCCTCCTACTTAGGTCCCTGTACCCTTCTGATTCCCTTTTCTCAAGTCTTACTCCTTATTCCCACTAATTTGACATTAAAGATCATAACTATCTTGGTCACAATTGTGTCTTCTCTCTGGGACGTAGAAGGTGTAACAAACATAATAAGCAAATACTTAATAGCTGTGTCATATAAAATGTCCATACATGTTGGTAGACAAAACCATCAAGACCCCATTAGATTAAAGAGCACAGAACTATGTACATACCTGAGAACTGGAAAGTTACCAAAATAATTGATGTCCTTGGTGAGTCCTTCTCCACCAAAAGCTCTTGCTTCCCCCAGAGCTAACCACCATCCTGCTACCTATTTTTTCCCTGTTTTCCTTTATAGATTTGCTATATATTAATATAGATATATGTCTCTCTCCTTAAACAACGTTAGGAGAAAAAAGTTAGTTTTTCTTGCTTTTGAACTTTATAAAAATCTTTTCACATTACAGTCTTCTAAACTTCCTTTTGTCACTCAGCCTTACATTGCTAAGATTAATCCATGTTGATATTGTAAAATGTAGTTCATTCACTCTCACTGCTGAATAATTTTCCACCATACGACTGTATTATAATTTTTGTCTTTAAAAAAAATTTATGGTGGCCGGGCATGGTGGCTCACACCTGTAATCCCAACACTTTGAGAGGCTAAGGCGGGCAAATTCCCTGAGGTTAGGAGTTCGAGACCAGCCTGGCCAACATGGTGAAACCCCATCTCTACTAAAAATACAAAAATTAGCCAGCCGTCTTGCCAGGCCCCTGTAATCCCAGCTGCTCAGGAGATTGAGGCAGGAGAATAGCTTGAATCCAAGAGGTGGAGGTTGCAGTGAGCCGGGATCACGCCATTGCACTCCAGCCTGGGCAATAAGAGTGAGACTTCATCTCAAAAGAACAGAACAGAGAAGAGAAAAGAAGGAAGGAAGAAAGGGAGGAAGGAAGGGAGGAAGGGAGGGAGGGAGGGAGGGAGGAAGGGAGGGAGGGAGGGAAAAAGAAAAAAAATGTGGTGAGTTTTTTTGTTTTTTGTTTTTGAGACAAAGTCTTGCTCTGTCACCCAGGCTGGAGTGCAATGGCATGATCTTGGCTCACTGCATCCTCTGCCTCCTGGGTTCAAGCGATTCTCCTGCCTCAGCCTCCCAAGTAGCTGGAATTACAGGTGCCATCATGACTGGCTAATTTTTGTATTTTTACTAGAGCTGGGGTTTCACCATGTTAGTCAGGCTGGTATCAAACTCCTGACCTAAAGTGACCCACTAGCTTCAGCCTCCCAAGGTGCTGGGATAACAGGCATGAGCCACAGCACCTGGCCAGTGATTTTTTTTTTTTTTTGAAGACAAAGGTAAGATACATTTATTGTAGGTAATTTTAAAATACAGAAAAATAAAAATAAACATTTGAAATCTCACCACTGTTAGCATCTGGATGTATATATCATTTTCCCCTGTATTTTTAACAGAATTTGGGTCATACCCAACATAATTTACATTTTACTTAGCCATATCATGTGAACACTCCTCATTCATTAAGCAACATCGTTCTACAGTTTGACCTTTAATAGCTATATTTTACTGTAACATGGACGTCAGATCCTGAAGTTTTTGAGCAGTAGAACTGAGGTTGTCATGAAAAAGCATTCTGAAAAGCAGGATGGCCAGAAGCTAAATGTGAAAGGCCCATTCAGAAGCCAGCGTGGTCATCGGTAACAGGCTCGCAATCACCTGTTACTCACCATTTTCTATTCTTTCAAACGAGATATTTCTCTTCCCTGCTCCCCTTTCCATGAGTGGACTCGGTTCTCACTTGTTTTCTCCCAATTTCCTCAGGAAAGATCCAGCCTGAAGACCCACCAGCACCAGCAAGAGTGACTCAGCATAACTTTTACCTGACTTCAAATCCTTGAAAATGATCTTCAGCAAGTTCATGTTTGTTTTACCAATCACTTCATGCCCTGTCAGCTGCTGCTAAGTCCTTTCTCTTCAACACACACACACACACACACACACACACGCACGCACACACGCACACACTCATACACACGATTTATTTGGAAGCAAATTTCTGCTTCACTCTCATGGCCTACTCACCTAGTACATTCTCTGAGAAACTTTCCCCAAATTATTTCCTTCCCCTCCCCTCTTTGAGCAATGACTCCTTTCTCTGAGCCCCACTGTCCCAGCACCAGCTGCTGTTGTCCCACATAGGATGGTAGTTTTTTGCTGCAGTTTAAGGTCTGTGCCCTCCAAAGACAGGGATGCTTGCCTCCTGACCTCAGTGGTCCCAATGCCTGGATCATGGGAGTTCAGTTGTATTAAATGGATGCCAAATTGAAAAAGAAAAGAAAAAGGTGGCTGGGCGCAGTGGCTTACCCCTGTAATCCCAGCACTTTGGGAGGCCAAGGCAGGCAGATCACGAGGTCAGGAGATCAAGACCATCCTGGCTAACATGGTGAAACCTGTCTCTACTAAAAATACAAAAAATTAGGCCGGGCGCGGTGGCT
>NW_016107411.1:2857983-2874908 GCF_001604975.1 Cebus imitator | reverse complement strand
AGGCGGAGGTTGCGGTGAGCCGAGATCACGCCATTGCACTCCAGCCTGGGTAACAAGAGCGAAACTCCGTCTCAAAAAAAAAAAAAAAAAAAAATACAAAAAATTAGCCAGGTGTGGTGGCACTTGCCTGTAGTACTAGCTGTCTGGGAGGCTGAAGCAGGAAAATTGCTTGAACCTGGGAGGTGGAGGCTGCAGTGAGCCAAGATTGCACCACTGCACTCCAGCCTGGGTGACAGAGCAAGACTCTATCAAAAAAAAAGAAAGAAAGAAAGAAAGGAATATAAGAAAGGTTTAGGAGACATCAGATTTCCTTGGGTCTAGGCTGAAAAGAACTCAGTTCTGGGTAACTTTGTTATACAATCGCATCAGAAGTTTTTCACAGCACTATTTACCATCATATTGCTTCAGTGCCCTGCATGTTCCACATAAAACTGCCATTTTATTATCACTTCCACCCACACCAGAAACCTGCAGCACATCTCAATGAGCACTTCTTTATATCTGCAAAGATTTGAAGTGCCCATCTCTACTTTCTCATTCAATGAATATTTAGTAAGCAGCTATTATGTGCAAGGAACAATCTCTTTTGGCAGCCCTCTTGAGACCCACTGCAAGAATTAAACAGAGGCATTGTTATAAATGTACACCCAGACATGAATAATGAAGGATGGGGGTGCATCCAGCTTTACCTCTGCAACTCGTGCTTTCAAAATCAGTACATCCTGTCCCAGCTTTCCCTGTGCCTTTTAAACTTTATAACTTAGGCTGCCCACATGATACAAGCCATCTAGAAACAGCTTTTAAAATAAGCCTATTTAAGTTTAGAAAAACTTTTGTTGTTCATGATCACTTCTATGTCTAATGAGAAGTAACAATACGGGAAAAGTAACGTGCCTCCTCACACCAGCAGAACTGAAGGTCTTATCTCCTGTAACAAAATGCATCACTCTTCCTCATAACATTGAATTGCACACAAAGAGAAGTTCAGTTTCTAATGTGATAAAGAAGTTTACAAAGTTTGTTCTGTGTTGAGAACAGGGCTGGAGTGAGGTGGGGAAGCCTGCGGACACACAGAGGAAAGAACCCTCCTCAGAGGAGACTTAGAA
Source organism: Cebus imitator (assembly GCF_001604975.1). NCBI lineage: Eukaryota > Metazoa > Chordata > Mammalia > Primates > Cebidae > Cebus > Cebus imitator. The sequence goes on along the minus strand of NW_016107411.1, from coordinate 2,873,802 downwards.
AGATGTGGTGTTATGGGGAAGAAATATAAAAAAGAAGGGTGGTCAAGGGGCAGTTACTACAGCAACCTCAGCTGAAGTAAAGGCTGACTAATCGCCACTAATTTTGCAGTTCACCATTTACAAGAGCAGTTTCAGTGCAGGCAACGAAAAGGGCTGAATTGCATTGGATCAAGGAAGGCATGAGGGTGACAAAGTGGAGGAGAGAGTGTAAACTACTCTTTAAAAATCTGATTTCAAAGGAAGACCAAGACAGGATAGTATCTAGAAAGAGGTCCAGGGTACCACGGGGGACCTTTTTAAGACAGTGGAGAAGCAAATGTATACCTAGGCTTGGTGGAAGAGACAGGAGACGCTGAGGATGAGGGAGGGGGTGGGGGGCTGGGGATTGGATTCAGAACAGCCCGGAAAGAATTAGCCCTCCATAGGAGAGGGGCACATCTTCCATAAAACTGCAGGGGAAGAAATTATATGGGTCAGTGGGAAAAACAGGAAATGAAGGGATTTCTCATGGGACACACTTAATTTTCTCTCAATATGACAAGTAGTGGTGTCAGGGCATTGAAAACAATGGTGAGTGTTTAACACTTGGGGAAATGGGAGACAGCTGGTTAGGGACGCAGCTGCTGCAATAAACTCAGTGCTAGACTGCAAGCTCAATATTGTATTAGCAAGTGGGTGACCGAAACAAAGGACGTGAGCCTGAGGGCACTCAGAGGAAGAAGCCACTCTCCCTTCTTCCTCCTAGACAGAAAGTGAAGGCAGGAGCAAGTTGATAGACTGAAGAAAATGGAGGCAACAGGCAAGGGACCAGCCGTTTCCGTGAGGTCAAACAACAGGATTTGGGAGGACAGAAGAGAGAGACCTGGAAAGATAGGACGATGAAATCAGGAATTAGGTACTGAAACTTAATTCTGCAGAGAAGTGGCTCTGAGTGCTTAAAGCCCAGATTGAGGTTATGATCTGTGGCTGCCTGAAACAAGTGAAGATCACTAAAGTCGGAGAGATCAAGCGTGAAACTAAGTTACTGTATCATCTTCATGAGCACCAAAGACACTCAAAATGTGGCCGGACTGTGATGGAGAGGAAGGTCCTAAGCCACGTGAAAGAACATAATGGGTAAGGTGGACATTTGGTTTTTGACTGCCCAGCTTCTTTCTCTCTCTCCCTGTCTTTCTCTCTCTCTCTCTCTCTCTCTCTCCCCCCTCGTCTCTCTCTCTCTCTTCCTCCCCCTCTCCCCCCCCCCGTCTTTCTCTCTCTCTCTCTCTCAATCTCTCTCCCTCCCTCCCTGGACTTTGGTGGTGTTCTGAGCAGTACAGAACAACACAAAAGTGAAAGATGGTTGGGACACATTTTCAGGGTGGTACCCTGACAAACCTGACAAGATTCTACTACTGAGAATCTTTCTCCCTGCCTAGCTCATTAGTCTTTGATTCTCTATACCACCCCAAAAATAATCCCCATAAAGTGTCTTTTTGCACATCTCGAGAACCCTAATACAACTGAAAGATGATACACATTCTAGTTTGCTGGAGCAGTCCCAGTTTATGCCTGCTGTTCAGTGTTACATCTAGTTTAGCATTTATCCTAAATTTGTCCTTTTGTAATGGAGTTTTAAAATAATTGTTAAACCAAAATGAATTTGGAAGCCTTCCACCTTCCATCATGCTGATATGGTAGCACTAAAATGAGTTCTCAGGTAGTTACATCCAAAAGAAAAACAGCATTAATGCGTCTCTCTTTTCCCAACCTGTTCCAGGCGTTTGATGACAAAACAAAATGAAAAGTGTGCTTGGTTGGATATGAGCAGACAGGGACAGCTAACGCCTTCTCGTCTCCAATGGTCATTGCTAACTGCTGCCCTTCATGGTCACTTGGTAACTGAACCAGCCAGTTGTACCAGTTCTATGCTGTGTCCTGTGAGATGCACATACCCTGAGTCTGCAGGGGCAGTGAGAAAATATAGGTTTAGTGCACTTGAAATGTATACAGGAAACAGACAATAATACTACTGAGGTTTGAATGCTTTTGCTTAAAGTGATTTTGTACAAACCTACAACTATGTATTTTATTGTTTCATGATACCTTTTTAGTTCAGTAAGCCTTTGTCAGCAATGAGCTTAAAAAGTGCATATTTAATTTTAAAATTAAATAATAAATCTCCGTTTCTTTAGAGAGTTAATGATGAACATAACTTGCACAAAATATTTGTTGACCTATGAGGACCATAGTGGTATTGCTGACCAACACCACAAAAGCTGAAAAAGCATCTACATCTACTTCAAAAGTTAGTCACCATTTTAAGAAGACTGCACCCACCCACCACCATGCCACCATGCCCAGCCTACACGTTCTATTTTAAGGCTGCATATGCGGTTTTCATAAATTGTTCAAGCCCTTGCTGACTGCCATCTTGCGTCGCTGTTGCTCGAAAGCTGACCCCTTCTTCCTGAGATTTTTTGAAAAGTAAATATTATCAATGTAATTTCACTCTCATATCACTTAATGTTATGCCTTTATTTCTAGTGTGCATATGAAAGCATGTGGTCAATCCTTGCTGCATGCTTTGAGAGACCCTTCTATATTAAATGAGCATCAATCATAAACTTTTTCATGGAATCTTAAGGACACTGAAATATAAGATGCATGAAGAAAATCTAAGTGGAGAGGCCCTTTGTGGCTGACTTACAAGAGTGTTGTAAATTATGCATGAGGTAGGTGTTCAGGGTAACTTTCTTCTAAATTAAAGAAAGAAACATTTTGATTTTTCAAAATGGAGTACAGTGGCACAATCTCAGCTCACCCCAACCTCCACCTCCCCGTTCAAGCCATTCTCCTGCCTCAGCTTCCTGAGTAGCTGGGATTATAGGCGCAAGCCACTACGCCCAGCTAATTTTTATATTTTCAGTAGAGACGGGGTTTCACTATGTGAAACCAGGCTGGTCTCAAACTCCTGATCCCGGGTGATCCACCTGCCTCAGCCTCCCAAAGTGCTGAGCCACCGTGCTCCACATTTTTGTTTTCTTTTTTGAGACAGAGTCTCGCTCTGTGGCCCAAGCTGAAGTGCAGTGGCATGATCTCTGCTCACTGCAACCTCTGCCTTCCAGGTTCAAGCAACTCTCATGCCTCAGCCTCCTGAGTAGGTGGGACCGCAAGGGCAGGCCACCACACCAGCTAATTTTTGTATTTTTAGTAGAGACGGCATTACAGGTACAACAGCGTTTCACCATGTTGGCCAGAATGGTCTGGAACTCCTGACCTCAGGTGATCTGTCCGCCTTGGCTTCCCAAAGTGCTGGGATTACAGACGTGAGCCACCATGCCCAGGCTATGAGATAATTGTTTTTTAATGTGTTTTTTAAAAAAAAAGATTTTATGCTTTAATATTCACAAATATGTTATTTTTAGAAAAAATATTTTAAAATAGATTTGAGCAGAATTATTACATGTATTCTTATAAAAATAAAAGCTAATTTATCAGACAGGCACGGTAGTTCACGCCTATACTCCCAGAACTTTGGGAGGCTGAGGCATGTTGATTACTTGAGCTCAGGAGTTCGAGACCAGCCTGGCCAACATGGTGAAACCCCATCTCCACAGAAAATACAAAAATTAGCTGGACTTTGTGATGTGCATGTGTAGTCCCAACTACTCAAGAGGCTGAAGTGGGAGGATCTCATGAGCCTGGGAGGTAGAGGTTGCAGTGAGCCATGATCACACCACTGTACTCCAGCCTGGGCAGCAAAGCCAGGCCCTGTCTAAAAAAAAAAAAAATCTAAAAAACTAATTTGTCAGTTAATACATATTTCAAAAATTATTATTTTATTACTACGTTCATTCCCCCAATTGTCCTGGTTCTGACAATAAATTATTTAGTCACCCTATATTTGGGATCATATACTATTTTACATCTGGGATTTTTTTTTTCTTTTTTTGAGTCAGGGTCTCACTCAATTGTCCAGGCTGGAGTACAGTGGCACAGTCATAGCTCACTGCAGCATCGAACTCCTGGGTTCAAATGATCCTCCTGCCTCAGCCTCCCAAGTAGCTGGGACTACAAGCACATGCTACCACATTTGGCTAAGTTTGTATTTTTTTTTTTTAGAGACAGGGTCTCACTATGTTGCCCAGGCTAGTCTCAAACTCCTGGCTTTAAGAATTCCTCCTGCCTCAGCCTCCCAAAGTAATGGCATTACAGGTAGGAGCCACTGCACCTAGCCTCGTTGTTTTTTTCAATTAACATTACATCTTCAACATTCTACCATGTTCAAATATCTTCAGAACATCCCAGTGAGTTCTCTACTTAGGATATGCATGTCTATCTCTCTGCACTCGTCTCCATCATTCCTTTAAAATTAACAACTTGTCTTGAAAGTCAAAGATAGGAATTTAACATGTTTTGCCATGTTATGATTTGCTCTTTTCAATCTGACATGTTAGTGCTGGAAAGTTCTTGACATCCATTCGTTCCACAGAATATTTACTGTGTTAAATCTGGCTAGCCCTAGGGCTGGGTACCCTGAGGGGCATACTGTTTTCCAGAATGTTATAATCTACAGTGGCAGAAAAGTCTGTGGATAGAAAACAGAAAGCAGCTCCAGAATAAAGCTGACGGAGTGGCATAGGAATCCCTAGGAGGAAGAGGACACCTGGGCGGGTCATTCCAAGCTAAGATACAACCTAATACTAAGGTGCAAGATTTGGATTATTGTTTAAAACCACACTGCAACTCCAAACCCTTATTTAACATGCATGTAGGAGACAACTGAACCAGAGGTGTTCTTTGTATTTTTTATTCATTCACTCTACAAACTTCTATGTAACAAATACTAACAGGCTCCAGGGGAAACTGAAGTCTTCAAAATTTTACAAGCTAGTGGAAGAAATGGCTAAGTTACTCAATGCTTTGGTTATAATGTGGTAAGTGTTAGGGCAGCCATATATCCTGATGTTGTGACACTATGACCAGAAGAGAAGCAATTCATCAGATTAAGAGGAACAGAAGCGCAGTAGAGGAAGTGTTCTCAGAAGTGATCCCTGAACTGAAACTCTTTTATTGTAGTAAAATATACATAACATTTTAGCCACTTTAAGTATACAGTTCAGTAGCATTAATTATATTCACATTATTGGGCAATCTGCACTGAGACTTTTAAAAACTATTATTATTCCTTTTTTTCTTATTATAATCCTCATTGTAGAAAAATTTAGGGTCAGGTATGGTGGCTCACACCTGTAATCCCAGAATTTTGGCAGGCCAAGGCAGGTGGATCACCTGAGGTCAGGAGTTCAAGACCAGTCTGGCCAACATGGTGAAAACCTGTCTCTACAAAAATGTGAAAATTAGCCGAGCATGATGATGGGTGCCTGTAATCCCAGCTACTCGGGAGGCTGAAGCAGGAGAATCGCTAGAACCCTGGAGGCGGAGGTTGCAGTGAGCCAAGATAGTGCCATTGCACTCCAGCCTTGGCAACAGAGTGAGACTCCGTTTCAAAAAAAAGAAAAAAGAAAATTTAGCAAGTATGTTATACAGAAAGAAAGAAAAGAAGAAGTGAAGGAACAAGGGCCTGGCAGGGTGGCTCACGCCTGTGATCCCAGCACTTTGGGAGGCCAAGGCTGGAGGATCACGAGGTCAGGAATTTGAGACCAGCCTGGTCAACACGGTGAAACCCCATCTCTACTAAAAATACAAAAAATTAGCCAGGAGTTGTGGCGTGTGCTTGTAATCCCAGCTACTTGGGAGGCTGAAGCAGGAGAATCACTTGAACCCAGGAGGCGGAGGTTGTGATGAGCAGGGATCACGCCATTGCACTCCAGCATGGGCAACAGAATAAGACTCCATCTCAGAAAAAAAAAAAAAGAGAAGAAGAAGAAGAAGAAGAAAGAAATGAAGGAACAAAGTAAGGAAGGGAGGCAGACAAAGGATGGAAGAACTACAATAATCCCAAAGGAGATAAACTTTGTGAATAATCATTGTGTATCCTTCCAGGACTTTCTCTAGGTGGATGTGTGTATTATGTATCCTATTTTAAAATCAAAGTGGGATCATGCAGTTTAGACTGGTTTGTAGTCCCTTTTCATTTTTGAAGTATATCGTGAACATATCTCCTGTGATATGGCTGCTTCATGTTTCATAAACCATTTCCCCTATTTTTGACAATTCAGGCTATTTCTCATTTGTTCATTATACAAGTGTGTGTGTGTGTGTGTGTGTGTGTGTGTGTGTGTGTGTGTGTAGCAGATAGATAATCTGTAGATAGAGGTTTTTTTTGAGACAAGATTTAGTTCTGTCACCCAGGCTGGAGTGCAATGATGCAATTATAGCTCACTATAACCTCCGCCTCCTGGGCTCAAGCAATCCTCCCACCTCAGCTTCCTGAGTAGCTGGGACTACAGGCATACATCCCCACGCCCAGCTAATTTTTTTTTTTTTTTTTTGGTAGAGATGGGGTTTCACCATGTTGCCCAGGCTGGTCTCCAACACCTAGGCTCAAGCGATCCTCTCACCTCAGCCTCCAGAAGTACTGGGATTACAGGCATGAGTCACCAAGACCTGTTCCTTATTATATTTTTTAATGTAGCCAGGAACATTCCTTGTAATTAAGTCTTCGTTGGGTGTATACTTTAGTTCCATAGAATAAAGTCTTCAAATTAAATTTCTGGATGTAAAAGTATTCTAATATTGCAACTTCAAATGATGTATACAAACTGACTCCAACAGAGTTGAATCATTTTATAGTCCCACAGTCACTGGGTGAAAGTGCCCTGGGCCAGGACTTCGGACTTCCTTCTGGACTTGCTACCCCCATTTAGAGAGTGACAGTTGCTGCTGGCACAGAGGTGAAAGGTCTGAGTCAAGAAAAACCGTGAAAACTATTCTGGGGCTTGACTTCCTTCAACAAGAAGTAAAGGCCTGACATCAAAAGCTACTTACTTGGTACTCCTACAATAAGAAGCCCTGCAGGTGGTGAGAGCATCAGCCTGGCCTTCAAATGATTACAGAGGCTTTGGTTGCAATAAGAACTACCAGAGGCTTTGATTGCAATAAGAATTACCACTCTGCAGGTGGTAATAATTATGGAAGTGCTGGGAAGGGAAAGCACGGTCCCTTTAAATGATATGGAACTGGGGAAGGGAAGTGCTGGGTAGAGGAGGTTGTGGTCCCTGGCTAGGGCTCCACTTCCACAGACCTAGGTGAGGACAGGGATTTCCTGCCCAAATGTTGCCTTTCCCAATACTTCCCCTGGCCTGCCACACCCCCATCCTGTGCCTATAAAAACAGCCGAGACCCTAGCAGGCAGACACAGAGCTGCTGGATGTTGAGAGGAACAGATTAGCAGAAGAAGACACAGGCAGCTGGACATCAAGTGGAGCACATCAGCAGAGGCACACACAGGCATCTGGCAGCTGGACGTTCAGAAGAACGCACTGACAGGCACTGGTATGCCAGCAGGCCACTGACCAGCAGAAGCAGAATGATGTGGAATTTTGCTGGGGCAGTTGAAGGAGAGACCAGGCCGCTGAGCAGCCTGACTCCAGGGGAAAATCTGCCCACTCCTTCCCTTTTCTGGCTTCCCCCCTCTGGTGAGAGCTACCTCCACTCAATAAAACCTTGCACTCATTCCCCAATCCCAGGTGTGATCCGATTCTTCTGGTACACTAGGGCAAGAACCCAGGATACAGAAAGCCCTCTGTCCTTGCGACAAGGTAGAGGGTCTAATTGAGCTGGGGTTAATCGAAGCTGCCTACAGACAGCAAAACTAAAAGAGCACCCTGTAGCACACACACCCTGGGGCTTCAGGAGCTGTAAGCATCCACCCCTAGATGCTGCTGTGGGGTTGGAGCATCACAACCTGCCCATCTGTATGCTGCCCTAGAGGTTTGAGCCTCAGCTGAGCAGAGAGCCAGTGCCCTTGCCAGGCCACTGAAGCAGATGGCATGTCTGACTGTGCACAGTGCCCAGACCCCACGCTCACTCATACACCCAACGCCATTCCACACCTGACTCACCTTTGGCAGACATGGTGAGTCTGCCAGTAACAGGCCAGTAACATAAGCTGAACACAGCTTGGCAGGCCAAGTGGGCAAAATGAGTTCAGCAGGCCCAAGCAAAACTCAGGCAAAGGCACCACCAGCCACAGAGGTTTCTGGTGAGAAAAACAACACCCCAAAGTTCCCATAACATTTTGGGGGCACATCCAGGATCTGTGGAAGGGTAAATAAAAGCAGATCTGCTCTTTCCGTCCTTTTTATTTGGAGTCCCTAAATTCCACAATAGCTAAAATAAAAGAAAAATACCAGCCTCTTGACAGCCAATTAAAAGCAACTAGTGTGGCTGCTGGGCTTAAGACACAGAGGACAGACTTGCTGGGGAGGGCACTGTCAATCTTCCATCACCCTTAGGTGTTGGGAATGTTGGCTTTATTCCAACCCAGTTTCCTTTCATGGAGGTCTATCCATTGGGTGGGACCTGAAGAAGGTTTTGAGGCAACTCGGGGTATCTGGCTGAGGATACACCTCAGTATTATCCAAAGGCCCCTGGACTAACTTCAGTCCCTGACCACCCATTAGGGTGTTGGCACTAGGACCTCCAGTCTTTCCTATCATTCTTTCTTTCACAGCTGTGGACCTTCCTATCTCTTCTTTATATACAATGTCAAATGTTAAGAATATTGTGGCAAACCAGAGATATTACTGAGTAGGACGAGCATTTGGCTTAGTCTTCAAAAGTATAAAATGGAAGGTTAAGAGTTGCACAGATGAAGCAAAGTGGGCCTTGGAATCTGCACATAAATTTGTGGTGAAAATGTTCTTGTCATTTCCTTGGCTGCCAACTTAGTGCCAAGAACCTTGAGGCACAGAAAAGAAGCATGGCCTCAGGAAGGAAGATTTTCTGTAAACGCAAGGGCAAATGGTCCAAGGTCCCATATGTGCGGGCTTTCTCTGCCTTGCAGGGTAATCCAGACCTTCACCGATGTTGTAGGATGGATTCAGCTCACTTCATGGCCATCTCAGGATAGCCTGCAAGGGGAAATCCCAGGAAAATAGGGAAGCAAACCCCAGAGGTACCTCCAGTGGAGGAATCAACCCCCTCCACTCCTCCCTATCCAGGTTCTCTCTCAAGCTTGGCCCAGCCTAGAAATCCTCATTTTAGGCAGGTCACAGTCTCAACTGCCCCTACAACTGATGCCTGGTGAATATGGCTCCATTAAGGTCCAGGTCCCCTTTTCTCTACAGGACTTAAAGCATACTAAGGGGGATCTTGGCAAGTTTTTAGATGGCCCTAACAGGTATATGGGGGCTTTCCAGAACTTAACCAAGGTATTTGAGCTCTCCTGGAAGGATGTCATGTTACCTTTTTTTTTTTTTTTTTTTTTTTTGAGGCAGTCTCACTCTGTCACCCAGGCTGGAGTGCAATGGCATGATCTCAGCTCACTGCAACCTCTGCCTCCCAGGTTCAAGCAATACCTCAGCCTCCTGAGCAGCTGGGATTACATATATCCACCACCACAACTGGCTAATTTTGTATTTTTAGTAGAGACAGGCTTTCACCATATTGACCAGGCTGGTCTCAAACTCCTGACCTCAGGGGATCTGCCTGCCTTGTCCTCCAAAAGTACTGGGGTTACAGGTATGAGCCACTGCATCCAGCCTCATGTTACTTTTGAATCAAACCCTGACTACCACTGAAAAGCAGGCCACCTTGCAAGTGGCAGAGAATTTGGGGGATGAGCTTTATATCTTATATAGGACCAGGGAAGGGGATGAGACGTATCTAATTTCAAAAATAGCAGTACCATTGGAGGTGGAAAATGGCAGCCCAATGATGAAATAGGAGAATGGAAGAGGAAACACTTTCAGGTGTGTATACTGGGGGGCTTATGAAGGACAAGGACGAAGCCCCTCAATTCTACAATCCTATTCATGGTGGAGAAGGGATTTGATGAGAATCCCACTGCCTTCCTGGAAAGGCTAAGAGGGAGGGGCCTTGGTAAAACACACCTCTCAGTCTCCGTCTCCTGATTTAGAAGAGGAATAGCTTGGTCCTAGGCAATGAGCTTGTCACACAGGTGGCCCCCGATGTCAGGAGGAGGCTGCAGAAACGGGCTGTGGGACCAGACGGTACTTTGGAGGGCTTCCTGGTAGGGCCGCCTTGGTCTTTTGCAGCGGGAACTTGGAGGAAGTCCAGAAAAAAGGGGAGATACAGGAAAAAGGCAGAGGCTCTAATAGCTGCTTTGTGGGCTTATGGACCCAGAGTCCCTGACATGCACCTGTCGACTGCTGCAAATGTGGCAGGCCAGAGCAATTTAGGAGGGACTGCCTGGACAGTGTAAGGAGGCCACCTCAACCCCGTCCGGTTTTTGATGGGGACAATTAGAGGGCAGACTCTCCCCAGAGACGTGGGTCACCAGGTCCAGGGCTGGCCTCCCATATGGTGCAGCATGGCTGATGGGTTCTGGGGCTCCTCTCCCCGGTTCCTGTGGTTCAAACTGCCATTGCCATCCAGGAGCCCCAGGCGATTCTGGGCATCAAGGGAAGGAGGATTGACTTCCTCCTGGACTCTGGAGCAGGTCTTTCAGTTCTCCTCTCCAGTCTAGGCCCCCTTCTTCGCTTGGCACAACCATGAGGGGCATCTCAGGTTTCCTGCCACTGTCATAGTCCCTGTGAATACAGGAAGCTTTTCCTTAAAACCGGTGAACTTTTTTTCCTTTTAAGAGGCACCTTATTAGGCCAGGTCCCAATTCCTGAGACTCCCTTTCTCTCCCTTGTTTGAGGAGGAACTGGTCCCATGGTTTCACTTGCTTAGGGTAGGGAGGCAACAGAGGAACAGCCGCAGCCAGTTGCTAGCTGCAGTTTGGTGAGGGCCACCTGGGACTAATTTAATGGGTGCATACGGCCTCCTGAGGCGGAGATTGTGAACAGGAGTTTTTTTGGGTGAATGGCACTAATAGAAAACTGAAGTAACCTGTTTTGACATTTTGCTTGGACCATTGATGATTCTTTGTTTTGTTTTTCAGAATCAAGGAAGTTTTTTTTTTTTTTTTTACATTCGGTCTTGTTTTTTCTTTCTTTCTTTTCTTTCTTTTTTCTTTCTTTTTTTTTTTTTTTTTAGATATTTGTAGCTTTTGACAGTTGTAGGGGTGAACCAACCAGTGATCTCTGACTGCAGCTCAGAAGAAACAAAAGGGATGGGCCATCAAACTCCAACAGTCATGCAAATGAAGCCGTGGACAATGGCTCCCTTTCACTGAGGACCCTTAGATAGGCTCCTGAGAGAAAATCTGACTGCCATTTTCCCAAAAACAATGCCCCTGTCAGCATGAAGCAGTTAAGAATGGTCACCATCTCTATCCTAATGGCAGTTAGATGTATCTCTACAGAGGGGTGATTGATGGCAGTGGTGGGCCATCTGGAGTGGCCGCTGCCATCACGCAGGCTGCACCAGGGAAATGCAGCCAGGGCTGCACACTCCATGGAGCTGGCAGGAGCCACAGACAAGTAGGAACCTGCCCCTTCCAAGTTGTTAGGGTGGGAGCTCCCCAGGTGCAGCCACAGCTGCCCAAGGCGTGGCTGCAAACTGCCCCTCCCAAATCACAGAGCAGGCAGGAGCCTCACCCCCCAGGGCACAGCTTCAGCTGCCCGAGTTGTGGCTGCAGACCCAGGCCTCCATGTGCTCTTGGGGTTACTGGGAACAGGCCAGAGCCCCACCCTCCTAGCCATAGCTGCAGCCACCCAAGTCATGACTGCAGAGCAGGACCTCCCACTCCACAGAGCAGCCAGGACCCCCACCCCCAAGATGCAGCTGCAGCCACCCAAACTGTGGCTATGAACCCAGACACTCCTGCACTCTTGGAGGCCCAGGAAGGTCCTCTACCCTGCCCTTACAGGCTTGGAAGTGCCTACTCCTGCTGCCTGGCTTCTCCCTGCTGTTAGTGCCCACTCTGACCTAAGAGCAAAGTCATGGTCAAGCCTGAGTGCTGTCACAGCCCAGCCAGGTGTGCACACACTCAGGGTAGTGATGAAACACCAGCCCCTTGCCACGTCAACCTCCCTCTAGACTTTGGGTGCCAATGAGCATAGGAGGGAAGCTGAGGAGGGGCTAAGGGTAGTTTAGCACTGACCTGCAGGCGCCCCTTGGCACCTACAGCCTGGGTGCCATGAATGGCAGCAGAAGGAAGACAGGTTCCTGGGCAGAAGGGAGTGGGTCCCTAGTGAGTCCCCACCTTCAGGGCAGGGAGGGCCTGAAGGCTGGGGGCCAGGCTGCCAGTCCCATAGACTGCAGTGGAAACTTGTGGTGTCTTTTCCAGGCCTGCCCATGGAACAATCGGTGCTCACTTCCTCCCCTGAGGCCCATAAAAGTCCTGAGTTCAGCCAGAGCTGAGCAGATGTTGGGATGTCCTGCCTGCAGAGAGGAGCTACCCTCTCTGCTAGGAGCTGAACACTCATCAGGACACCCTGGCTGCATAAAGGAGCTGCCCCCTGCAGGTTTCCTCTGAGCTGTTCTATCACTCAATAAAGCTTCTCTTCATCTTGCTCACTCTCCTCTTGTCTGCCTACCTCATTCTTCCTGGGCACAGGACAAGAACTCAGGACCCACTGAATGGCAAGGATAAAAGAGCTGAACACAAGCAGGGCTGAGACATGCCCCTTGCTTGCCACGATGTGGGCAAAGAGAAGGAAAGAAGAGCTGCAGCCCTTTGTGAAGATCAAACCTGGGAGCTCCCCAAGCCAGGGCTGTGACTCCCTCTTTGGGGCCCTGTGGTTCCTGGCATCTCTGAGCTTCTGGGTGTCACTGTGTCCCCTGGGGCCCACCGTGGAAGCTGCTTACGGTGTTCCTGGTCCACCTGCAACCTCACAGAGAGCCAGAGCCCATGTGAGCACCTAGAGCTGCCTGCCCCACTGCAGCAGCTGGCACGTCTGGTTGTGTGTAGTGGCCGGGTCCCACACTCACTGACATACCCCTTCCATTCCATGCCTGACTCGCCCTTGGCAGGCATGGAACCCAGGCCAGTAGGGTGAGCGGAATGCAACCTACCAGGCCGAGTGGGCGAAACGAGCCCAGCAGGCTGAAGAAAACTCAGGCACAGGTGCCACCAGCCACAGAGGTTTCTGGCTAAAAAAACAACACCCCAAATATCCCATAATACAATGAGATACCATCTCACACCAGTCAGAATGAATATTATTCAAAAGTAAAAAAATACCAGATGCTGGCAAGGTTGCCAAGAAAAAGGAATGCTTATACACTGCTGATGGGAGTGTAAATCAGTTCAACCATTGTGGAAAGCCGTGTGGCAATTCCTCAAAGAACTGAATACAGAACTATCATTCAACCCAGCAATCTCATTACTGGGTATACACCCAGAGAAATATAAATCATTTCACCATAAGGACACATGCACACCAATGTTCACTGCAGCACTACTCACAACAGCAAAGACATGGACTTAACCTAAATACCCATCAATTGTGGACCGGATAAAGAAAATGTGGTACATATACACCATGGAATTCCATGCAGCTATAAAAAGAATGAGATCATGTCCTATTCAGGAACATGAATGAAGCTGGAGGTCATTATCCTTAGCAAACTAACACAGGAACAGAAAACCAAATATTGCATGTTCTCACTTATAAGTGGGAGCTAAATAATGAGAACACATGGACACAAAGAGGAGGACAACAGATACCGGGTCCTGCTTGAGGGAGGAGGGAAGGAGGAAGAGAGAGAATCAGGAAAAAAGCTGTCGGGTACTATGCTTAGTACCTGGGTAACAAAATGGTCTGTACATCAAATACCTGTGACATGCATTTGCATGTCTTAACAGACCTGCACATGTACACCTGCCTGAACTATAAAAGTTAAAAATAAGCTGGACATGGTGGTTCATGCCTGTAATCCTAGCACTTTGGGAGGCCAAGGCAGGCTAATTGCTTGAGCCCAGGAGTTTAGGACCAGCCTAGGCAACATGGCAAAACCCCATCTCTACAAAAAATACAAAAAGTTGCCAGGTGTGGTGGTGCATGCCTGTAGGTCTAACAACTTGAGGGGCTGAGGCAGGGGGATTGCTCAGCCTGGGAGGTCAAGGCTACAGTGAGCAGTAAACCAGGACCACACCACTGCACTCTAGTCTGGGTGACAAAATAAGACCTTGTCTCAGAAAAAAGAAAAAAGAAAAAAATGTTTAATTTTGCAAAAGTTAAAAAAAAACACATTTTAAAAAGAATATCTCCCTCCCAAAGCATCAGAGAAACAGACTTTACACTCCACATAAATTTACATTTTCTGTGTTTGCATCATTCATCAAATATTTATTGAATAACTACTAGGAACAAGATCTTGTTTCTGCGTTAAAATTTTATTGACATGTTTGTTCATTTTATTCCCAAGGACTAAGGTATTTTGTAATGCTGGTGCCCTTCAAACATTCTACCCTTTACTTAGATGAGTTGGCAGGATTAAAAGGTCTTCCTGTTAATAATCGACTTGAAAAAAATTATTTAAAACAGTGTTTGGCCACAGGAAAATCCCCAACAACATCCATTAATCACAAAATTAGTGCAGTGTGGTTCCACTCTGTATAATAAAATGATACCTTGTTTTTCAATTGCAATTGACCCCAGGTTGCAAGTTATATAACCTGAGTGTGCCCAGGTGAACCAAGAATGCAACCATGGGCAAAATCTAAGTGCTTGAACCAAGGAAAGGGCATAGAATTAATAAGTAGATTCCACCTGATTTTGGTAAGGAAAAAAAAAAGAAGAAGTAGACACCAGGCCAGGCACAGTAGCTCACACCTGTAATGCCAGTGCTTTGGGAGGCTGAGGTGTATTTCTTGGAGCCATGAATTTGAGACCAGCCTTGACAACATAGCAAGACCCTATCTCAACTAAAAAGAAAAAAAAGTAAGGGACGCTTCATAGCATGATCCACAATCTAATCAGATTTAACCCTGGCATCACCCCATGGCATGATCCAATCAGATCATGCCTCCTGGCATTACTTCATTGCAAGATTCAATCAGATCATACCATCTTCAGACTCCATCTTAGAAGACAAATTTGAGCATTGCCTCCTATTTCCTAGCCAATTTACAAAAAGCTTCGTCTTCTCAAAAGCTGGTACCATAGTATCGACTTCCATGCACATCAGGCAGCAAGCCCATTGCCTGCTAGGTAACAATGAGAACATAGAAACGCAGATTCAAATTGCTAATCCCTACTGAAAATATATTGTTTATTTTTTTAATTCAACAAATGCTTTTTGACTGTTTTATACAAGACATAGTAATATGTATGTAAAGTAGTTCCTACAGAGATTACACAGACCATGACATTTTATTTTTATTATTAAATATTTGAAGAATACAAAATATTATAGAGAATATTATCACTTATATTTATGTATCTAACCCATAAAGTGATGAAATAATCTGTATGACAAAACTCCCTGACATGAGTTTACCTATATAACAAACCTGCACGTGTACCCCTGAACCGAAAAGTTTAAAAAAAAAAATAGGGCTGGCATGGAGGCTCACACCTGTAGTCCCAGCACTTTGGGAGGCCAAGGCAGGAGGAGCCCTTGAGGTCAGGAGTTCAAGACTCCGTCTCTACTAAAAATACAAAAATTAGCCGGGTGTTGTAGTGGTGGGTGTCTGTAGTCCCAGATCCTCAGAGGCTGAGGCAGAAGGATCACTTGAACAACCCAGGAGACAGAAGTTGCAGTGAGCTGATATCACACTACTGCACTCCAGCCTGGGTGACTGAGTGAGACAAGAAAGAAAGGAAAGAAGGAAGGAAAGAAGGAAGGAAGGAAGGA
>NW_016107411.1:2855955-2857578 GCF_001604975.1 Cebus imitator | reverse complement strand
GAGATGGGATTACAGGCACAGCAGCATGCCCAGCTAATTTTTGTATTTTTAGTAGAGACGAGGTTTCACCATGTTGGCCAGGCTGGTCTCCAACTCCTGACCACAAGTGATCCACCAGCCTAGGCCTCCCAAAGTGCTGGGATTACAGGGATGAGCCACCACACCCAGCCAAATGTTAACACTTTAAACAAAATGTCATACCACTATTCACATGTTCTGCAGCTTACTTTTCATTCATTATGTTATTAAACTTTACCACATTGATCACGTGCAAATTAACCTCATTCATGTTAACCATAATATAAAAAGATAGATGGATGAATAGAATAGATAGATAATAGTTAGATGTAAACAGACCAAAGGACCAACCATCGCATGAACATACTACAAGTTACCCATTCTCTTGTGAATGGGTATATACATTGTTTTCAATTTATTATGATTCAAAAAATGGAGCAATGAAGATTCATGTACAAGTCTTCTGTGTACATGTATGATATCTACAACCTGTATCTGGGATTGCACCATTGCACTCCAGCCTGGGTGACAGAGCAAAGTTTGGTCTCAAAAAAAAAAAAGAAAAAAAGTATAAAATTTTATTGAAGACATTAAGGCCTAAATAAATGTAAACATATAAAATATTCATGAATAAGGAACCTCAATATCATAAAAACGTATGTCAAATAATTTATAAATTTAGTATGATTCTAATTCAATCCCAATCCCAATAGTTTTTTTTCCTCATTTCAAGTTTTAATCAAAGTTTGTATATAAGACTACCCTATTCCTGCATCTTCTCAATTGTTTCTTCCTTGTATTTGCCCTTTTCCTTTCCTACTTGGTGAGATTTGGCTTCCCGTTCAAGGATATTTTTGCGGTCTTTGTCCAGTTTTAGCCTAGTGATAACCACCTTGCTGGGGTGAATGCCTACATGGACAGCTGTGCCATTAGCCTTTTCCTGCTGCACCCTTTCAATGTAAATTACATATTTCTTCCTGTAAACCTGGACTACTTTGCCAATCTGCTGACCTTTATAGTGTCCTCGTACAACCTGAACTTCATCATCCTTTTGGATGGGCATGGATCGCAAGTTGTACTTCTGTCTCCGCTCTTTGGAAAAAGGGGAGGACATAATCTTCCTGCGAATGTGGGAAGGTGCATTGAAATGCCTTTTGCAATTCTTGCTTCAGTCGGACGTCACAAAGGGATTGAACTTCATTTGGCTGCTCCCACTTCGGTTATGGCCACCTATTTTTTTTTTTTTTTTTTTTTTTTTTGCAATTTGAGAAGCTGATTTTCAAATTTAATTGGGAGAGCAAAAGGGCAAGCAAAGCCAAGGGAATTTTGAAGAACAAGGTGAGGGAAACTTGCCTTCCCAAACATTAAGACTTAATATAAAACTGTAGTAACATAAACACATAGGTGCAAGGCAAAGACAGACAAATAGATGTAAACAATAGAGTGGACAGGCCAGGCATGGTGGCTTATGCCTGAAATCCCAGCACTTTACGAGGCCGAGGTGGGTGGATCAGCACGGTGGCTCACACCTGTCTTTGGGAGGCCAAGGCAGGCAGATCACGAGATCAGGAGATCGAGACCATCCTGGCTGATACAGTGAAACCC
>NW_016107411.1:2853245-2854521 GCF_001604975.1 Cebus imitator | reverse complement strand
TCTCAAAAAAAAAAAAAAAAGCTAAATTTCCATTTACCATGACAGAAAGTCAACAGAGAATAGCTAAAATTAATAAAAAGTAACAGCATATCATGTAGAAGTTCAGAGATAAATATCAGAAGAAATAGCTAAAAGTTGAGGCCATTTGGCTCTGATGAGCAGCAGTGAAGGATGAGGATAAGGGCAAGGGATTGCTCTTTTTCATTTTAAGCCTTTGAATATTAATTGAATTTTTAGCTATATATGTATACATTATTTTGATTTAAATTTTAAAAAATAATTTCTTTTTAAAAAAGGAATAAACATATTGGGGGAAAATAGACTGCTAGCAAAAATTGAAGAGAAAGAAAAATCAAATATTTATTAAAAGTAAATATTTACTTTTTTAATACAGACCCACTTCAAGTAAGGACAAGCACACCAACATATTCCTTAGTAATCTCTTCACAATAGATTATTACAGCATAGAGCAATTATTCATATACATAAAGAAATGACATCAAAATAGGTTAAATTGTTTCCCATCTACTCTGTTTAATAAGGCAAGAATAAATGATTCACTTTGGAAATAGTCTCACCAAAAAAGGGTTAAAGTAGTAAAGATTCATCACCTAAAGAAATGGTAAACTTTGGATATCTGAAATATAGTTAGTCCTCCGATGATGCCAGATAAATGAATTTAGGCAAGAAAGCACACTGTTACAAAAAGCCTAGGTTCTAAATCAGGATTACTGAAACACTAACAACTAATTTCAGATTTTTGTCTTCATTTCATGAAGCACCAAGCCAGTTTTCTTTAGACTGCCTGCGCTGGTTTGGGCCAAGATCTAGTCAAAATGTAGTCTGCCAACGATGTAGGTAAGTAAGACAGAGGGATGAAGAAAAATTTAGCATCCCAGCCAGCTGAATATCGAGTTCGTGGATGTACCGATGTCAGAGCATGTTCCATGCAGTCAGTGACCAGGTTCAGGTTTGTGCTACAACTCAACAGCCCTTCCTTGACGATGTTGTAAACTGTATACAAAAAAAGAAATAGTGGTCAACAATCTTATTCCTTATATTTTTAAGATCATGCAGTCACAGAATTCTAACCACATCTAATTTCTACAAGATAGAATGATCTAGAACATGTTTCCCAATATGATAGCCACTAGCCATATGTAGCTATTGCACACTTAAACAATAGCTAGTGCACTAGCATGAAAACTAAATTTTGCATTTTATTTAATTTTAATTAAATTTTAAAACAATTTTTTTTGTTGTTTGGTTGTTTTTT
>NW_016107411.1:2843743-2853180 GCF_001604975.1 Cebus imitator | reverse complement strand
TTTTTTTTGAGACAGGATCTTGCTCTGTCACCCAGGTTGGAATACAGTTCAGCTCACTGCAACCTCTGCCTCCCAGACTCAAGTGATCCTCCCACCTCAGCTTCCCACATAGCTGGGACTACAGGTATGCATCACCATGCTCAGCTATTTTGTTTATTTTTTGTAGACACAAGGTCTCGTTATGCTGCCCAGGCTGGTCTCGAATTCCTGGGCTCAAGTGATCCTCCCACCTCAGCCTCCCAAAGTGATGGAATTATAGGTGTGAGGCACCATGCCTGGCCTTAAATCTCAATTCTGATAACTGGGTACAGTGGCTCATGCCTGTAATCCCAGCACTTTGGGAGGCCAAGGCAGGTGGATCACTCATGGTCAGGAGTTTGAAGCCAGCGTGGCCAACATGGTGAAACCTCATGTCTACTAAAACTACAAAAATTAGGCATGGTGGTGCATGCCTGTAGACCCAGTTACTCAGGAGGCTGAGACAGGAGAATTGATTGAACCTGGGAAGCAGAGGTTGCAGTGAGCCAAGATCATGCCACTCCATGCCAGCCTGGGTGACAGAGTGAGACTCTCTCTCAAAAAAAAAAAAAAAGACTCAATGCTGTTACTAGATTTTTAAATATATTTAGAACAATGCAAATATGGGAATCTACATTTTCAACTGAAAACTTTTTAACATTCTTGAGATATAATTCATATATCATAAAATTCAGCCATTTAAAGTGTACAGATCAATAATTTTTAGAATATTTAGAGTTATACAATCAGCATCCCAAAAAGAAACTCTGTGCCTATTAGAAGTCATTCCCATTTTTCACTGCTGCTGCCACCTCCTCCTCCAGGTCTCCAGAATAATATTCTTACAGGAAATTGACCAGTCCCACCCCAACAAGGCTCCTATCACCTGAACATGAGAAGTATAGTCTCTGGGAATGGCCCATAGGGCCCTGCAAAGACTTGTCCTCACTGACTTACCTCTTCCCACCTACATGCTTTCTCCTGTCACATTAAGACACATAGTTTGTGGACAAAGCCCTTTGTTAACAAAAGAGTAAACAATGATGAAGACTGCACTTTAGTTGAACAGACACCTCACACCAGCCCTGCCACGATACCAAGGGGCACCCCCTCTCAAGACCCAAAGGTTCCATGCCCTCTAAGTATGTAATACCTCCTAGTGCTCAGGTGGCCAGGCCCATAGAGGATAGGGCAGGAAAGACCCTGGCCCCAGGCCGTCTATATGTCCCCTTTCTCAACCATGACAGCCATCAGACTAAGTCAACCATGAGGGTGCTGGGACCTTTCTTATCTCCTTCTGTTCTGGGAAGGCTTTATTTAGGAAGCTTTGTTCTAAGAGGATCTGCCAATTATTGTCCACCAACCCTATTTTCCCCTTCTCATGCAAGGGTACTGTTACAGTTTGGGTTTGTGTCCCCACCCAAATCTCATCTTGAATTATAATCCCACAATCCCCATGTGTCTCGGGAGGGACCTGGTGGAAGGTACTAAATCATGGGGATGGTTCCCCTAGGCGGTTCTTGTAATAGTGAGTTCTCACAAGATCTGGTTGTTTTATAAGAGGCTTTCTGCTTGCACTCATTCCCTCTCCTGCTAACCTGTGAAGAGGTGCCTTCTGCCATGATTGTAAGTTTCCTGAGGCCTCCCCAGCCACGCAGAACTGTGAGTCAATTAACCCTCTTTTCTTTATAAATTACTCCGTCTCATATTTCTTCATAGCAGCGTGAGAATGGACTAATACAGGGTACGCATTATCCCTACCAAAAGACAAAAGCTTACAGGCATCAAAATACTGCTGTCCATAAGTCTCCTTAATATGCTTGGGGGCTTTCTCCCAGCTTTGCTTTACTCCCTCTAAGGACTGTGTCAGGTTTGTCATTCCCGTTCTGAAGTAGCCAGGTTCAACTATGCTGATCTTCACCCCAAAATGCCGAAGCTCACGCCTGAAATAAAACCCCACAAGTTATGATTAAAAACCACGACCATTTCAATGCTCTCAGGAAGGAAAAGCAAAACAAAAAAGATTATAAGAATACCTTTACTGGAAACGTCTGCACATGGTTGGCAGAGCGCACCGACCGGAGCCCCGCAGGGCATTTTTCTGACTGGAATGATGGCCGCGGCTGGCTTCCGGGGGCCGGCGGGGGCTCCCGGGGTACGCCGCCGCCATCAGGGTTTCTGCCAGGCGCAAACAGCAGGCTCTAGCCAGGATGCGCAAGGAAAGCCCTGCGTGTCAAGGCGGGGCCTGGCGCCGGCCCCTGGGTCGAGGGGGCACGCCGCAGTCGCACCCAGGGGTTGCCCCGATGCGCCTCTAGGAGAAGCCTCGTGCCACCGCCACCGCTCGCGCCGCCGCGGGGCACCTTGGGACACAGCCCTGGTCCTTGGGGCTGTGCGGCTCACAGGACAGCGCAGAGTATGAGGCCAAATCCCGTCCTGCAGTCCCAAGCCTCTCTACTACCAGGGCTGAGTGGCTTCGCTAGGTAGGGGGCGGGCCCCTTTAGCAGCAAACAACTTGACACTTCTGCCAAGCTCCCGCGAAGAAGAAGGGGAAGTTTGCGGTGCCTCCCCACCTCTCCCCAGGTACCTGGCGGAAACCAAACCGAGGGGTGCGGTGGCAAGGACAGGGTGCCTCGCAGGCTTGTGCAGGTAGGCCTCGGACCTGCGCTGCCTCGGAGTGTAAAGGAGGCCGGGGTGGGCAGCGTGGGCCTATGAGGCCCGTGGGTGCCCGCATCCCCCTGCAGCCGGCTCCGCAGTGGTCCGTTCTAGTTCCGTGTTCGGAGTGGGATGCGCGCTCTCCGGTGCTTATTGCGGCCGGACAGGCCGGGGTTACGGCGTGACCGCCAGAGCAGCCCTGGTGCTATGGAGGTAGCTGGGGCTGGTCCTGCCACAGGGTTGTGGTGGCACTGCCTGATGGTGTGAGCCCGGATTCTAATCCTTATGGTTTTCCATGGGAATTGGTGATATGTACAGCTCTTGCTGGATTTTTTCTGTTCCCTTTTTTGCGTGTGTGGAGAAGTTTTAGACTGGTTAGGAGTCAGCTTTATGTGGAAAGAGAGAAAAAAGCTTGCTGTAATGCTTTCTGGACTAACTGAAAAAAAATGTAAACTAATTGAAAATTTTAGCCTTGTTCAAAAAGACTATGAAGGCCATGAAGTAGAGTCATCTTTAAAGCATGCCAGCTTTGAGAAGGAGGCAACAGAAGCACAAAGTTTGGAGGCAACCTGTGGAAAGCTGAACAGGTTCAATGTGGAACTTGAGGATAAAATACTCTGTCTAGAAAAACAGTTAAAAGAAGAGAAATATAAACATTCTGAACAAGGTGAATGGATGACAGATATTTCAAAAAGGATACAGTCTCTAGAAGATGAGTCAGAATCCCTCAAATCACAAGTAGCTGAAGCCAAAATGATCTTCAAGATATTTCAAATGAAGAACGACTGAAGATAGCATAAAAGATGCTTTGAATGAAAATTCTCAACTTCAGAAAAGCCAGAAGCAGCTTTTGCAAGAAGCTGAAGTGTGCAAAAAATAAGTGAGTGAACTTAATAAACAGAAAATAACGTTTGAAGACTCCAAAGTACACGCAGAACAAGTTGTAAATGATAAAATCACATCAAGACTCTGACTGAACACTTGCTAAAGATGAAAGATTGGGCTGCTATGCTTGGAGAAGACATAACAGATGATGATAACTTGGAGTTGGAAATGAACAAGGAATTGGAAAATGGTGCTTACTTAGATAATCCTCCAAAAGGAGCTTTAAAGAAACTGATTCATGCTGCTAAGTTAAAGGCTTCTTTAAAAACCTTAGAAGGAGAAAGGAACCAAATTATATTCAGTTATCTGAAGTTGATAAAACAAATGAAGAGCTTAGAGAGCATATTAAAAATCTTCAGACTGAACAAGCATCTTTGCTATCAGAAAACACACGTTTTGAAAGTGAGAATCAGAATCTTCAACAGAAATTTAAAGTGATGACTGAATTATATCAAGAAAATGAAATGAAATCCCACAGGAAATTGAGAATAGAGGAAAATTACCAGTTAGAGAAAGAAGAGAAATTTTCTAAAGTAGACAAAAAGATCAGCCATGCCACTGAAGAGCTGGAGACCTATAGAAAGCGAGCCAAAGATCTTGAAGAAGAATTGGAGAGAACTATCCATTCTTATCAAGGGCAGATTGTTTCCCATGAGAAAAAAGCACATTGGTAATTGGTTGGCAGCTCAGACTGCTGAAAGAAACCTCAATGATTTAAGGAAAGAAAATGCTCACAAAAGACAAAAATTAACTGAAACAGGGTTTAAATTTGAACTTTTAGAAAAAGATCTTTATGCACTTGATGTTCCAAATATACCATTGGGCAGAGAGCATTCCCCATATGGTCCTTCACCACTGGGTCAGGCTTCATCTGAAATGAGAGCTTTTCTCTCTCATCCAACTCTGTTGGAGGGTCCATTCAGACTCTCACCTTTGCTTCTAGGGGGAGGAGGAAGAGGCTCAAGAGGCCCAGGGAATCCTCTGGACCATAAGATTACCAATGAAAGAAGAGAATCAAGCTTTGATATGTTAATCGATTCTCATAAGGCTCCTTTGGACACTGGGTCCGTGTCACCTCCAAGGGAACAGGACCATAGGATGATGTTTCCTCCACCAGGACAATCATATCCTGATTCAGCTCTTCCTCCACAAAGGCAAGCCAGATTTTATTCTAATTCTGGTAGACTGTCTGGACCAATAGAACTCAGAAGTTTTGATATGCCTTTGGATAAAATGGATGGGTCAATGCCTTCCAAAATGGAATCCAGTAGAAATGATACCAAACATGATCTTGGTAATTTCAATGTACCTGATTCATCTCTCCCAGCTGAAAATGGAGCAACTGGCCCCCGCTTTGTTCCTCCACCTCTTGCTCCATTCAGAGGTTCATTGTTTCCAGTGGATACAAGGGGCCCGTTCATGAGAAGAGGACCTCCTTTCCCCCCACCTCTTCCAGGAACCATGCTTGGAGCTTCTTGAGATTATTTTCCACCAAGAGATTTCCCAGGTCCATCACATGCTCCATTTGCAATGAGAAATGTCTATCCACCGAGGGATTTTCCTCCTTACCTTCCCCCAAGACCTGGATTTTTTCCTCCCACCCCTACATCCTGAAGATAGAAGTGAGCTCCCTTCAGGGTTGATTCCACCTTCAAATGAGCCTGCTACTGATCATTCAGAACCACAGCAAGAAACCTGACAATATTTTTACCCTCTTCAAAAGTAATTTTGACTGATCTCATTTGCAGTTTAAGTAACTGCTGTTACTTAAGTGATTACACTTTTGCTCAAATTGAAGTTTAATGGAATTATAATTCTCAGGATAGTATTTTGTATAAATAAAGATGATTTAAATATGAATCTTATGAGTAAATTATTTCCATTTTATTTTATTATAGATAGTATAACTATTTTAATTTGATTAATCCACTGTTATATAAACAATAGTGGGAGTTTTAGATACGTTATCTTGCAGGTGGGGAGGCTTTAAATTCTAAAGGCTATGCCTGTGTCTTTATGCCAAGAACTGTATTAACTGTGATTGTAGACAAATGTGAAAGTAACTTTATGCTTAATTAAATAAATTTTAGTTGATTTAAAGACTTGTTTGGTATTGATAATGATAAAATCAGATAGTTTTTCTATTAAAAATACCTTTACTGAATATTTTAAAGGATAAAGAAATGGAGAGGAAAAGGCCGGGCACGGTGGCTCAAGCCTGTAATCCCAGCACTTTGGGAGGCCGAGGCGGGTGGATCACGAGGTCAAGAGATCGAGACCATCCTGGTCAACATGGTGAAACCCCGTCTCTACTAAAAATACAAAAAAAATTAGCTGGGCATGGTGGCGCATGCCTGTAATCCCAGCTACTCAGGAGGTTGAGGCAGGAGAATTGCCTGAACCCAGGAGGCGGAGGTTGCAGTGAGCCGAGATCGCGCCATTGCACTCCAGCCTGGGTAGCAAGAGTGAAACTCCGTCTCAAACAAACAAACAAAAAAAAAAAAAAAAAAAGAAATGGAGAGGAAAAAAATATATATATAAACATCTCTGGATCCAACAACTAGGAAATGATTATACCAACTATCATTAACCATTCAATTCTAGAATGACGCATTTAATAAGGAGTTATTAAGTACCTACCATGTGCTAGGCTCTGCAGGCATGAAGGATACAAATGACAATAAATAAAATTAGCATTTATTATGACTGGCACTATGCTAAGTGTCTCACACATGCAATCTCAGAAGATTAAGACTTAGTTCCTCATCTCAGAAAGGTGAGTCCAACACTGGGTGAGTCCAACAAAGTAGGCAAATAATTACAACACAATTCAAAAGAATTATGAAGGAGAGGCATTCAAGGGGCTGTGAAGGTAGAAAGGAAGGTACAGATAGATTTTCTGAGGGAGTCAGGGAAGGCTTCAGTGAGGAGAAAAATATCTCAGTTGAGTTTTTTTTTTTTTTTTTTGAGATGTAGTTTCACTCTTATTGCCCAGGCTAGAGTGCAATGGCACCATCTTGGCTCACTGCAACCTCCACCTCCCAGGTTCAAGCGATTCTCCCGCCCCAGCCTCCCAAGTAGCTGAGATTACAGGCATGTACCACCATGCCTGTCTAATTTTGTATTTTTAGTAGAGACAGGGTTTCTCCATATTGGTCAGGCTGGTCTCAAACTCCTGATCTCAGGTGATCCGCCCACCTTGGCCTCCCAAAGTGCTGGGATTACAGGTATGAGCCACCAGGCCCGGCCTACATTTCAGTTGAGTCTTAAAGCAGGGATCCCTCAACACTGGGGTGCAGACCGGTACATCCACAGCCTGTTAGGGACTGGGCTACACGCAGGAGGTGAGCAATGGGCCAGCCAACATTACCGCCTGAGCTCCACCTCCTGTCAGGTCAGACATTACAGTCTCATAGGGGCATGAACCCTATTGTGAACTGTTCATGCGAGGGATCTAAGTTGCACACTCCCTGGGAGAATCCTGAAGTGGAACAGTTTCATTCGAAACCATCTCTTTCTTCCCACCACCCCCACCCTAGACCGTGAAAAAACTATCTTCCACAAAACAGGTCCCTGGTGCCAGGAAGGTTGGGGACAATTATCTTAAAGGATAAAAGGAAATTTCCCAGTAAAGAAAAGGGAAGAATAACAAACCAGGCTATGGGAATTGCACATGCAAAAGCATGGGCCTGTGGAAAATTACAGTGTGTTCAGACTACGAGATCACTCATGAAACATGATGTGAGCATTAGAATGACAAATTCCAGAATATTCAAGTTAGTTCAACAAACAGTTCCAAAAATACTTATCAAGGGCCGACTATGGGCTAAGTACTATACTAAGTGCTGCCTACATCACAAGTAAGATGGCATTGTGCACCATGGCAGAGGTATACTCTAGGAGATCTAGGGACAGTGATGAGGAGTGTTCCCTAAACTATAGGTTCAGGCAGCCTTGCTGGAGAAGATGAAGCTCAAGCTGACAGCAAGGAGAAACGTTTAAAATAATGGTCCATAAGTCGGCAGACCACAAAGGCTTATGACCTCTAAGCAGTGGTTCTCAAAGTGTGGACCCGGATCAATGGCATCATCAGCATCTGGGAACTTTTTAGAAATGCAATGTATTAGGCCCCAGTCTAGACTTACTAAATAAGACACGCTAGGGGTGAGACTCAATAATCTGTTTTAGCAAGCCTTCCAGGTGATTCTGAGGCATGCTAGAGTTTAAGAATCACTCACTGTTCTAAGGGAAAAGCCTCACTTACCAAACCAAAACCTAAAACCTTCCATGTTAGAGCTTCAAAAAGTGTCTCCAGGTGCCCATATGTAATGGAGAAGAGAGAAGGGCTTTCAGCCAAAGGTGACTCTCCTCCTTTAAATTTCAATTCTCCTTAGAGTTTTCTCACTCTGATTCCTACCACCCCTCATCTCCATTCTCATTTAACACTCCAATGTAAATGTAGAACAAAACTTCCTTTCCCTTTTTATCCTGAGGACTGCTAGGGTGAAGTTGAATTTTCTAAAGGAATTACATAGTGGTTTGAATGTTGGAAGGATATATCTTTGACCTTAGTCTGGGAATGAGTCAAGGAGTCTGAGAGACCAGCCCTAGGTGGTGGTAAATCAGTGAGCAGCAGCCCTGTGGCAGTACACAGAACATCAGATACATGGGAAGCAAGGTGAGGTGCCTACCACATGGTAACAACTCATGTAATCTCTTGGCTATTTCTGTTTTCTCTCTAGGCATATAACACTCACATTATAACACTTATATACCAGTCATGGTATGTGGTAGGCTAAACAATGGCTCCCAAAGAGATCAGGTCCTAATTCCTGTAAATGTTACCTTATGTGGCAAAGACTTTGCAGGTGTGATTAAGTTAAGGGTCTTGCTATAGGGGGTTATCCTAGATTATCTGCATAGGCCCTAAATGCAATCACAAAGATCCTTGTAAGAGAAGCAGAAGTAGATCTGATGACTGACAGAAGAGGAAAAGGTAATGTGACCGTGGAGGCAGAGATTGGAATGATGTAGCCACAGCCAAAGAATGCTGGCAGTGACCTGAAGCTGGAAGAGGCAAGAAATGGATTCTCCCATAGCGATTTCAGAAAGAATGTGGCCCTGTCAACACCTCAGTTTTGGCCCAGTGATACTGATTATGAACTGATTACAAAAAAAAGTGTTGTTTTAAAACACCATATACCATAAACTACCTATGATAATTTATTACAGCAGTCATAGCAAGTCAATACATGCTGCCTTTAATATTCACAGCCCATTTCCAAGTGAAACTGTCCAAAAGTCAACCCCTGCTAAAGAGGAGTGTGGACAGCAATATTTTGGACCATGTTACTACAGCCTCATATCCACAGTTGATTGGACCAGGAAGGGGACTTGATAGAAGGAGAGCCTCTCATAAGGCTGAACAATGGCTCTGCCTGTGATTACCAATATGACTATGGACAAATTACTAAACCTCTGTGCCTCAGTTTCCTCAGATGTACAATAAGAATATGTACAATAAGAATAAAAATAATGCCTTTTTCATGGGGTTCCTATGAAAGTTAAATGATTTAATGGATGGAAAGTACTTACAGCAGTGCCTTAACCATAATCATGCACAAAAATGTCACACAGTGTGGTGTCACCTGGCACACACAAAAAAATGAACTCAGCCAATAGAATTCTCTCTCAAGAAGTATAATATAAGGAAAATAGACTGAGGGCAGTGGTGCAGGACTGTAGACCTAGCTACTCAGGAGGCTAAGGCAGGAGGACAGCTTGAGCCCAAGAGTTCAAGGTTGTAGTAAGCTATGATCATGCCTGTGAATAGTCACTGTACTCTAGCCCAGGCAATATAGTGAGACTCTGTCTCTTAAAAA
>NW_016107411.1:2840336-2843492 GCF_001604975.1 Cebus imitator | reverse complement strand
TCAGGAGGCTGAAGCAGGAGAATAGCTTGAACCCAGGAGGCGGAGGTTGCAGTGCGCCGAGATTGCACCACTGCACTCCAGCCTGGTGACAGTGTGAGACTCCATCTCAAAATAAATAAATAAATAAATAAGCCGGGCACAGTGGCTCACACCTGTAATCCCAGGACTTTGGGAGGCCAAGCTGGGCAGATTACATGAGGTCAGGAGTTTGAGACCAGCCTGGCCAGCATGGTGAAACCCCATCTCTGCTAAAAATACAAAAATTAGCCAGGTGTGGTGGCACACGCCTGTGGTCCCAGCTACTTGGGAGGCTGAGGCACAAGAATTGCTTGAACCTGGGAGGCGGAAGTTGCAGTGAGCCAAGATCACATCACTGCACTCCAGCCTGGGTGACAGAGCAAGACTCTGTCTCAGAAAGTAAATAAATACACACACATATATGATACACACACATATATACGGGGGGCGGGTACTACAAAAAGAATAAAGCAGTTAGTGGAAGGACATGAAACTGAACCAATAGGCCTAGCTGGGCATGGTGGCTCATGCCTGTAATCCCAGCACTTTTAGAGGCTGAGGCAGGAAGATCACTTTAGCCCAGGAGTTTGAGACTGGCCTGGGCAACATAATGAGACTCCATCTCTACAAAGTACAAAAAATGTGCTGGGCATGGTGGCATGCACCCATGGTCTCAGCTACCAGGCAGGCTGAGGTGGAGGATCGTTTGAGCCCAGGAGGTTGAGGCTGCAATGAACCATGATCACACAACTGCACTCCAGCCTGGGCAACAGAGTGAGACCCTGTCTCAAAAATAAAAAATAAATCTTGAGAATTAAAGTGTGACATAGTGATAGAAGACAAAGACCTGAGGTCAAAACATAGTTCTGCCAAATTCTGGCTATGACAGGTGAATTTGGGAAAGATATGTAAATCTGAGCCTGTTTTATATATAAAATAGACTAGTAATACAGCTAGCGCTTGACTTACAACCACGGTCGGGACCGCAGACCAGTCGTAACACGATTTGGTCGTAAGTTGAGTAGGCTATATGTACAGTTGAAATGGTGCACGCGGAGATGGTAGTGCTGCCGGAAGCTGGTCTGCACTGTCGTACGCCCAGCTGGGCAACGTTTGCACTGCCAGACACGGAGCAGTCGTGGCTAGCAATTGTGGTCGTAAAGTTGAATGGTCGTAAGTTGCATAGGTGGTAAGTCGATCAATACCTGTAATATCTATGTATCAAGATTTGAGGACTGATAAAATAAGATACGGTAGGTGAAAACAACTAGCACAATGCCTAAGACATATTTCAGTGCTCAATAGTTGTTTTTGTTTTAACTTAAGAGAGTTACCTCAGAATATCTGAAAAGGCTTCCACTCCAAACTTGGAGACACAGTAGACTCCTGCAAAGGAAGCAATTCTTCCCAGAATGCTGGAGACATTGACAATCCTTCCCCGTGCTCTCCTCACCAAGGGGAGCATGCTCAACGTCACCTGGATCACACCAATGAGGTTCACTTTGAGGATATCCATAGAGTCGTCAATACTCAGCCACTCACATAAGGAAACTCGTTTAATAATGCCTGCATTGTTCACCAGTCCCCAGAGTCCTAAAACAAAAGTCATATCAAGAGTTTGGTTTCAGGCAAAAATACTCTATTTTGAACTTAGGTGGGGAAAGAATCACTCCTGAGGAATCATAACCACTAACCACCCCCATGAGAGTTTGCAACCCAAATTATATGACATATAAATTTGCTAAATATAATTTTAAAATAAAAAAAATAGAAAATATTAATAAAAATACTATAAAATTGATCAAGCAAGGGCAGGGCATGGTGGCTCACACCTGTAATCCCAGCACTTTGGGAGGCCAAGGCAGGCGGATCACAAGGTCAGGAATTCAAGACCAGCCTGGCCAACATGGTGAAACCCTGTCTCTACTAAAAGTACAAAAATTAGCCAGGCCTGGTGGCAGGCGCCTATAGTCCCAGCTATTCAGGAGGCTGAGGCAGGAGAATTGCTTGTAACTGGAAGGTGGAGGTTGCAGTGAGCTGAGGTCAAGCCACTGTACTACAGTCTGGGCAAAAAAGTGAAACTGTCTTAATAAATAACTAAATAATTGATCAAGCAGATTTGAGAAAGAGCCAAATAAAACTTCTCAAAATAAAAGATGCAAATATTGAAATTTTAAAATTTGGTAGACAGGTTTAATAGCAGATAGACATAGTGGACGAATGAAAGTAGCAAACCGGAAGACAGTAAAGAAAAATATACAGACTGCGGCACAATATACAAAGAGCTGAAAAACATGAAAGAAAAGGGAGGCAAGACCAAAGTAAAAACATTTAACATATGTCTAATCAGATCCAAAAATAAGAGAGGCAAATGGAATAAAGTCAATATTTGAAGTAATGATGGCTAAGAATTTTCCAGAACTGATAATGCACAGATTCAAGAAGCCACCACCCAAAAAAAAATCCCAAGCAGTATAGACAGAGAAATCCATACCTAGATACACCAAAATAAAAATCAAAGAAAGAGAATATCCTTTAATACCCAGAAAGAAAAGGCAGATTATTTTCAAAGGAAAAACAAATAGACTAACAACTGACTTATGAAGACACAAACAATAAGAGACAGACGACCGGAATGGTGTCTTCAATGTACCAAGAAAAAGTAATTGTGAACATAGAATAGCCTATCTGCAAAAACAGCTTTCAGCAATGAGGGTAAAATAAAGACATTTTAAGAAATTTCTTTTCTTCGCTCAGCCACCCAGGCTGGAGTGCAGTGGCATGACCTCTTGAACCCTGGGTTCAAGCAATTCTCCTGTCTCAGCCTCCCAAGTAGCTGAGATTACAGGCACCTACCATCATGCCCGGCTAATTTTTGTATTTTAGTAGAGTTAGGCTTTCACGATGTTGGCCAGGCTGGTCTTGAACTGATCTCAAGTGATCTGCCCACCTCAGCCTCTCAAAGTGCTAGGATTATAGATGTGAGCCACCATGTCTGGCCAAGAAATGTTTTCTAAAAGGAAAGATTTTGTCCCAGCACCTTCTAAATTCTAAATTCTTAGGTATATATTCAGTAACAAAGAAAGCAATATTATTTTATTTTATTTATTTATTTATTATTATTATTTTTTTTTTTTT
>NW_016107411.1:2836923-2840036 GCF_001604975.1 Cebus imitator | reverse complement strand
AGTGCTGGGATTACAGGCTTGAGACACCACGCCCGGCCAACAGAAAGCAATTTTAGATGGAAAATTCAAGAAGGAACAATGAGAAAAGAAAAAGATAAAAAGAGAATAAATCTAAACAAACATTACATATTGGAGAGACAAAAAACAGAACTGAAATACACAGCACCGGTAGCATAGATGTCAGGAGGGATGACTGAAATGTGAGTGTTCGGAGGGCCCTGGATTACTCAGGAGAAAAGTAAAGATACGAATTTTACGTTTGATAAACAACATATGCACTTAAAATTTCTACAGAAACCACCAGAGAAATAGAAATAGAGAATATTCTAGTACTTTCAACTTAGTAGTGGAAAAAGTGGAATAAAAATTCAATCCATTCAAGGCTGGGTGCAGTGGCTCACACCTGTAATTCCAGCACTTTGGGAGGCTGAGGCGGGCAGATCAGGACAGGAGATAGAGACCATCCTGGCCAACATGGTGAAACCCCATATCTACTAAAAATACAAAAAATTAGCTGGGTATGGTGGCGCACGCCTGTAGTCCCAGCTACTCAGGAGGCTGAGGCAGGAGAATTGCTTGAACCCAGGAGGCAGAGGTTGCAGTGAGCCAAGATCGTGCCACTGTACTACAGTTTGCAACAGTGTGAGACTCCACCTCAAAAAAAAAAAAAAATTCAATCAATTCAAAAAATAAAGGAAACAGGAAAAAATGGGACAAATAAAAAGCACAAAGATGAAAGAAATAAATCCAAACATAATAATTAAGGCGAGGCTCAGTGGCTCATACCTATAATCCTAACACTTTGGAAATACACGCCATCTGGATCTCTTGAGACCAGGAGTTTGAGACCAGCCTGGGCAACGTAGCGAGACCCACTCTACAAATATTTTTTATTTTAAGTTAGCTGAGTATGGTGGTGCACACCTGCAGTCCTAGCTACTTAGGAGGCTGAGTTAAGAGGATGGCTTGAATCCAGGAATTCAGCTTTACAGTGAGCTGATCATGGCACTACACTCCAACCTGGATGACAGAGTGAGACTTTGCCTCTAAAATAATAATAATAATAATAAAGTAGTATAAATGTTCTACTTAAAAAACAAAAATTGTCAGACTGGTTTAGCTTTTCTATCAGCTATATGCTCCTTATAAGAGGTCACATAAAATACAGAAATACAGAAAAGTTGAAAGTGTAAGGATTGAAAAAGACTCCAAGTTCAAGTTTTTGTAACTGAAGAGACAGTAACATAAACTGAGAGAAGGACTAGAAAGAAAAGTAGAATTGGTGAAGAGGTGAGAGGAAAACAACAACTCCTCCTTTAGATTTTGTGAGTTTTAGGCACTAGTAGAGTTTCCAGATGAAGAAATCCAGCAAGTAGTTGGAAATTCAAATGGAAGGAGTAAGAAACCAAGGACACAGATTAAAAAGATAATAGACAAAAGTATGCATATAGAGGATTCATTCAGCATTTGTTGAGCCCTTAACATGTACCAGACAACATGCCAGAAGTTGGAAATGTGAAAATAGTAAGAGAGGCCCATGTCATCAAGGAGCTCACAGTCTAACAGATGGGAAAACAGTAACAATACAATAGAAATAAATGGATATGCACAGCACAGAGGCTATAACTACCCACAACTCCTGACTCTGCCTGGGGGAGTTAAGAACATCCTCAGACAAGATGTAATATTTTTTTAAATTGAGATGGTATCTCACTGTGTTGCCCAGGCTGGTCTTGAACTCCTGGGCTCAAGCAATCCTCCCACCTTGGCCTCCCAAAGTGCTGGAAGAAAGAAATATTTTAAAGTAATTTTTAAATTTAAAAAACTTTTTAGCCAAATCAGTAAATTTTCAAGTTTAAAATATATTTTTTTTAATGTACACTTTGGGAGGCTGAAGCAAGTGGATTGCTTGAGCCCAGGAGTTTGAGACCAACATGGGCAACATGGAGAGACCTCATCTCCACAAAAAATACAAAAATTAGCCAAGCATGGTGGTGCACACCTGTATTCCTAGCTACTCAGGAGGCTGAGGTAGAAGGATCACTTGAGCCTGGGAGGTCAAGGCTGAAGGTAGCCGACAATGCCACTGCACTCCAGCATAGGTGACAGAGCAGGACCCTGTCTCAAAAAAAAAAATTAACATCCTGCAACCCAAGCAAAACAAGGTTTTACTTTAGAGATAGGATCTCACTGTGTTGTCCAGGCTGGAGTACAGTGGCTATTCACAGGTGCCATCATAACCCACTGTAGCCTCAAACTCCTGCTCAAGTGATGTTCCTACCTCGGCCTCTCAAGTAGCTGGAACTACAGACGTGTAGCCACTACACCCAGCCAAGTGAAGCAATTTCATTGCCACTTTGCAACTCCTAGAGTGAGGAGCTATTTAGGAGATCCAATCACCAGGATCTACTGAATCATAAAACCAAGGGAGAAGGAGAAGAAAGGAATCAAAGAGGAGTTGAATAATATCTACACAAAATAGAACTTAAAGAGAATTTATTAATGATTGCCAAAAACTGAAAACAACCAAGATGCCCTTCAATAGGTGAATGATAAACTGTGGCACATACATACAATGGAATATTATGCAGCAAGAAAAAAATTAGCTGTCAGCCTCCGCGCAGTGGCTCATACATGTAATTCCAGCACTTTGGGAGGCTGAGGCAAGAGGATCACTTGAGCCCAGGAGTTCAGTGCTGCAGTGAGCTATGATTGCACCACTGCACTTCAACCTGATCAACGGAGGGAGACCTCTATCTCAACAAAACAAAACAAACAACAACAAAATAAAAAACAGAAATGAGCTATTGAGCCATGAAAAGACATGGAAAACAGGTCTGGTGGCTCATGTCTGTAATCCCAACACTTTGGGAGGCCAAGGTAGGAGGATCAGTTGAGCCCAGGAGTTCAAGACCAGCCTGAATGACATAGTGTGACAATGCCTCTAGAAAAAAATTAAAAATTAGCTGGGCATAGTGGTGTGTACCTGTAGTCTCAGCTACTTGGGAGGTGGAGGTGGGAGGATCGCTTGAACCCAGGAGAGTGAGGCTGTAGTGAGCTGTGATGAGGCCACTGCACTCAGGCCTGGGAAACAGAGCAAGACCCTGTCTCAA
>NW_016107411.1:2807488-2836553 GCF_001604975.1 Cebus imitator | reverse complement strand
ACTGCACTCCAGCTTGGGTGACAAGAGCAAAACTCTGTCTCAAAAAAAAAAACAATTCCAACTATATGGCAGCTGAAAATGGACAAATTATGGAGATAGTAAAAAGAGCAGTGATTGCCAGGAATGTGGGGAGTGATGAATACGTAAAGCACAGAGGACTTTTAGGGAACTGAAACTATTCTATGTAATACAATAACGGTGGATAGCTGTCATTACACATTTGTCCAAACCCACAGAACTATATAATACAAAGTTAACCCTAATGTAAACTATGGACTTTAGTTAACGATAACATATCAAGATTAGCTCATCAGTTGTAACAAGTGTACCACACCAATGAAAGATGTTAATAATAGAGAAAACTGGGCGGGCGCGGTGGCTCACACCTATAATCCCAACACTTTGGGAGGCTGAGGCAGGAGGATTGCCTGAGGTTGGGAGTTCAAGACCAGCCTGGCTAACATTGTGAAATCCCGCCTCCACTAAAAATACAAAAATTAGCCAGGCATGGTGGTACACACTGGTAATCCCAGCTACTTGGGAGGCTGAGTCATGAGAATTGCTTGAACCTCAGAGGCAGAGGTCGCAGTGAGCCAAGATTTCACCACTGCATTCCAGTCTTGGTGACAGAGTAAAACTCTGTCTCAAAAAGAAAAAAACGGAAAACTGTTGAAGGGGTATATAGCACTTTGAGATGCCAAGGTGGGAGGATCACCTGAGGTCCAGAGTTCAAGACCAGCCTGACCAACATGGAGAAACCCCCATCTCTATCAAAAATACAAAATTAGCTGGGCATGGTGGTACATGCCTGTAATCCCAGCTACTCAAGAGGCTGAGGCAGGAGAATCACTTGAACCCGGGAGGCATAGTTTGCAGTGAGCTGAGATCGTGCCATTGCACTCCAGCCTGGGCAACAAGAGCAAAACTCCAACTCAAAAAAAAAAAAAAAAGAAATAGTGTGTTGATTTTTTTAAATAAATAAAATAAAATTTTAAAACATTTTTTAAAGACCAAAGACTGACTTCGAGAAATGCCTATATTTTAAGTAGTAGCCAAGGGAAGATAATCAGGTTCTTAAGAACATCTTAGCCTGGGCAATATAGCAAGACCTTGTCTCTACTAAAAATAAAAAATAAAAAAAAATAGGCCGGGCACGGTGGCTCAAGCCTGTAATCCCAGCACTTTGGGAGGCCAAGGCGGGTGGATCACGAGGTCAAGAGTTCAAGACCATCCTGGTCAACATGGTGAAACCCCATCTCTACTAAAACTACAAAAAAATTAGCTGGGCATGGTGGCGCGTGCCTGTAGTCCCAGCTACTCAGGAGGCTGAGGCGGTAGAATTGCCTGAACTCAGGAGGCGGAGGTTGCGGTGAGCCGAGATCGTGCCATTGCACTCCAGCCTGGGTAACAAGAGCGAAACTCCATCTCAAAAAAAAAAAAAAATAGCCAGGCATGGTGGCAATTACCCCTAATCCCAGCTACTCGAGAGGCTGAGGCAGGAGGATCTCTTGAGCCCAAGAGATCAAGGCTGCAGTGAGCTATGATCATGCCACCATACTCCAACTCTTCAAAGATTACATTTATAAATACTCTACTTGCAATATGAGATAATAGCTTCAAATCTATCTAGCTCATTTTTCAAAATAAATATTAAGGAAATGAAACACCACAAAAGATCTCAACAGTCCTTCAAATGACAAGGCCGGCCTTCTAAGCCCAGCTTTTGATATACACAGTCAGCCCTTCATATCCATGAATTCAATCAACCATGGATTAAAAAAACATTTTTAATTTGCATCTATATTGAACATATACAGACTTTTTTCCTTGTCATTATTTCCTAAACCAGGGGTCTCCAGTGCCTGAGCCACAGACTGGTACCAGCCCATGGCCTGTTAGGAACCAGGCCATACAGCAGTTGAGTGCAGGCAAGCGAGCAAAGCTTCATCTGTATTTACAGCCGCTCCCCATCACAGGCATTACTGCCTGAGCTCTGCCTTCTGTCAGATCAGTGGCAGCAGCAGATTCTCATAGGAGCACAAACCCTATTGAGAACTGCACATACCAGGGATCTACGTTACATGCTCCTTATGAGAATGTAATGGCTGATGATCTGTCACTGTCTCTCATCACCCCCAGATGGGGCTGTCTAGATGCAGGGAAACAAGCTCGGGGCCCCCACTGATCCTACATTATAAGTGAGTTGTATAATTATTTCATTACATATTAAAATGTAATAATATAAATGAAGTGCACAATAAATGTAATGAACTTGAATCATCCCAAAACCATCCCCACCCACTGTCCATGGAAAAACTGTCTTCCACGAAACTGGTCCGTGGTACCAAAAAGGCTGGGGATGGCTGCCCTAAACAACACAGTATAACGATTATTTATGTATCATTTACATAGTATTTAGTATTTTATGTAACCCAGGGATGATTTAAAGTATCCATTACCTTAAAGGATGTGCCTAGATTGTAACTAAATACTACATTATTTTATATAAGGGATTTGAGCATCCTCAGATTTTAGTATCCACAAGCAGTCCTTGAACCAATCCCCGACAGACACCAAGGAACAACTGTATATATATCCTTAGCATCTTCGTGCCTAAGTAAATGAAAGGAGAAAATATTTCATACCTCTGTCCCCCACATGCTCCTTCACCCACTGGGTAGCTGCAGCGATGCTCTCCGTCTTGGTAATATCCAGATTCACTGTCTCCAGCCTGTCAGATGTCTGGCGCCTCAGCTGCTCAGCTCCTTTCTCCGTCAGACACGCAGCCAGCACTCTCAAGCCTCGTGCATCCAGCTGTCTGGCCAGCAGGTTCCCAAAGCCCGAGTCACAGCCCGTGATAAAGACAAACTTGTCTCTCAGGTGACTCACCACCTGCCTCTCCCGGTACCAGCGCAGAAGGTAGTACAGGCCCACGAAGGCCACCAGGTAGAGCCACATGGTGAGGGTGCGTCCTTCTCTTTTAAGAGAAAGAAAATATCTTTTATTTTATTCCTTCCTTTTTCTTTAACCAATATATCTGTTTAGTATTCGCCATGTGCCAGGCATTGCAATAGGTGATAGGGACTCTTTTTTGACTAATACTTGGTCCTACCCTCAAGGAGCCACGGTCTAGAGAAGTAAGTTAGTGAGGTAACGAAACAAATCCAACGCAGCATGAAAGGTGCCCTAACAGAATTGTACACGCAGTCTACAAAGGAATATGACCGATAGCCTACCACAGAAGCAATGATTTTGGTACTACTTCCTACAGGATAGGTAAGTTCAAAAAGTGGACAAGGATGACCACATTCCAGGCAGTAACAACGTGTACATGAAGGGAGTTGTGAGCAGCACAAAACTTCTTGAGACCTATAAGCAATTCTGCATGGGTGCAATGCAGAACATACAGAGGAAGAGACTGGAGATGAAGTGGCAAAGGGCCAAATCTTGAAGGGCCTTGTAAGCCACACTATGGAATCTGAATGTTATCCTATGGACAGAATATGCTACTAAAAGACATTAAACTGTAGAGTCAGGTGGCCAGATTAAGTTTTAGAAAGATCTGTCTCACAGTAGCAGTGGAGGATAGATGAAATGGGTGTGGTGAAGGCAGGGAGATCCATTAGGAGATCCAATAGTTTGGGTGAGATATTTCGGCCAAAGCAGTGTGTAAATCTAGACTAATCAGAAACATTGTTGAAATGGGTGTTCACAGATGCCTATGTTTCTATATGAAATTCTGGAGAAAAGTTCACCATTTTTTGGTAATCCATACATGTTGGCAGAACTAACATCATTCATGACAATATAGGTAGAGCTCAAAGATGGGTGTGGGCCCACTAGCATCATATGGCCTATACCACAATGCCTGCATGAGGTGAGTCTATGCAATTCAAACTCTTTAGTTTGACATGAATGTCCCAGCACTCTGGATACTGGCTTAGGCTTCTCTCTTGCATCCTACTCTTTAGCCATAACAAACAACTTTCAGTCCCCTGCAAAGCACAGACTTTTTATGCCTCTGCACACAATTCTTTCTACTTGAAAGAAGCAGCCCTCATCTACTTGGTAAATAACACTCAACTTTTTTTTTTCCTTTTCGAGACAGAGTTTCACTCTTTTTGCGCAGGCTGGAGTGTAATGGCACAATGTCAGCTCACTGCAAACTCCACCTCACAGGTTCAAGTGATTCTCCTGCCTCAGCCTCCTGAGTAGCTGGGATTACAAGTATATGCCAGCCACACCTGGCTAATTTTGTATTTTTAGTAGAGACAAGGTTTCACCATATTGGCCAGGCTGGTCTTGAACTTCTGACCTCAGGTGATCCACCCACCTTGGCCTCTCAAAGTGCTGGGATTACAGGCATGAGCCAGCCATAATGTTCATCTTTTAAGACTCAGCCTAATCAACAATTTCATTCAGCAAACATTAATTCAACATCTACTTGAGTTAGACACAGTGTTAAGCACTGATACACAACAGTGAACAATATATAGTTCATTCCTTATTGAATTCACAGTCTCATGAAGACTAACAACAATGCATTATAACAGAAGTAAAAACAGGAAGCTGCTGGAACACTCAGGAGAGGCTTCTAAGTCATTCTAGAGAGGTCTGAGAAGCTTCCTAGAGAGAAAAAAATGTAAGTTGAGATCTACAAATATATTAGTCCACTTTCACACACCTATAAAGATACTAACCAAGGCCAGGCATGGTGGCTCATGCCTGTAACCCCAGCACTTTGGGAGCTGAGGCGGGTGGATCATAAGGTCAAGAGATCAAGACCATCCTGGCCAACACGGTGAATCCCTGTCTCTACTAAAAATACAAAAATTATCTTGGAATGGTGGTGCATGCCTATAGTCTCAGCTACTCAGGAGACTGAGCCAGGAGAATTGCTTGAACCCAGGAGGCGGAGATTGCAGTGAGCCAAGATTGAGCCACTGCACTCCAACCTAGGCAACAGAGTGAGACTGTCTCAGAAAAAAAAAGCTAACCCTTTCTAAGCACTTGCTGTGTATCAGGCTCTGTTCTAAGATGTTACATATATTAACTTTTTGAATTTTCACAAGACCCCTACAAGACAGGTCCCATCGTTACTCCTGTGTGTCACTTCAGATGCCAAGACAAAATTAGACATGCAAGAAATTCTGGGAGAAACACCCTCAGAGGACAAAGGGGGAGGGCACAGGGATAGGTGGTAATGCAGATCTGACACCTCTAAAAGGAGAGGGGAACAGAAGAAGTAGGTAGGAAGAGATTTAAACTGAAGTGGAGCCCCAAGAAAGTCTCAGCCAGGTCCATGGGGAGTCCTTGGGCAAAGACTGCCACTTGAGAAGTCCCACATTGGACAGAACTGACCCAGCTCCAGTACTGCCATCCTGCTGGTCATTGGCTGACCAGTGCCCAAGAGGAGCGTGCCTCAGTACAAATACCACGGCAGATCAGAGGTTACAGCAACTGGAGGCTGCAAGTCAACCTTGCTCCTTACAGCAGATTCTCTCGAGCAATGTGAGCAGTGCACCTCCATGGCTACCACATTGTTTCATAGTGTGAGCACTGAGAGATTACATACAATACTAGGCAGAGGGGATGAGAATGGTCCAGGCAAGAGACTTTCCTGCCCTCTCTTAACCTGCCCCATGGTCTAATAGAATTGACAGTAGCCTCCTTGGTGTCCCTATTGTGGCCTAGGTTTATCGTGATGCCTGCTGCACTTCATTGCACTGCTTTTCCCCATTTTTAGACTATACGGCCCTTGAGAGCCCAGGTTACATGTTAGTCTGCCCCGGTGCCCTGTGAATGGCACACAGCAGTACTTAGTAAATGTTAGAAAAATTAAGTAATGCCAAATGAAAATGTCCTGAGAAAAAACAGAGTGAAAAAAAGCAGGGAGAATGAACCAGAGAAGTAGGAAAAAGGAAGCTGATGAAGCTAAGAGAAGAGGGGCTTAATAAGGATCAGCAATGCAACCGGGAGGTCTGCTGAGTATGAGGAGGGCACTGGTGCTCTTAACAGGAAGACTCAGAGAGCGAAGAGCACAGACGCCAATCTTCAGTGGACTGCTGCATGAATTGGAGGGCAGTAAGTGGAGCCGAGTGGAGACTCTTTTTCAAAAGCCTGGTCTGGGAAGGAGAGGAGAGAAGGCAGTAGCAAGAGGGCAATTTAGGGATAGGCGAGTAAAATGGAAGGAGACAGTGAGGAGGAGAAAGCAGTGGAGAGAGGCATCTATTGCTCCTCCCTCCTCCTCCATCTTCTCTTTCTCTCCATTTCCCCTCTTCCCCCCCCCACTTCCTTCTCTGAAGCCCTCAGCCTCTCTGAATCTGAGAGCTCTGTGTTCTCTGGCCAGCTGCCTCTGTTCTGCCCAGTTGGCATTCCCGGTGCACTACAGTAACAGAGAGAGCTTCATCCTGTCTGTTTATTGACTAAAAGGCAATTTTCTGTTCCCAAAGATGAAAACCTACTTCCCCTGCTAGGGAGAAGCTCGGCCCTCACAGCCTCCCTGGGCTTTACTATTTAGCCATCGCATGCCTGGCAGCAAGAATACCTGCAGAAGAGATACACCTGGCAGAATCCCAAACCCTAGGCCAAACCTGAATGTGCCTCGAATATTTCAAATATGAAACTCAAAGTGGCCTGTTTGCTTTTACAAACAAACCATTCATCTGCAAAAGCTGTGCAATTACTTTACGTTTTTGTCTTTGACTCAGATTATTTATACAGTTCTTAAACTGCTATTTCTTGATCAATTTTTGACATTCTCAATTAACTTCCTGCTATGGCAAAAAAGAATTCAGCTTTCTTACACCATATGGTCAGCCTCTTCATTTCTCATCTACACTGTGCTGTCTGGTTAATTTTCTTTAATGAGTTTTGAGGCTCTGCCTGGAAAAAACCTTCATAATCACACATGCATAGGTTAAGAACTTCCACTGTTTATTTCAGGCCTGCCCCATCTTGGGCTTCATCATTGCTTGAAGCTACTACTCTCCCACAAAGATCTTGAAAAGCTAGGCCAGGCATGGTGGCTCACGCCTGTAATCCCAGCACTTGGGGAAGCTGAGGCAGGCAGATCACCTGAAGTCAGGAGTTCGAGACCAGCCTGGACTACATGACTAAGCCCCATCTCTACTAAAAATACAAAAATTAGCTGGGTGTGGTGGCAGTGCCTATAGTCCCAGCTACCTGGGAGGCTGAGGCACAAAAATTACTTGAACCTGGGAAATAGAGGTTGCAGTAAGCCAAGATTATGCCACTGCACTCCAGCCTAAGTGAGAGAGTAAGACTCTGCCTCAGGAAAAAAAAAAAAAAAATCCCGAAAAGCTGAAACTGCCCTCTCTGCACAGCCCCATCCTATCTTTGGGGCTCTTCCCCTCCCCACTATCTCCCCACTACCTGTCTGTTTCTTCTCTGCCTTCCTTTTCCTTAGCCTCTGTCTATTACTGCAATCCTCTCACAGTTTCATTCACCTCCTTATTCTGCATAGGTCTCATAGTTGGCTATTTTAGGGTGCTTCACTACCACTCCAAAGCCTATGTTCTCTAGCTGCCAGCTGCCAAGTGGTGCTAGAGAAAGAACATAAAACAAACTAACCATTTATACAACAAATCAATGCTATCCTGTCTCAGCTGGGCCCTCCCTGATACAAGGCAAGCCTTCTGTTTGCCTCCATTTGACTCCTCCCTTATTATTTCCCAACAACACCTGTTCCAAATCTTTACCAACCTTCAAATTTTCTTCAATGTTTAACTAGCTCTCCTTCCATAGATGAGCATACATGTTGCTTCCCTGCCAAAGTCCAGATAAAGCTCAACCTGGAAACTCTAATTCACAACCACAGCATTTTGCCTGTTATCTCAGAGGGTTCCAGGACCCACTGAGGGTACCTCTGCTCTAAATGTCTCTATATTATTCTCTATCTTCTTTCTGTTTTCTTCCTCCCTAAGACCATCCTAACCTGCCACCTCTTTAATAACCATCCTCTCTCTTCCCCATATGGCCAAAATATTCAAAGAGCAAGCACAGGCCCTCTATTTTCTTACCACCCACGAGCTCCTTGCACTTCACCTTCTATTCCCATCACCCTCTGAAAACTCTCTCACAGCTCACCAAGGCCCTATTAGCAGGCAATTCCCAAGGCCTCCTCTCTCTTCTCCTCAGACTTCACTGTGATACTTAGCACTTTCCTTTTTCTTATGATTTTTTTCTGATTCTTAGATTCTAACCTGGCCTTTGGTGAAAAAGGAGATTCTTTCAGATCATGCCATGCCCTTACTGGATTCTGTCTGTAACTCCCTGTCATCCATAGGATAAAGTCAGAACTGTCCAGCTTGCACACATAATAATAACAGTGAACAGTTATAGAAAACTTTCCATGCCAGGCACTGTTTGAAACCATACACACACACACACACACACACACACACACACACACACACACACACAATAGAGGGTATATGCAATTATTATGCCCATTTTTCACACGAGGAAACTGAAGCACAGATTAAGGCAAAAATTAAGTGATTTTTCCAAGGTGAAACAGAATGAATAGCAGAGACAGGATCAAATCCAGAGTGTTCACCTGCAGAAGCCTTGCATCTAACCACTACACTACACTGCCTTTCCCTGGAAGGCTTTTCATGGTCAGGCGGTGGCCTGTCCCTCGGCTCCTGTCTCTCACAGCCAGAAGCCATGGTTTAATCCTTCTGACTACCCAATTTGAAGAACACGCTCCTCCCTTCAGTTCTGAGATGCTCTACTCCCGTTCTCCTGTAGTAGTCACACACAGTGTCCCTTCCCCTTCTCCCCTCCCAGCTCTTCCTCTCCCTTCTATACCCTAAATGCAAGGACTCCCCAATGTGTCTTGATTGGCCTATTACAGAAGCTTTCTCACTAACCCCACAGTGTCACTCTCACTTCCCCTCCCATCCACATAGGGCTGTCTGGTTAATTTCCCTAAAGCACAGCTCTGCCGATGTCATCCCCTGAATAATATTCAACCTACTGAAAATCTAAATCTAAAACCTTAGTTGTACAAGGCCCTCTGTAACTGGATATTGACCTTTTCTCCCCCTCCTCTTTCCCACATTGCCTATGTTCCATCGAAACCAAAGAGCTTTAAAATGAAGGAAGTATGGGCCAGGCGCAATGGCTCACGCCTGTAATCCCAGCACTTTGGGAGGCCAAGGCGGGCAGATCACGAGGTCAAGAGATCGAGACCATCCTGGCCAACATGGTGAAACTCATCTCTACTAAAAAATACAAAAATTAGCTGGGTGTGGTGGCACGTGCCTGTAGTCCCAGCTACTCAGAAGGCTGAGACAGGAGAATTGCTCGACCCTGGGAGGCAGAGGTTGCAGTGAGCCGAGATCGCACCACTGTACTCCAGCCTGGCGCCTGGC
The DNA here is from genome assembly GCF_001604975.1 of Cebus imitator. Taxonomy (NCBI): domain Eukaryota; kingdom Metazoa; phylum Chordata; class Mammalia; order Primates; family Cebidae; genus Cebus; species Cebus imitator. Next base: position 2,827,152 of record NW_016107411.1, on the reverse strand, counting down.
GACAAAAAGAGACTCTGTCTCAAAAAAAAAAAAAATGAAGGAAGTATGATTTGCTGAGCCTTGGAGGACAGGTGCTATCTGACAGGTGGTATCTGAACAAAGGCATTTCAGGCTAAGAGAAAAGCGAGAGCAAAGACCTGGAACATGGAAAGTACAGAGCACTAATAAATGGTGATACCAGCAAGACTACTCTAAATGATTCCCTAACTACCTTTCCTTTTCTTTCTTTCCGAGAACCTCTCTGCATGAGCTTCCCTGCCCCAACTCTGATTTTGTGGATGGTGTAGAATCATGAGGCTGGACCCAGTGGCTCACACTTGTAATGCCAATACTTTGGAAGGCCAAGGCAGGAGAATTGCTTGAGGAGTTCAAGACCAGCCTCGGCAACACGGCGAAATCCCATCTATACAAAAAATACAAAAGTTAGGCAGGCATTGTGGGGTGTGCCTGTAGTCCCAGCTACTCCGAAGGCTGATGTGGAGGGGAATTACTTGAGCCTGGGATGTTCAGGTTTCAGTGAGCCGTGATTGCACTACTGTACTCTATCCTGGCCAACAGAGCAAGACCCTGTTTGGAAAAATTAATAAATAATAAAAAGAAGGGATAAAAAGGGGTTTTTTTGCTGTTTGTTTGTTTGTTTGTTTTGACATGGAGTCTCACTCTGTCGCCAGGCTGGAGTGCAGTGGTATGATCTTGGCTCACTGCAACCTTCACCTCCTGCGTTCCAGCGATCCTCCTACCTCAGACACCTGAGTAGCTGGGACTACAGGCGCACACCACCATGCCAGGCTAATTTTTGTATTTTTTAGTAGAGACAGGGTTTCACCACATTGGCCAGGCTGGTCTCGAACTCCTGACCTTGTGATCCACCTGCCTTGGCCTCCCAAAGTGCTAGGATCACAGATGTGAACCAGCATGCCTGGCCTAAAAAATATTTTTTAAAACAGACTCATGAGGCCAGGCACAGTGGCTCATGCTTGTAATCCCAGAACTATGAGAGGCCAAGGCAGGCAGATCACTTGGGGCCAGGAGTTCAAGACCAGCCTGGCCAACACACTAAAACCTACTACTAAAAATACAAAAATTAGCCAGGTGTGGTGGTGGGCACCTGTAATCAAAGCTATTCAGGAGGTTGAGACGGGAAAATAGCTTGAACCTGAGAGGCAGAGGCTGCAGTGAGCTGAGATCAACCCACTGCACTCCAGCCTGGAAGACAGAGTGAGGCTCTTTCTCAAAAGAAAAAAATTAAAAAATAGACTCATGAGCATAGACTCTGAGGCCAGATTGCCTAGGTTCAAAATCAGCCTTTGTCACTTACTTGTTCTGCAGCCTTGGGTAAGTGAACTGGCCTCTGTTCCTGTGTGCTCATCTTCAAAACGGGAAAAAGATACCTCAGTGATTTATTAAGAAGGTTAAATGGAGGCCAGGCGCTGTGGCTCAAGCCTGTAATCCCAGCACTTTGGGAGGCCCAGGCGGGTGAATCACGAGGTCAAGAGATCGAGACCATCCTGGTCAACATGGTGAAACCCCGTCTCTACTAAAAATACAAAAAATTAGCTGGGCATGGTGGTGCATGCCTGTAATCCCAGCTACTCAGGAGGCTGAGGCAGGAGAATTGCCTGAACCCAGGAGGCGGAGGTTGCGGTGAGCCGAGATCACGCCATTGCACTCCAGCCTGGGTAACATGAGTGAAACTCCGTCTCAAAAAAAAAAAAGAAGGTTAAATGAGTTAATGCAATACATAATTGTTAGATATTAGTATTAATATCTGAGCTTTCACAGAAGGAAACTGTGCCATGGGAATGCGTGTTATCTGGCTCATTATGCCACTACTTTCCTACGTATGAATAACTCCACATATTGCAACATCCTTAATCATTTCTATCAGCTCTTTATCACTATTCTGGGCCATGCTCGTCTTTCTTCTGTCTCAAGCAGAGGACCTCTCTCTGGGCAATATAGTACATGGCAAAATAAGAAGTAGACTTTGTTCCCCTCTTTGATTAAAATCTTCAGACCTGGGTTTGTCTACAAACTCCAATCAGTTTAGTCATTGGTCCTAAGGGCAAATCAGCACATGGCTCCCTGAACTGATCCACCATGACATTCTTTTCTTCCCACATTGGGAATACAGGCTAAGTATTCTTAAAGTCAATAATTGTTTTTTTTTTTTCTTTTTTTTGACAGAGTCTCACTCTGTCGCCCAGGCTAGAGTACAGTGGTGCATCCTGGGCTCAAGTGATCCTCCCACCTCAGCCTCCCAAGTAGCTGGGACCACAGGTGGGTACCACCACACCTAGCTAATTTTTTGTACTTTTTGTAGAGACAGGGTTTCACCATGTTGCCAACGCTAGTCTCAAAGTCCTAAGCTCACAGGACCCTCGCGCCTCAGTCTCTCAGAGTTCTGGGATCTTGGCCCAATCACAGAAGGCCACTTTCTACTTACCCAAAGTTTCACGAATTTATCCCACAGTTATCAGCATTCACCATGAAAGAGCTTGTTTCCCCCGCTGCCAAGATTCCCGTTTTCAGAGTGTACCTAGAGTTCCTATTTGTAAGTATGAAATCACTCCCAACCTGTAACCAGTACCCTCCCAAACTCCACAGGAGTAAAGATCAAAAAAACAGAGCAAGCAATCATGACGACACACACACACACACACACACACACACACACACACACACACACACACCCCTACTCACCTGGCTTGCTCAGGAAGAGTCCAGTCCTGGAGATTTGAAAGGACTTCTTTGCACATCAGGCAGCAGTCGGTTGCCTGCCCCCACTGCTGCTCGCTGGACCTCTACACTGCTTTCATAACACCTCCCTCTTGTGGTAAGAGTCCAGGCTACTCCACTCCCTCATGGGGTTCTCACCAGTGTCATCCTTGATCAGCTGCAGAATCTGTTCTGTTACTGCCAAAATGAAAAGCAGAAAGAAAAAGCTGCCTGACCAGACAGAGAGTCTTGTCTGCTCCTCAGCCCCCATCCTCTATTTTTTTTTTTTTTTTTTTTTAAGACAGAGTCTCTCTCTATTACTCAGGCTAAAGTGCAGTGGCGCAATCTCGGCTCACTGCAACCTCTGCCTCCAGGGTTCAAGCAATTCTCCTGCCTCAGCCTCTGGAGTAGCTGGAATTACAGGCACTGGAATTTTTGTATTTTTACTAGAAACGGGGTTTTACCATGTTGGCCAGGCTGATCTCAAGTTCCAGCCTTGGCCTCCCAAAATGCTGAAATTACAGGTATGAGCTGCCCACCTGGCCCTCTAATTTATTACTGAGACAGGGTTCCCTCTGTCACTCCAGGATGGAGTGCAGTAGCACAATCTGGGCTCACTGAAGCCTCGACCTCCCAGGCTCAAGTGATCCTCCCACCTCAGCCTCCAGAGTAGCTGGGACTAAAGGGAAACACCACCATGCCCCGCATATTTTTGTATTTTTATTTTGTAGAGATGGGGTTACACCAGCTTGCACAGTCTTCTCTCAAATTCCTAGGCTCAAGAGATCCGCCTGCCTCAGCTTCCTAAAGTGCTAAGATTACAGGCATATACAACCGTGCCTGGCCTCATCCTCTAATTTAAATTGAAATACTGGGATGCAAATCTCCTGCTAGAGTGGGGTTGGAGGGCAGGCTGATTTTAGTAAAGCTCACTTCTTAAGACTGCCACCCTGAGATCAGCTACTGCAAACTGGGGCTGGCTCAGTCACCTTTCTTTTTTTTTTAGATGGAATGTAGCTATGTTGCCAGGCTGGAGTGCAGTGGTGTGATCTCAGCTCACTGCAAACTCTATCTCCTGGGTTCAAGCAATTCTCCTGGCTCAGCCTCCTGAATATCTGGGACTACACACACATGCCACCATACCCAGCTAATTTTTGTATTTTTAGTAGAAATGGGGTTTCACCACGTTGGCCAGGATGGTCTCGATCTCCTGACCTCATGATCCACCCACCTCAGCCTCCCAAAGTGCTGGGATTACAGGCATGAGCCACTGTACCCAGCCAAAATGACAACTTTATTGAGGCACAATTCACATATCATTCAATTCACTCTTTTGAAGTGTACAATTCAGTGGGTTTTAGTATATTCACAGGGTGGTACAACAATCATCACTATCTACTTTCAGAACACTTTTGTTACCCCAAAAGAACCCCATAGTCCTTAGCAGTCACCTCCCATTCTTTCCTCCTCCACCCCACGCCTGGCAACCAATAATCTAATTTCCATGTTTATGGATTTGCCTATTATGGACATTTCATATAAATGGAATCACACAATATGTGGCCTTTGTGACTGGCTTCTTTTGTTTAGCATAATGTTTGCAAGGTTCATCTATGTCGTATCATATGTCAGTACTTTATTTTAATGTCTGAATCATATTCCCTTGTGTGGATATTCCACACTTTGTTTATGTATTCATCAGTTGATAAACATTTAGGTTGTTTCTGGTTTTTTGTGTTATTATGTATAATATAATACTGAATATTTACATACAGATTTTTTGTGTGGACATATGCCTTCAATTCTCTTGGATATATACCCTAGAAGTGAAATTGCTGGGTCAAATGATAACCCTATTGTTAACATTTTGAGGAAGTGTCCAACTGTTTTCCAAAGAGGCTGCACCATTTTACTACCTCACCAGCTTCACATGAGGGTTCCAAATTCTCCCTCCACATGCTCACCAATATTTATTATCTTTTTTCAAATTTAATTTTATTTTATTTTTGAAAAGGAGTCTCGCTCTTCTGCCCAGGCTGGAGGGCAGTGGCACAATCTTGGCTCACTGCAACCTCTGCCTCCTGGGTTCAAGTGATTCTCCTGCCTCAGCCTCCTGAGTAGCTGATATTACAGGCATGCACCACCATGCCTGGGTAATTTTTGCATTTTTAGACACGAGATTTCTCCATGTTGACCAGGCTGGTCTCGAACTCCTGACCCCAAGTGATCCACCCACCTCAGCCTCCCAAAGTGCTGGGATTACAGGAGTGAGCAATTGCACCTGGCCATATTATCTTTTCAAATTTTAGCTATCCTAGTTGATATGGATTGATATCACATTGTAGTTTTTTGTTTGTTGATTTGGTTTGATTTGGTTTTTTTGAGATTGAGTCTCACTCTGTTGCCCAGGCTGGAGTGCAGTGGCACCATCTCAGCTCACTGCAACCTCCGCCTCCCGGGTTCAAACGATTCTCCTGCCCCAACCTCCCGAATAGTTGGGACTACAGGTGTGCACCACCACACCTGGCTACTTTTTGTATTTTTTAGTAGAAACAGGGTTTCAGCATATTGGACAGGCTGGTCTCACACTCCTGACCTCGTGATCTGCCTGCCTCGGCCTCCCAAAGTGCTGGGATTACAAGTGTGAGGCGCTGCACCCAGCCTCATTGTGTTTTTGATTTGCATTTCCCTAATGACTAATGATGTTGAGAATCCTTTCATGTGCGTATTGGCTATCTGTTTGTCTTCTTTGGTGAAACGCCTACTCAAATCTTTTGCTCATTTTTCATTTTATATTAAATGTGAGGAGTCACAATACACCCCATAGTAAAATCGTACTTAGGGATAATCACAGTAGTACCTAAAACTCAACACATTCAAAACTAAAATAATGATGATTCACTGTAATCTGGTCCTCCTCCTTATTTTCATGTTATTTCCTATCTGCACATGAATTCAACAAACACTCAACAAATTTACTAAATGCCTAATAGATGCCAGACAACTCCCATCCATCCAGTTGCCCAAGTCTGAAACCTGGGAATCATCCTAGACCCCTTCCTCATCCCCCATGTCCAATCAATATTAATTCTACCTCCTTAAGTCATTATGTCCATCCCATCCCTTCCATCTCCATTTTACTGCCTTAGTTCAGGCCATAAGTATTTCTCACCTGGATTCTGGCAATAGTCTGCTAGGATTGCTCCACCTCTAGTTGCTCTCTCCCCTCCTATTTGCCCTCTACAGGGCTTCAGAGTTTATTTATAATATGTAACTCTAAATTAGCCGGGCATGGTGGTGGGTGCCAGTAATCTCAGCTACTCAGAAGGCTGGGGCAGGAGAATCCCTTGAACCCAGGAGGCAGAGGTTGCAGTGAGCCAAGATCATGCCACTGTACTCCAGCTTCGGCGACAGTGTAAGACTCTGTCTCAAAAAAGAAAAAAAAGAACCATAACTCTGAAGCCAAGGGCAGTGTCTCACTCCTATAATCCCAGGACTGTGGGAGGCCAAGGTGGGAGGGTCACTTGAGCCCAGGACTTCAAGATCAGCCTGGCCAACATGGTGAAACATCGTCTCTACACAAAATGCAAAAATTAGCTAGGTGTGGTGTCGCACGCCTATGATCCCAGCTACTCGGGAGGTCGAGGTGGGAGGATCACCTGAGCCTGGGAAGGCTGAGGCTGCAGTGAACCGTGATCATGCCACTGCACCCCAGCTTAGATGACTGAGTGAGACCCTGTCTCAAAAATAAATAAATACATAAATAAATCACAACTCTGATTATATTTCTACTCTGCTTAAAAAACCCTTCCATGGGCCAGACATGGTGGCTTATGCCTGTAATCCCAGCACTTTGGGAGGCCAAAGCAGGTGAATCACTTTAGGTGAGGAGTTTGAGACCAACCTGGCCAACATGACACAACCCTGTCTCTACTAACAACACGAAAAAATTAGTTGGGAATTGTGGCACACGCCTGTAATTCCAGGTACTTGGGAGGCTGACACATGAGAATCGCTTGAACCCAAGTGTCATCACTTGAGCTGAGATCATGTCACTGCCCTCCAGCCTAAGTGACAGAGTGAGACTACGTCTTAAAAAAAAAAAAAAAAAAACCCTTTCATGGCTTTTCATTGTCTTCAGACAAATCCAAATTCTTGAAGGAACAAGGCTTGATGTTATGTTTTAATTTGAATCTACCAATATTTTATTTCAAGTAGCCTACAAGGAGAAAGCTAAAGCCAAAAGATATATAGCTTTGTGGCTAACAGGAGAACCTACACAATATTTATATCAGCAGATTGCTTATCTAAAGTCTAGTAGGTTAATGTATAGTTTAGGTTTTAAAAATTCAGTTTCCTATACCAAACCCATCAAGTAGATTAAAGAGCAATTGCAATGTCCCAGAACATGTTTTACTGGCTTCATAATCATCACGCGCTCTGTTAGGCGGAACATTCCTGTGAGATCAATCTAAAACTTTAGCATTTAAAAAATATGAAAGTACTCTCTGCTGCTTTTCAATAATTTATGATAACAAGAGACAGAGCTTATCATATTTAAACTGAGATGTGACTTTGGCCCCATCTCCTTTTGTTTATTATGCTCCTGGGTCAATAGAACATATTTGAAACTGTCCTTATAAACCTTTTAAAATTAATCAGGAAAGAAGGCAGGGAAAGAAATGAAAATAAACCAAGCTTACGACACACTCACATTTAATCATTAGGTCAGCTGGCTCTCTGACCTACTTTCTCATAGTTGTTTAGTGCCTATTGTCCTAGAATCACATAGACCGAATACTATAGTTCCCCTTAACTGCTCTATTATAGATAACAACTTAAACACTAAAAAATGGTTTTCCATTTGAGATACCCTTTTGGTCCTGCATACCAGTGAAACTAATGATATCAGCTGATCTGAAGGACCCCATTGACATCAGCAGTTCTGAAGGATCCCTGACTCACCAAAGAATGCAGACACTCAATGGCTACAATTTTCCAGCCCCTCACTCTCCACAATCCCCTTAAAAACTCCAGCCCAGAACTCCTTAGGGAGATAGACTTGATCTCCTCCCATCTCCTTGCTGAGCCACCCTGCAATCATTAAACTCTTTCTCTGCTGCAAACCCTACTATCTCAGTGTATTGGTCTGTTGCTGTGCAGTGGGCATACAAACCTGCTGGTCCTGTAACATATTCTCTAGTCTCTCTTCTTTATTTTATTAACAAGGAAAATAACTAACATAGGAGTACTTCAAGTTTTCAAGCAACTTACTTGTTTTAACAGGATTTTAACTCCCAAGGCTTCTCATCAAATATTGATAAGATCAATAGTTTACTTCATTTTAACCAAATAAAGTAGATGATGAATAATTTTGACTTCCACATTCCTTAACTTGGCAGGCAATGCTCTGGCCATGGCTTTACTTCTTAGCCCCATCTCTCACTATGCCCTCCATTGAAGTCCGGGCTCTCTCCATATGAAATTATTGGCAGTTTCCCAAAAGTGCCATTTATACTTTTGTGCCTGTGTTCCCTGTACTAATCGTATCCATGTCTTAAGAACATGCCAAAACCAATAGACAGTTGGGTTAAAAATGCACCTATAACACTTCATTACATGTTTTTTTTTTTGAGACAGGGCATTGCTCTATCACCCAGGCTGGAGTACAGTGACACAATCACAGCTCACCACAGCCTCGGCTTCCTAGGCTCAAGCAATCCACCTCAGCCTCCCGAGTAGCTGGGACTACAGGCATGAGCCACCACATCACACTAATTATTGTAGTCTTTGTAGAAACAGGGTTTCGCCGTGTTGGCCAGCCTAGTCTCAAACTTCTGAGCTCAAGTGATCCACCTGCCTCAGCCACTAGGCAGTGCTAGGATTACAGGCATGAGCCACTGTGCCCGGCCCATTCATTACACTTTTTTATATGTGTCTATTGCCCCTAGTATTCTATAACTTTCTCAGAAGCAGAAATCATGTCATTAATTATTTTCCCCACAGTCCACCTCAGTGCTCAACACATATGTTCATTAACTATTTGTGGAATAAATGAATGAATTCATGAATGATTGAATTAACCATACCTTTACAGAATAGATCATCCCTTTAGATACTAAAAACATCCAGAGTAACAATAGGACTTAAACTGAAAGGCAATCCTTGAGGCAGAGGTCAAAGTCTACAAACAACATGGGAGAGCCCCATGGGGCAGCCAACATTGGGGCTGATAAATATACCCCGAAAAAACCTAAAAAGGATGGTAGAGCCAGGTAGTATAAGGCTTGGGGAAAAGGATTTTGCACCTATGTGGATGAAATCACAAAGGGAAACTGAAAGGTGATACTGCCTCCCAGTGGTATTTGAGATAAAGGCTTCTTTCTATGCCAGAGTACTTTTAAGATATTTTTCTCACAGTGAGTGGTTCTGAACTATTGAGTGTGTGTGCCAGACATTCCTTAGTTTGTCTCATTTAACCTTCCCAATGACTCCTTGTAGAGATACAGCATATGGTTTTGGGGTTAAATGCATAGACTCCAGAGCCAAGTTGTCTGATTCTCTGCTTAATGTCTCTCCCACTTACTAGCTGTGTGACTTTGGACAAATTAACTTAAGTTCTCTGCATATTGCCCCTTCTTTAAAATAGGAAAAGGCTGGGCACGGTGGCTCACGCCTGTGATCCCAGCCCTTTGGGAGGCCAATGTGGGCTAACTGCTTGAGCCCAGGAGCTCAAGACCAGCCTGATCAACATAGTGAGATGCCATCTCTACAAAAAATAAAAATAAATTAAAATTTTAACCCTTTTCCAATTTTCCCCAAGAATACTTGCCAGCAGCGCTTGTGGCTGCAGCATTTATCCAGAGATAACTTTGCCATGAAATATCTTGCTTTTATTATTATTTCTACATTGCTCTCGTATACTGACTTTGGAAACAAAAGACATCATTCTATTAACAGCATTCTGTTTTCAGTAGTGGTATTTCCACTTACAAAATACAGTAATTCTTGATCACTAAAAATGTCAAATCCTGGAAAACGTAGCATTCCTACCCATGATATTAACATCATTCTTGAACAGTTGTTGGCCGAAGACTTACTTAATGAATCTGATTTTTCCAAAATAGATGAGTCTGATGATTCCAATGACTTAGATGATAGTTCTGTTTAGAAATAACTCCAAGAACAGTTTTTATATTTTATTTTCACATTGGAAATCAGTCAGATTTGTTTCAGCCTCAAAGAGCATGCTTATGTAAAATTAAATCTAGCAACAAGCTACATATTTTTTTCTACACAGGAAAGGGGTTTAAAAAAAAGAAAAATATAATAGGGATAGTATTGGTACCTATCACATAGAGTTCTCATGAGGGATAAATTCTTCCCCCCGCCCCGTGATAAATTCTTAAAATGGTACCTGATATCATGGCAAAGGTTATATACAGGCATACCTCATTTTATTGTGCTTCACTTTATTATGCTCCATAGATATTGCATTTTTTACACATTGAAGCTTTGTAGTAACACTGCATGGAGTGAGTCTATTAGTGCAATTTTTCCAACAGCATGTGTCTGCTTCGTGTCTCTATGTCACATTTTGGTATTCCTTGTAATATTTCAAACTTTTTCATTATTATTATACCTGTTACAGTGATCCATGATCAGTGATCTTTGATGTACTATTGTAATTGTTCAGGGGCACAACAAACTTTGCCTGTGTAAGAAGACAATCAGTAAATGTTGTGTGCTCTGACCGTTCTTCCAATCTGCTGTTCTCCTATCTCTCTCCCTCTCCTCAGGCCTCCATATTCCTTGAGACAATATTGAAACTAAGCCAATTAACAACTTACAATGACCTCTAAGTGTTCAAGTGACAAAAAAGAGTCCCACATCTCTCACTTTAAATCAAAAGGTAGAAATGATTAAGCTTAGTGAGAAAGGAATGTTGAAAGCTGAGACAAACCAAAACCTAGACCCCTTACATCAGGCAGTTAGCCAAGTTGTAAATACGAAGGAAAAGTTTGGTTTTTTTTGAGATAGGGTCTTAGTCTGTTTTTTTTTTTTTTGAGATAGGGTCTCAGCCAGTTTTGGCTCACTGCACCCTCTGCCTCCTGGGCTCAGGTGATCCTCCCACCCCAGCCTCCTAAGTAGCTGGCACCACAGGCCCGTGCCACCACAGCTGGCTAATTTTTGTAGTTTTTGTAGAGACAAGATCTCGCTATGTTACCAGGCTGGTCTCAAACTCCTGGATTCACGCAATCCTCCCACCTTGGCCTCCCAAAGTGCTGGGATTACCGGTGTGAGCCACTGCACTCAGCCATAAATTTGAGACAGGATATTACTCTGTCACCCAGGCGGGAGTGTAGTGGTATGATCTTGGCTCACTGCAACCTCTGCCTGTCTGGCTCAAGCGGCCCTCCCACCTCAGCCTCCTGAGTAGCTGGGGCCACAGATGCATGCCATCACACCCCACTAATTTTTCTGGGTTTATTTGTTTGGTTGGTTTGGTTTGGATTAGTGACTGACTTTGGAAATAAAAGACATCATTCTATTAACAGCATTCTGTTTTCAGTTGTGATATTTCCACTTACATAATACAGTAATTCTCAATCACTAAAAATGTCAAATCCGAGAAAACGCAGCATTCCTACACATGATGTTACATCATTCTTGAGCAGTTGTTGGCCAAAAATTCATTTGATGAATCCAGTTTTTCCAAATCCATCAGAATGGGTGGAATCCAATCCATCCATTCCGATTATTCCAGTGACTTTGATGTTAATTCTGTTTAGAAATAACTCCAAGAACAGTTTTTATTTTGTTTTCACATTGGAAATTAGATTTCTTTTCAAACTGTTGTCAATCGGCAGCGTTTTGCCGCGTTGCCCAAGCTGGTCTTGAACTCCTGAATAAAAGCGATCTGCTCATGTTGGCCTCCCAAAGTACTAGGATTAAAGGTATGAGCTATCAGGCCTGGCCTGGAAAAGTTGCTTCCTGAAAAAGTTCTGAAGAAAATTAAAAGTGCTACTTCAGGGAACACACAAATGATAAGAAGATAAAACAGCCTTATTGCTGATACGGAGAAATTTGTAGTGGTCTGATAGAAATCAAACCAGCCACATCTTCCCTAAACCAAAGCCTCATCTATAGCAAGGCTCTTACTCTCTTTAATTATATGAAAGCTGAGACAGGTGAGAAAGCTGCAGAAGTTTGAAGTCAGCAGAAGTTGGTTCATGAGGTTTAAGGAGAGAAGTCATCTGCATAAGACAAAAGTGCAAGGCAAGGCTGGACACAGTGGCTCACGCCAGTAATTCCAACACTTTGGGAGGCCAAGGTGGGTGAATCACTTGAGGCCAGGAGTTTGAGACCAGCCTGGCCAACATAGTGAAACTCTGTCTCTACTAAAACTACAAAAATTAGCTCGGCGTGGCAGTGCACACCTGTAATCCTAGCTACTTGGGAGGCTGAGGCCTGAAAATTGCTCGAGCCTGGGTGACTGAGGTTGCAGTGAGCCATGACTGCACCACTGCATTCCAGCCTGGGCAACAGAGTGGGCAAAAATAAATAAATAAAATAAAATAAAACTATGGTTTTCAAATGACATGTTATTCACGTGACTATCAGACCGACCACTCTAGCCCACAATTGCCATAGGTATCGTTACACAGTAAGAGTGAGTGGCAGATTGGCACATCAATAGCAAATGGGTTCCCTTCATACTTGTAAAGCTCTCCATGATGCTGCAAGCTTTCTATAATTCATATTTTCGTATACCTGGGTGCTCTAATTGAGAGACTGAATATATGAACAGTGACCAGATCATGTATAAAAACAGAACTCTGACCCACAATCTACAACCTGCCAGGGAAACCAACCCCCTTATCTATAATAAACAGCACAGGAAGCAAGCCTGCTACAAGTCAGACTTGTAGAAAGTCAGACTACTATCTCTCGTGATGATCCTAGAGGCCAAACAACAACCCCTGAAGCAGTGGGCCCAAAATGCCCTGGTATCTTACAGCTTCCTTAATTTTGTCATAGCTTCCAACATAGGTCCAACCAAACAAAGCCAAACATGCACCCCTAAACCAATCACATACCACATCCTACTTCTAGTTTGCCCACGTACGGCGTCTCCATGCCAACAGCCTCCAATTAAAGAATACCTTGATGGATTCCCTTTTTCCCAGTATAAAGCTTTCCTACTACTCTGCCTGCCTTTGCGTTCCTACCAAATGCAAATGATGGTGACTGACTCGCTTGCTAGAGTAAGGTCTGAATAAATAGGCTATGCTTTTCTTATTTGGTTGATATTTGTTTATTTTCACATATTGGAGCTAGTAATCCAAGAAATTCCATGAAGAACTAATTTCCAAAACTTTTTCTTTTTTCTAGACACGGTTCCTTCTGCTGGCCAGGCTGGAGTGCAGTGGAACCATCATGGTGTACCACAGCTTTGACCTCCCAGGCTCAAGCCATTGATCCCCCCCAACTTCAGCCTCTGGGGTAGTTGGGACTACAGGCGCCCACAACTACAGCTGGCTAGGGGTGTGTGTGTGTGTGTGTGTGTAGAGATGGATCTCACAATATTGGGGGAGGGGGTGTCTGTAGAGACAGATCTCACAATATTGCCCAGACCGGTGTGGCCTCAAGCTATCCTCCTGCCTTGCTGAGGTTACAGGCATGAGCCACCGTGCCAGCCTCCAAAACTTTTTAAAAGATACTGGTGTTATTTCTGAAACATCCAAAAAGTTGATTTAGATTATTAAGTAAAAAAGATGCTCCACGCATCTTCATCTTAATAACCTAAATCTTAATAACTTAAATGTTAATCTAAAACTTCATCTTAATAACCTAAATCAACATGTTACAGATCTCACATTTCCGGAGAAGATCCTCTTCCGGGAACGCACGCGACCTTCTACCCACAAGAGCGGTGTCGCTAGTGCAGGAGCGCGTAGGCAGAGCGTCAACTACTGCGGCTCCCGCAGTCCCCGCCCACACCAAGTGAGAACTACAATTCCCGGCGGCCCCCACGGAAGGCGGGCCGCGGCCATAAGCGCCTGCGCAGTAGCGGAGCCGCCGGACGTGCTGTTCCCGCCAATTCTTGTGGTAGCCCTGCCTGGGTTGAGTTCCGCGCTCCATGGAGACGTTTGACCCCACCGAGCTGCCCGAGCTGCTTAAACTTTATTACCGGAGGCTCTTTCCCTACTCTCAGTACTATCGCTGGCTCAACTACGGCGGAGGTGATGAAGGCGGGGAATGGGCTCAGGAGCGGATTGTGAGGAGGTTGGAGGCGGGGTGTCCTTAGAATGACAATGTGAAGCGCCGTCAGTGCGCCCGGCTTTGTGCCGCGGGCCTTCTTATGCTCTCTCGAGCCCGCCCCACCACTTCCTAGGTGTAAATGGGCCGAGACAGGATATAATGACCAGCCTGCGGCCACACGGTAAAAAAACCGAGCCGTCGCTCCTACCTCTGCGTGGTCGGGCTCACTTTAGGTACCCCGTTTACTTGCCGCGGTGCCCAGGGGGTTACTGGGGCGTATCTGCAGAGGCCTGGTTTGTATCAGGAGCGGAAGAGCCTCTGTCAGAGGAGTAGAAATAGTTTCTTCCTTGCAGCTGAATTTATTAGTGCAAATCGAGGAGAGAGGGGTGGCATTACATATTTAAAATATTTCCGCATCTGTTTCGTCTTTTGTACCTTTCCCTAGCAAATGTGGAATGGTAAGTGCTTCCAAATTAGGGACTAGGGCTTGTGGGGTTGGTTGGTTGTTTCTTTGTTTTTACGTCTACCATGGTGTTAAGCATAGGGGGCTCATTACAAATATCTCTGGCTGGGTGCGGTGGCTCAGGCCTGTAATCCGAGCACTTTGGGAAGCCAAGGAGGACGGATTAGCTGAGGTCAGGGGGAGACCAGCTGGCCAACATGGTGAAACCCTGTCTCTACAAAAAATACAAAAATTATCTGGGCGTGGTGGCACGCGCGCCTGCAGTACCAGCTTCTTAGGAGGTTGAGGCGGGAGGATCGCTTGAACCCGGTAGGCAGAGGTCGCAGTGAGCCTAGATCCCACTACACTCCAGTTTGGGCGACAAAGCAAGAAGCGAGACTCCCTCTCTAAAAAAAAAAAAAAAAAAAACACTTCTCATTGGCTAAAGTTATAATGTCCCGAGCCGAATAAAGTAGCAAATTCACTTTAAAATGTACATTTATTTTCCAGTGATAAAGAATTACTTTCAACACCGTGAATTTTCATTCACATTGAAAGATGATATTTACATTCGCTACCAGTCCTTCAACAGCCAGAGTGATCTGGAAAAAGAGATGCAGAAAATGAATCCATACAAGATTGATATAGGCGCAGTATATTCCCACAGAGTAAGATCTCTTTTTTTAATTTATTTTGTAAACCAAGAATGGGTTGGTTCCTCTAGCATTTTGAGATTAAATTTTTAGAGTGTATTCTAGATGAAAAGCCACTTTTTAATTGGCAAGTAGATTAATCCATTTTTGTTCTTTGACATTTTACATTGCTGATGAAATCGTTTGAAAGTGAATTGGTTGCATTCTTACTAGGACAAAAAACTTGAGTATCTTGCTACTAGAAAGAAGAAGTCAACATGATTTAAAAGAGGAGGCTGGGTGCAGTGGCTCACACCTGTAATCTCAGCACTTTGGGAGGCTGAGATGGGCAGATCACCTGAGGTCAGGAGTTCGAGACTAGCCTGGCCAACATGGTGAAATCCTGTCTCTACCAAAAATACAAAAATAAGCTGGGTGTAATTGCGGGCACCTGTAATCCCAGCTACTCGGGAGGCTGAGGCAGGAGAATCGCTTGAACCTGGGAGGCGGTGGTTGCAGTGAGCTGAGATCATGTCACTGCACTCCAGCCTGGGCGACAAGAGCAAAACTGTCACAAAAAGAAAAAAGGGGGGAGGGGAGAATAAAAGAGAATTACTTTCTCTCCCACCATGGAAGTTATTCTTTTTTTCTTTTCATTGTTTATCTTTACTTAGGTCAAATATGCATGTAAAATTTACCATCTTTACCACATTTAAATGTACAGTTCATTCCTAATAAATATTAATATTCTTTTTCCTTCATACCCCTGGAGTTATTCTTGACTCCTCTCTTTCTCACACTCCCATACCCATTCTGTTAGGAAATCCCTTTGGCAATACCATAGGTATATCTAAAATCCAGCCATTACTACCAGTGCTACCAACATTATCATCTCATCTGAATTACTATAAAAACCTCCTCAGAGTTTACCCTTGTAGAATCTAGAGTCCATTCTCAATACAGAAGCCAGAGTGATCCTTTTAAAACAACTCAGTTTCTGTAATTCCTCTACTCAAAACATTCTCTGGTGGCTGCTCATTTCACTTACTAAAAGTCACTTCTCTCCCCCTCACTGACTTCATTCTTGCCACACTGACCCTTGCTCAAGCTGTTTCCACTGCCTAGAACCCATTTCTACAGGTATCTACTTGGTTCATCTCCTCACCTCCTTCAAATCTTTACTCAAATAGCACCTTCTAAGTGAGGTCTACTATAACCACCACTCTCCTACCCCCTGCCACTGATATATACTAAGTGCCTAGAAGAGTGCCTAGCAAGAGAGAGTACACCATAAATATATGTTGAGTGAATGAACAAACCAAAATTGCCCCTCTTCCCCTTCTCAAATATACACATTGGTGAGTGGAGGGAATATATACACAGCATAATAGCTTTTATGTGGAGTTTTTCATGTTATATAACTTGTTCCTTATATCAATCCTCATTCTTTTTTGCAAAGGAGAAAACAGGCCCAGAGAATTTGAATAGTTTGCCCAAGCTCACACACAATTTCTAAATGATAGAGCTGGGACTTAAACCCAAATACTTTTGCTAACTAATATTGCTATGTCAAGCTTTTTAAATTAGAATTTGCCTGGCATGGCTTTAGGTCTGACTCTAAATCCCAGACCTGTCTCTCATCATCAAAGTAAGGGGAGATGAGGTAGTAAAAGGCAGGCAGAAAAAATACTTTGGGCCGGGTGCAGTGGCTCACGCCTGTAATCCCAACACTTTGGGAGGCCGAGGTGGGTGGATCACGAGGTCAAGAGATCAAGACCATCCTGGTCAACACGGTGAAACCCCGTCTCTACTAAAACTACAAAAAATTACCTGGGCATGGTGGCGCGTGCCTGTAATCCCAGCTTCTCAGGAGGCTGAGGCAGGAGAATTGTCTGAACCCAGGAGGCGGAGGTTGCGGTGAGCCGAGATCGCGCCATTGCACTCCAGTCTGGGTAACAAGAGCGAAACTCCGTCTCAAAAAAAAAATACTTTGGAGTTGTTTACTTCCTCTTTATAGGTTGAGAATTTTTAAAAACTTATAAGAATCCAAGTCACAGCGCCAAAAAAAGAAAAAAAAATTTTTAATAAATTTTTCAATAAAACAAAATTTTTTTAACTTCTAAGAAAGGTTAGGGTACCAGTTATGTATGCACATGGTTTACAAAATCAAATACTTCTATTTGTTTTTTTTTTTTTAAATCTGCTACCAGGAGGGGTGCAGTGGTTCATGTCTGTAATCCCAGCACTTTGAAAGGCAGAGATGGGCAGATCTCTTGAGTCAGGAGTTCTAGACCAGCCTGTAAAACATGATAAAACCCCATCTCTACCAAAAAACACAAAAACTTAGCTGCGCATGGTGGCACACGCCTATTGTCCCAGCTACTCAGGAGGTTGAGGCGAGAGAATTGCTTTAACCCAGTAGGCGAAGGTTGCAGTGAGTGAAGATCGTGCCACTGCACTCCAGCCTGGTGACAGTGAGATGCTGTCTCAAAAAAAATCTGCTATCCTTTTTTCCCCTCATTTTTTGCTACCCAGAAGCAACCGCTTTTTTACTTTTTTTTTTTGATATGGAATCTAGCTCTCTTGCCCATGCTGGAGTGCAGTGACTCTATCTTGGCTCACTGCAACTTCTGCCGCCCTGGTTCAAGTGAATCTCCCACCTCAGCCTCCCAAGTAGCTGGGATTATAGGCTCGTGCCACTACACTCATCTAATTTTTATGTTTTTTATTAGAGACGGTGTTTCACCATGTTGGCCAGGTTGGTCTCAAACTCCTGACTGCAAGTGATCCACCAGCCTCAGCTTCCCAAAGTGCTGGGATTACAGGCATGAGCCACCATACCCAGTCCCAGAAGCAACCACTTTCTTTTAGCTAATTGTCAAAATATTTGCCTGCTTCTTAAACATGGCTGTATTCCTTCTGCTTTTACATTTTAAGCATAATCTGTCTTTCCACTCTGGCAGATGATGTGCATCGTTTTTCATCTATTATGCTAGATACTTATGGGACCTTATAACTGATGTCCTTCATAATAAATTTTGGGAAAAGGAAATGCTGGGGAATTTTTTTATGCCCTCAATGCATTAAAAATTTCCCATTCCCACCTACTCTTCATATAATTTTCATTAAATTAAAAATTAGGGTCAGTGAAGGGCACAGTGGCTCTTACCTGTAATCCCAGCACTTTGGGAGGTGGAGGTAGATGGATCACCTGAGGTCAAGAGTTTGAGACCAGCCTGGCCAACACAATGAAACCCTGTCTCTACAAAAAATACAAAAATTAGCCAGGCATGGTGGTGCATGCCTATAGTCCCAGCTACTCAGGAGGCTGAGGCAGGAGAATCGCTTGAACCTGGTAGGTAGAGGTTGCATTGAACCAGGATAGTGCCACTGCACTCCAGCCTGGGCAACAGAGCAAGACTCTGTCTAAAAAAAAAAAAAAAAAAAAAAAAATTAGGGTTAGATAACTCATTCAACCCCAAACTCTTTGCCAATTGTCTAATTCTTCCAATATATTCAGACCCAGCAGATAGTTTGTTGATTTTATCTTGAAGAAATTTTATTCTTTAGCCTTCTGACCTCCAATCTGGATTGATTGCTCTCTAATCCTGAAAAATAATCTTATAATCACCCTAGTTTCCTTTCACCTCTGTCCTAATGCTGTAACTCCCTTGTTTTGGTGGAGCACATCCACCAGGAGATTCCAGATAAATGGTGCATGGAAGACAAAATGTTTGACACCTAGATTTCTGAAAAATGTCTTCATTCTACCTTTGTATTTGACTGATGGCTGAGGTTGGAAATAATTTTCCCTTAAAATTTTGAAGACAGTGCCACATTATCTTCTAATTTCCAGTGTTGCTGTTGAGAGGACTAATGCCATTCTGATTCTTCTTCCAATGTGTTATACCTGGAAGCTCGCAGGATTTTCTTTCAATCCCATCTGTCTCTAATGTTCTAAAATTTCATAATGATGTGCTTTGGTGTGCATCTTTTTTCATCTATTATGCTAGATACTTAAGGGCCCTTAATGATAATGAACTCATGTCCTTCAGAATAAATTTTGGGAAAATAATATTCTGGAGAATTTTTTTTTAAGAACACAATTTTGTCTACCTGTTTTTTCTTGTATCTCTAGGAATCCTAAAATCAGATGGTAGGCCTTTTCAACTGATTTTCTATTTTTCTTTCCTCCTATTTTTCATCCCTTTTTTTGTTCTACTTTCTGGAGGATTTTCTCAGATGTTTTCATTTCTGCTGTTGTATTTTAATTTCTGTGTGTGTGTGTGTATTTTAATTTCTAAGGGCTTTTCTTAGAACATCTTGTACTTTTTTCATTGATATGTCTTAAATCTCTGTGCATATCAATGATACTTTTTTAAGATTTCTTCTGTTATACTGTTTTCTCCAGGTTGCTTTTTTTCCATGTTTTTTCCCTTCTCATATTAGAGGCTTTTCTAATATGTCTGATAATTTTTTGTTTGTGCTTATATTTAAGAATGGAATACTAGGCCGGGCGCGGTGGCTCACGCCTGTAATCCCAGCACTTTGGGAGGCCGAGGCGGGTGGATTACGAGGTCAAGAGATCAAGACCATCCTGGTCAACA
>NW_016107411.1:2804287-2806363 GCF_001604975.1 Cebus imitator | reverse complement strand
TTTTTTGTGAGATGGAGTCTTGCTCTGTCACCCACGCTGGAGTGCAGTGGCGCCATCTTGGCTCACTGCAACCTCTGCCTCCTGGGTTTAAGCAATCCTCCTGCCTCAGCTTCCCGAGTAGCTGGGATTATAGGTGCCCGCTACCACGCCCAGCTAATTTTTGTATCTTTAGTAGAGACAGGGTTTCACCATTTTGGCCAGGCTGGTTTCGAACTCCTGACCTCAGGTGATCTACCTGCCTCGGTCTCCCAAAATGCTAGGATTATAGGCATGAGCCACTGTGCCCAACCCTGATCAGACTTTTCTTTGTTTAGACGGAGTCTCATTCTGTCGCCCAGGCTGGAGTGCAGTGGTGCAATCTTGGCTCAGTGCAATCTCCGCCTCCTGTGTTCAAGTGATTCTCCGTGTTCCACCTTCCAAGCAGCTGGGACTATAGGCGCATGCCACCATATCTGGCTAATTTTTGTATTTTTAGTAGACCCTGGGTTTCACCATATTGGCCAGGCTGGTCTTGAACTCCTGGCCTCCCAAAGTGCTGGAATTACAGGCGTGAGCCACCATGCCCAGCCCTGATCAGATTCTTCAGAGAGGAATCTTCCAGCCTCTTGCCTGAGTTGGTAGTGAAAGTACAGAAGTAGGGGGAAAGGGCTGGGTCTTAACATTCCACATATAAATGTCTTCATTATTCCCCCTAATATCAGTACAACATACTATTCAATTGTACCTGTTGTCAAAGTTCAGATACCTTCTGTTTTATGCTCTCCAGAAAATAACTCAGGTGTCTTCTGCCAGGGAAATGAAAGAGCAGTCACCTAGCTCTTCAAGCTAAGTATAGTAATCTGGCGAGCTAACTGCTTCTTTGCTATTCTTTGAACCAATCCTTTTTTTTTTTTCCCTTCAGTCAAGTGTGGCCTTGAAAATCTTACTGTTTTTCATCTCAGCTTCACCACTAAACACACACTTACTCATTCCAGCAATACCTGGTATCACCTATCCCTGAGCTTTTTGGGGATTCTGACGTATAAATTGGGTTGCACCTCTTATCTTTCCTTACTGACAACCTAAGATTTAGTTTTTATGAATCTCCTTAGTTACCACTCTCTTCTGACTTAGTTACAAAAATTGTGGTGATATACTCTTGGGTTCTTTTTTTTTTTTTTGAGACAGAGTCTTGCTCTGTCACCCAGGCTGGAGTGCAGTGGCTATTCACAGGCATGATCCTCCTGCTTCAGCCTCCTGAATAACCAGGACTACAGGCATGCCACCATGCCCAGCCAGTTCCTGTACTCAGTCTACCTTCTTTACTTGGTAGATCATAGCCTCTTTTTTTTGAGACAGTCTTGCTGTCTATCATCCAGGCTGGACTGCAGTGAAGCTATCATGGCTCACTGCAACCTTTGCTTCCCGGGTCCAAGCAGTCCTCCCGCCTCAGCCTCCCAATTAGCTGGGACCACAAGCATGTCCCACCATACCCAGCTAATTTTTACATTTTTTTGTAGAGATGGGGTTTCACTATGTTGCCCAGGCTGGTTTCAAACTTCTGGGCTCAAGGGATCCTCCTACCTCAGCCTCCCAAAGTGCTGGGATTACAGACATGAGCCACTGCACCCAGCTGATATGTAGCCTTTTTATTTCTTCTGAGACAGTGTCTCACTCTGTCGCCCAGGCTGGAGTGCAGTGGCATGATCTTGGCTCACAAGAACCTCTGCCTCCCAGGTTCAAGTGATTCTCCTGCCTCAGCCTCTGGAGTAGCTGGAAATACAAGCATGTGCCACCACACCTGGCTAATTTTTGTATCTTTAGTAGATACAGTTTTACCATTGGCCAGGCTGGTTTCGAACTCCTGACCTCAAGTGATCTGCCTGCCTCAACTTCCAAAAGTGCTGGGATTACAGGCGTGACCCACAACATTTAGCCTCTCATAGCCTCTTTATAATAAAGCCTCAGTTAAAACTAAATGGGGAGATCTTTTTGAATTATTGAAAAATTTTAAATACCTGTATGTACAGTAACAAGTAAAGATTCTTAAAACACCTCACAATAGGCCATTATTTGTATATGTTCCCTAATGAGAAA
>NW_016107411.1:2795308-2803261 GCF_001604975.1 Cebus imitator | reverse complement strand
GGAGTCTCACCCTGTTGCCCAGGCTGGTGTGCAGTGGTGCAATCTTGGCTCACTGCAACCTCCACCTACTGGATTCAAGCAATTCTCCTGCTTCAGCCTCCTAAGTGTTTGGTATTATAAGTGTACACCACCACGCCTGGCTAATTTTTGTATTTTTAGTAGAGACAGAGTTTCACCATGTTGGTCAGGCTGGTCTCAAACTCCTGACCTCTTGATCCAAACACTTCAGCCTCCCAAAGTGCTGGGATTACAGGCATGAGCTACCCATGCCTGGCCAAATCTCATAAATTTCTAATATATCTCCTTTAAACATGTGAAAGGAAAATGAAAGACAAGAATAACGTACTAGTGGAATTTTAAAATAACTATTTAACAAACCAGTGTATCTCCTTTTTTTCCATTTCAGTCAATTGAGTGGTTAATACCTATGTTACGTACTATCATAGATGAGGGGAATGTAAAACATAGCAATACATACCTCAAATAGGTTATGTAGTCTAAGAAGATGACCATTAAGAAAAGCAAAGATTACATTTGTGTTAAGTAATACACAGGGTGCTCTAGGGATCTTGAACAGCAGGAGTATATACTGGAATGGGAAAAGATTGGATCAGAAGAGGCTTGTCAGGCTGGGCACTATGGCTCACACCTATAATCCCAGCACTTTGGGAGGCTGAGGCAGGTGGATCACCTGAGGTCAGGAGTTCAAGACCAGCCTGACCAACATGGAGAAACCCCATCTCTACTAAAAATACAGAAATTAGCCAGGCGTGTTGGCACATGCCTGTAATCCCAGCTACTTGGGAGGCTGAGGTGGGAGAATTGCTTGAACCTAGGAGGCGGAGGTTGCAGTGAGCTGAGATCACACCATTGCACTCCAGCCTGGGCAACGAAAGTGAAACTCTGTCTCAAAAAAAAAAAGAGAAAAGGCTTGTCAACAGAGGTGGTAATGGTGATGATGATGGTAGTTAACTCTTCATAGGGGTCTTATTATGTGCCAGGTGCTGTTCTAAGCACTGTAAATATGTTAGCTCTTTTAATATTCCTAGACCAAGTCTTTACGGATAAATGGCAATTGGTCAGGGAAAGTTGAAAGCGCTGGGGCATAAAGAAATTCCTGGCAGAGGCTGGGCACAGAGGCTCATGCCTGTAATCCCAGTACTTTGGGAGGCCAAGGTGGGTGGATCAATTAAGCCCAGGAATTTGAGACCAGCCTGGGCAACATGGCAAAACTCCCATCTCTACCAAAAATTTAAAAATTAGCCAGTCTCATAACCCAATCTCAAAATAAATAAATAATTGGTTTAAAAATAATTTTTTTTTAATAAAAAGAATTTCCCAGCAGAGAGGCCAGGATGGGTAAAGAAATGAAGCAAGAACATGGGGACCACAGGAAACAAATAATTTAATATATAATAGTTAAGGAGTTTATAGATTTGTTTTAAAACCTATTATTTCTCTCCTCTTCAGAGGACTTTGGATTTAAGCATCGTCTCTGGGTATATTCTGGAAGGAGAGGTGTTCATTGTTGGGTCTGTGATGAATCAGTTAGAAAATTGTCTTCTGCAGTACGTTCTGGGATAGTTGAGTATTTGAGCCTTGTAAAGGTAAGGTCCTCTGAATTCTAATTTGCACTGCTTTATTTTCAATAAACAATGATATGTTTATTGTCAAAGAAAATAAAACTACCTTTAGTGGCATTCACATTGTAGAGTAAATGAAGTTACCGATAGATCATTTAAAGTCATAGTAGCTACATGTTTTTTTTTGTTGTTTTGTTTTTGTTTTTGTTTTAATGGAGTCTCACTCTGTGGCCTAGGCTGTAGTGCAGTGGCATGATCTAAGACACTGCAATCTCCGCCTCCCAGGTTCAAGCAGTTCCCCTGCCTCAGCCTCCCAAGTAGCTGAACTACAGGCATATGCCACCACGCCTGGCTAATTTTTTGTATTTTAGTAGAGACAGGGTTTCACCACGTTGACCAGGATGGTCTCAATCTCCGGACCTCATGATCCGCCCACCTCGGCCTCCCAAAGTGCTAGGATTACAGGCGTGAGCCACAGTGCCCAGCCATAGCAGCTACATGTTTTAAGATATTTCATTTTGCTATAAATCTTCCTTTGTGACATACGTAAAATGATAAAATAGATTTATTACATATAAAATAATAGAACATATTAAAGTTTGGTTCTGGTTTGGGTGTTTTGGTTTGTTTTGTTTTGCTTTGCTTTGCTTTGAGACATGGTCTCACCCTGTCACCCAGGCTAGAATATACTGGTGTGACCACGGCTCCCTGCAGCCTTGACCTCCTGGGCTCAAGCGATCCTTCCCCCTCAGCCTCCTGAGTAGCTGGGACTACAGGCATGCACCACCATGCCCAGCTAATTTTTAAATTTTTTGCAGAAACAAGGTCTCACTTTATTGCCCAAACTGTTCTCAAACTCCTAAACTCAAACTATCCTTCCACCTCGGCCTCCCAAAGTGCTGAGATTACAGGTGTGAGCCACTGCACCTGGCCTAAGAATTTTTTTTTGTTTTTGAGACAGTCTCGCTCTGTTGCCCAGGCTGGAGTGCAGTGGCGTAATCTTGGCTCACTGCAACCTGCACCTTCCAGGTTCAAGCAGTTCTCCCGTCTCAGCCTCCCAAGTAGCTGGGATTACAGGCACCTGCCACCATGGCTGGCTAATTTTTGTATTTTTAGTGGAGACAGGGTTTCATCATATTGGTCAGGCTGGTCTCGAACTCCTGACTCAGGTGATCTGCCCACCTTGGCCTCTCAAAGTGCTGGGATTACAGCATGAGCCACCATGCCCAGCCCTATAAATTTTTAAATTACAATTATGAATCACTTAACAAGGATACATCCTGAGAAATGCATGACTGTGCAAAAGTCTTGGAGTATAATTAAACAGACCCAGATGGTATAGCCTACTATACATCTAGATTATATGGTATAACCTATTGTTCCTAGGCTATAAACCTGTACAACATGTTATTGTACTAAATACTGTAGGCAGTTGTAACACAATGGTAAGTATTGATATATTGATGTAGCTAAACATACCTAAACATAGAAAAGTCACAGTAAAAATACAGTATTACAATCTTATGGGATCACCATCTTTTTTTTTTTTTTTTTTTAGATGGAGTGTTGCTCTTGTTGCCCAGGCTGGAGTGCAGTGACACGATTTTGGCTCACTGCAACCTCCACCTCCTAGGTTCAAGTGATTCTTCTGCTTCAGCCTCCTGAGTAGCTGGGATTACAGGCATGCACCATCAAGCCCGGCTAATTTTTTGTATTTTTACTAGAGATGGGGTTTTGCCATGTTGGCCAGGCTGGTCACAAACTCCTGACCTCAGGTAATCCACCCACCTCAGCCTCCCAAAGTACTTGGATTGTAGGCGTGAGCCACCACTCCTGGTAGGACCCACCATCTTATATACTGTCCATCATTAACTAAAACGTCATTATGCTGCACATGATTGTATTTCTTTTATATTGTATATATGAAGTTCTTTTTTGATGATTTATTTTTCAGGGTGGTCAAGACGTTAAAAAGAAAGTTCACCTAAGTGAAAAAATTCACCCTTTTATCAGGTCTGTTGGAAAAGTCTCCATGCACTTCAAGGTGTCTGATTTACCAGCATGTGCCTTTAGAGTTACCTTGCTATCAATTTTCACTGCTGGGTAGCATTTTATAATAATAATAGCTATAGTTAATTCAGTGCCTATTTTATGCTGCAGTATTCGTAATAGGTGCTTTATAGATGTTCTCATTGCTCTTCACAACCACCCCACAAGAGACTTGATGGTATCTCCATTTATAGATAAGGAAAGTGAGTTTTAGATTGTATAATGAGCTTGGCATCACACAACAAGTTAGTTGTTAAATTTAGGATTCATGCCCTGGTCTGCGTGACTCCAAAGCCCATGCTTTTTCCACTGAATTCACTACTTCTCTGGGATAGTGGGAAAGCATTAGGAGTAAAAATTCCTATTCTGCCACTTACTATGATCTTGATAAAATATTGCTGCCTCCATTTCCTTATCTCTATGATGGGGAGAAGAACATCTACCTGTCTCACAGAGTTGTGGCAATGATTTAAGTGAAAGAGTAAATGTTAAGCATATTTGTAAATTGCAAACATTATATGATTGTTGAGATGTTAATACAAGCAATTCACAGTGGAAATTGTGAATTTCTGCATCCCCCATTCTACTACTGATGTATTATGGTGTCCTAGGCTGGTTGCTTTCTACCTTTATTGCGTCTATTAACCTTCTAAGTTGTGAGGTTTAAAAAGTAAACATTTCTTGTAAACCTATTCTGTGCCAGGTTATTTTCCCTTAAAGTGTCTCATTTAATTATCATAACCCTACAAAGGATAATATTCCCATTTTACCTAATTAAGTTCTAAAAATGTCATGAAAATAAGCAGTAGTCTTCCCCACAATGGCCGCAATACCTATGTGGCATATGTATTGCTAATAGTGTTGGGACTCTGTGTTATTGTTGTTCCTACAGAAAATCTATAAACATAATAAATAAATACTTTGAAGAATATGCCTTGGTTAATCAAGATATTCTCGAAAATAAAGAAAGCTGGGATAAGATTTTAGCCCTTGTTCCTGAAAATATCCTTTCCTGTGATCATTTCTGTGTTAACTAGTTGTTTTGATCTGTGATATTATAAATGTGTAGATATATCTGCTTGTAGGTTCTCATATACTTACAAGTATAATCTTTTTTATACAAAATATCTCCTGTATTTCTAGAGTTCAGTATCTCTGGTCTGGCACACAATAAAAAAAAAAAAAATGAGGCCATGTTGCAAATCATTTTTCTCATTTTGGAAGTTGGTCCTGGAATTAATGGCTAAAGAATGGTGAATCATATAGTCAAAATACATGCAGACCATGGAAAACTTTACATTATACCTTTTGGTTATTTTGGCATCCTTTCTGTTTGTTATCACAATATTTCTGCAGGGGAAGATTTCAGGATACAACTGGTGTTGGTTTGTTTGGTTGTTTTGTTTTGTTTTTGAGACAGAGTCTCACTCTGTCACCCATGCTGGAGTGCAGTGGTGCAATCTTGCTTACTGCAACTTCCGCCGCCCAGGTTCAAGCAATTCTCCTGCCTTAGCCTCCTGAGTAGCTGAGACTACAGGCACGCACCACCACATCCAGCTAATTTTTTGTATTCTTTTTAGTAGAGATGGGGGTCTCACCATGTTGGCCAAGCTGGTGTCAAACTCCTGACCTCAAATGACCCACCCACCTTGACCTCCCAAAGTGCTAGGAATACAGGCATGAGCCACCGTGCCCAGCTGGATACAACTGTTGAGTTTTAACATTTGTGGGGTTGTTTTTTGAGACGGAGTTTCACCCTATCACCCAGGCTGTAGTGCAATTGCACAATCTTGGCTCACTACAACCTATACCTTCCGGGTTCAAGCATTTCACCTGCCTCTGCCTCCCAAGTAGCTGGAATTACAGATATGTGTCACCATCCCCAGCTGATTTTTGTATTTTTAGTAGAGATGGGGTTTTACCATGTTGGCCAGGCTGGTCTTGAACTCTTGACCTCAGGTGATCCAACACGCCCGGCCAACATTTATGTTTTAAGAAACGTTAATAATTACTGTCTAAATATTTATAAGATACCCTTGTGGTAGCTTTGCACAGTGGCAGTATCGTAGCCAGTGAGGTTTATCCGAGGCGTGATTATCGCTAATTGAAAAATTTTCCCAATACACCACCAGGAGACTTGAAATATAGTCACCATTAGCAATTTTTGACAGTCTCTACAGACACTGAAAAAAAAAAAAAAAAAAAAAAGGACACACCCTTGTGGTAATACATATTGAAAATTAACTTGTTCATTGATGTCCCCTAAATGAGTCTGTTCCTTAATGATGCATCACCAATTCATGATGAACTTCAACAAAACTTCCAAAAGTCTCACAGTTCACTTCAGCGTTGGGAGCACTTAAAGAAAGCAGCCAGCAAATGTCAGGTATATTCCATTGAAATCTATATTATAAATATAATAATACAATTCTTAATTAAATTGTTTTGCTTAGTCAGTTAAAGATGGTTGAAGATCATTTTTTTAACTTTCTATAAAGAAATCCTCAACAGTTCCTACTGATCCTCATGCTGGCCTTGTATCTGCTTTTAGAATAACATCAAAAATGACAAATGTGGACCCTGGCTGGAGTGGGAGATTATGCTCCAGTACTGTTTTCCGCGGCTGGATATCAATGTCAGCAAAGGAATCAATCATCTACTGAAGAGTCCTTTTAGTGTGCATCCTAAAACAGGTACTACATGAAGAAACTAAGGAAAACTAAAAGAAAAATGAGTTGCTGTTGGCTTTAGTAAGCATGGCTTTAGGTCTGAATATATATAATGTCCTATGGTTTTTAAAGGTAAAAGAATTGCTCTGTCACCTAATACCTAAATTAGTGTTTTGTTGTGGTGGTGGTGGTGGTGTTTTTGAGACAGTTTCACTCTTGTTGCCCAGGCTGGAGTGCAGTGGCGCAATCTCGACTCACTGCAACCTCCACCTCTCAGGTTCAAGCAATTCTCCTCCCTCAGCCTCTTGAGTAGCTGGGATTACAGGCATGTACCACCACGCCCAGCTAATTTTTTGTATTTTTTTTAGTAGAGATGGGGTTTCACCATGTTGGCCAGGCTGATTTTGAACTACTGACCTCAGATGATCTGCCTGCCTCAGCCTCCCAAAGTGCTGGGATTACAGGTGTGAGCCACCATGCCCAGCCCAATTAGTTTTTTATATTGTCAGTTAAGTAGCTACCAGATGAATTTCTACTATGTAACTGTTGTTCCATTGGGTTTCTGAGGTTCTGTGTTAGATTTGGAGAGGACAGTCAAAATCTTAGAAAAACAGCTCTCATTGTACAGATGAGAAAACGGTGGCCCAAGATGTAACTTATTCAAGGTCATAAAAAGAAAATTGTGTATGGCTGTATGTGGTGGCTTTCTCCTATAATCTCAGGACTTTGGGAGGGCAAAGTGGGTAGATCACTTGACCCCAAGATTCTGACACCAGCCTAGGCAACAGGTCTAAACCCGTCCTCTACAAAAAATACAAAAATTAGCCAGATGGTGGTGCATGCCTGTAGTTCCAGCTGCTCAAGAGGCTGAGGCAGGAGGATCACTTGAGGCTGGGTGGTCAAGGATGCAGTGAGTTGTGATGGTGCCACTTGCACTCCAGCCTGGGCAACAGAATGAGACCCTGTCTCATAAGAAAGGAGAGGAAAAGGGAGGGGAGGGGAGGGGAGGAGGAGGGAAAGGAAAAAAAAAAGGAAGGTTTTTGGTTTTTTGTTTTTTTCCAGACAAGGTCTCACTCTGTCACCCAGGCCGAAGTGCAGTGGTGGAATCTTGGCTCACTGCAGGCTCAATCTCCCAATTTCAAGCAATCCTCCTGCCCCCACTCTCCTGAGTAGCTGGGACTACAGGCATGTGCTACCATACCCAGCTAATATTTAGTATTTTTTGTAGTCATGGTTTTGCTGTGTTGCCCAGGTTGGTATCAAACTCCTGAGCTCAAGCAATTCACTGGCCCCAGTCTCCCAAAGTGCTGGGATTACAGATGTGAGTCACTGTACCCACCTCATTGTCATTTTTGAGATGTGTTGAAGTCCATATGGTATCCAAGGAGGGTATTATAAAAGAGCAATTTCTATTTCATTTCCAAAATGCTTTCTAAAGGCTTCTGGCATGTGGCTATCTGTATTGATCTCAATAAATAAACCAAGCCAGTGTAAATATAATATTTCCATATATTTTGCCTTTTTTTGATGACTCACTAAATCTGAGATTGTCCTGAACTTAAAAATGAAATATTTAAATATACTTTATTTCTAAATATATAAATAAAAGTAGGGATAAGAACAACTGGGAAACAGCTCAACAGTCTTCACAT
>NW_016107411.1:2791272-2795026 GCF_001604975.1 Cebus imitator | reverse complement strand
TTGACCAGGATGGTCTTGATCTCTTGACCTTGTGATCCACCCGCCTCGGCCTCCCGCAGTGCTGGGATTACAGGCTTGAGCTACCGCGCCTGGCCTTTTTTTGGCTGTTTTTTAAAGAGAAATAAAAGGCACATGGTGGTTCACACCTGTATTCCCAGCAACTCAGGAGGCTGAGGCAAGAGGATTCTTTCAGGCCAGGAATTCAAGGCCAGCCTGGGCAATATCGTGAGACCCTGATTCAACAAAAAACTGAAAAACTGTCCAGGCACAGTAGCTCACGCCTATAATCTCAGCACTTTGAGAGACAACTGAGGTAGGAGGATCAATTGAGCCCAGGAGTTTAAGCCTGCAGTGAGCTATGACCATGCTACTACACTCCAGCACGGGTGACAAAGTGAGACCTTAACTCTTAAAAAAAAGTAAGGCTAATGTGAAAGTACTTTAATTTATATTTCTAAATACTGTTGTTAACAGATAGGTTTAACCCTTTGTCTAAGCCCTAGATAAAAATTTTAACCAAAAATAACTTGCAGGAGGCACCTATAATGATTTATAGTCCACAATCATCAGTTTATAATTTTTGCTTCTTACAGGTCGCATATCTGTGCCTATCGATTTGCACAAACTGGACGAATTTGATCCATTTACCGTTCCAACCATAAGGTGTGTTTCAGATCATTGATCACTCCCTGTTTCTGATTATTGTTCTGAATTTTAAATAGATTAGCCTCGTACTTAGAGGAAGTAGTTTCATGGGAATGGTATATTTGGTATGGAAACCAAATAAGGTTCAAAGGTTACATGATTATGCCCTAATAGAACAATAAAGCTTTTTTATCTGCTGTTATGTAAGAAAAAGATTAAGGTCAAATAAGTTTAGGAAATTCTGACTTAAACAGATTAAAAGTAGCTTTTACTACAATATTTCCCAATCTTTCATGTAACATGCATGAAAAACTCCAAGAAGAGATCATGGTGTTTAGAACATCCCAAATTTGGTTCACTAAATAATTTTTTCAGAGTAAATTTTATGGGATTCATGTGCCACTCTCTTGTTCTGTTACTTGCAGCTTCATCTGCCATGAATTGGATGCCATTTCCACTAATGAAGACAAAAAAGAGGAGAATGAAGCTGAATCTGATATCAAACACAGAACCAGAGGTAAGATAATATATTGAAGCTTCACTTTAATACAGGGGTTTTTTTTTTGTTTTTTTTTTTTGAGACGGAGTTTCGCTCTTGTTACCCAGGCTGGAGTGCAATGGCGCGATCTCGGCTCACCGCAACCTCCGCCTCCCAGGTTCAGGCAATTCTCCTGCCCCAGCCTCCTGAGTCACTGGGATTACAGGCACACGCCACCATGCCCAGCTAATTTTTTATATTTTTAGTAGAGACGGGGTTTCACCATGTTGACCAGGATGGTCTCGATCTCTTGACCTCGTGATCCACCCGCCTCGGCCTCCCACGGTGCTGGGCTTACAGGCTTGAGCCACCGCGCCCGGCCCAACACATATTTCTTAAGCAACTTCTAAATGCTGGGATCTATACTATAAGATTAAACTATCAGTAAGAATGAATAATCAGTCTCTGAGATTTACCACCTATTTATTTAACAACTATTATGTATGCAGTACTTTTGTTCTTGTTTTTCTGATGCATCTACGTGAGTTTTATGGTAAACATATGTCTATAAACTGTTTACCAAGGTGCATATTCAAGAATTTGAAGAAGTTAAGAAAGTTCTAAGCCTTCCTGCTAATGGAAGTCAAATCTTCTTCTAACACCTAAGAGATGCTGCAGGCTGGGCGTGGTGGCTCACACCTGTAATCCCAGCACTTTGGGAGGCCAAGGTGGGCAGATCACCTGAGGTCAGGAGCTCGAGACCAGCCTGACCAACATGGAGAAACCACGTCTCTACTAAATATACAAAAAATTACCCAGGTGTGGTGGCACGTGCCTGTAATCCCAGCTACTCGGGAGGCTGAGGCAGGAGAATCGCTTGAACCCAGGAAGTGGAGGAGCCAAGAGTGCCATTGCATTCCATTTCATTCTTGGGCAACAAGAACAAAACTCTGTCTCAAACAACAACAAAAAAACAATGCTGCATAGCAGCAGTCCCCAGTCTTTTTGGCATCAGAGTCTAGTTTTGTGGAAGACAGTTTTTGCACAGACCGGGGAGGAGGCAGGGATAGTTCCAGGATGAAACATTTTTTACCTCAGATCATCAGGTGTTAAATTCTGATACGGAATGCACAACGCAGATTCCTCACCTGTGCAGTTCACAATAGGGTTCATGCTCCTATGAGAATTTAATGCTGCTGCTGATCTAACATAAGGCAGAGCTCAGGTGGTAATGGTCACTTGCTGGTCACCTCACACCTGTACTCCCAGCACTTTGGGAGGCTGAGGCAAGAGGCTCACTGGAGCCCAGGAGTTTGAGATGAGCCTGAGCAATACAGAGAGACTCCATCTCTACAAAAAATAATAGTAATTAACTAGACATGCTGGCATGCACCTGAGGTCCCAGCTACTCAGGAGGCTGATTGTTTGAGCCCAAGAGGTTAAGGCTGCAGTAAGTCTTGATCACACCACTGCACTCCAGCCTGGGTGACAGAGGGAGACCTTGTCTCAATAAAAGTATAGGGCCGAGTGTGGTGGTTCACACCTGTAATCCCAGCACTTTGGGAGGCTGAGGCAGAAGAAATGCTTGAACCCAGGAGGCAGAAGTTACGGTTAGCCAAGATCGCCCACTGCACTCCAGCCTGGGAGACAGAGCAAGATGCCATCTCAAAAAAAATAAAGGAAACAGGATACTTAATGCAAAAACTTCTGATAATCTCCAAAAGACCTGAGCCTGAGCAACATAGCAAGACCTTGTCTCTACTAAAAATAAAAAATTACCCAGGTGTGGTGGCACTCGCGTGTGTTCCCAACCACTGGGAGGCTGAGGTGGGAGGATCATTTAAGCCAGGGAAGTGAACGCTGTAGTGAGCTGCAATTACACCACTGCATTCTAGCTTGGGCAACAAAGCAAGACATGTCTCAAAAATAAAGGCATGGGCCCGGAGCGGTGGCTCATGCCTGTAATCCCAGCACCTTTGGAGGCCAAGGCAGGTCAATCACAAGGTTAGGAGTTCAAGACCAGCCTGGCTAACATGGTAAAACCCCATCTCTACTAAAAATACAATAAAATTGTATTTTAGCTGGGCGTGGTGGCAGGTGCCTGTAATCCCAGCTACTCTGGAGGCTGAGGCAGAAGAATCGCTTGAACCCAGAAGGTGGAGGTTACAGTAAGCCAAGATCGCACCACTGCACTCCAGCCCATGTGACAGTGGGAGACTCCGTCTCAAAATAAATAACAAAGGCATGGCTTGAGTTCACATTTTCAGAGTCTTATTTTATCAGTAAAACTATTTATTGTTGAAGTCAGAGTGTCTAAAGAAAAAAAATGTTGAATGGGACTGAACACATAGCAATAGATTATATTGATCTAATACTAGGAAACCTGACTACCAGAGTAGAGATATGTACATGTGGTTGTCTATTTTAGAGCAGCACTGTCCAATACAGTACCCACATGTGACTATTAAGCACTTGAAATGTTTTTAATGTAATTTTAATTAATTTAGATTTGAAAATGGATAATTCAATTATTGGAAAACTTAAGTATTTCTTATAAACTTAGATATGAGGCCGGGCGTGGTGGCTCACACCTATAATCCCAGCACTTTGGGAGGCTGAGGCGGGTGGATC
>NW_016107411.1:2788034-2789897 GCF_001604975.1 Cebus imitator | reverse complement strand
GAGAATGTCAAATATCTCAATTTTTATTACATGCTAAAATAATATTTTAGCTGGGCATAGTGGCATGTGTCTATAATCCTAGCACTTTCAGAGGCCAAGGCTGGGTGAATCACTTGAGCTCAGGTGTTTGAGACCAGCCTGGGCAATAGAGTGAGACCTTGTCCCTACAAATACCAAAAAAAAATTAGTCAGGCACAGTGGTACATGCCTGTAATTACAGCTACTCAGGAAGCAGAGGTGGGAGGATCCCTTGAGTCCAGGTGGTCGAGGCTGCAGTGTCAAGACAGCACCACTGCACATCAGCCTGGGCAACAGTGAAATCTTGTCTCAATAATAATAATTTCACCTTTTGTAATGTGACGAATACAATATTGATAAGTATATATGTTTCTCATATTTCAAAATTCTACAAGAAACTGTTACATTTTCATGTTATTCTTACCACCAGTATGCTAATTAAAATTATAATGTACATTATTCATAATTTAGATTATAAGAAGACCAGTCTAGCACCTTATGTGAAAGTTTTTGAATATTTTCTTGAAAACCTGGATAAATCCCGAAAAGGAGAACTTCTTAAGAAGAGTGGTAAGACTCTATGCCTTTCCCTTCTATCTAGTGTGATTTTAGTATTAGTAGAAATTAGGAATTTTTGAGTCCTAGTCTTTCTTTGCCCTCCCTCCAAAATTTACTGATTTATCTTATTATCTTTAATGTTTCAGAAACTGAGGTTCTTTAATTCAATTCAACACATAGTTATTAAACACATTCTAAGTATCAGGTTTTATAAGGAAGACAAAGATGAATGCCTTCTTGCCCTTAAGAAGTACTAACTTGGCCGGGCGCGGTGGCTCACGCCTGTAATCCCAGCACTTTGGGAGGCTGAGGTGGGTGGATCGCGAGGTCAAGAGGGCGAGACCATCCTGGCCAACATGGTGAAACCGCATCTCCACTAAAAATCCAAAAAAAATTAGCCGGGCGTTTGGTACATGCCTGTAGTCCCAGCTACTCGGGAGGCTGAGGCAGAAGAATCGCTTGAACCCAGGAGGCGGAGGTTGCAGTGAGCCGAGACTGTGCCACTGTGCTCCAGCCTGGCAACAGAGCAAAACTCCATCTCAAAAAAAAAAGAAAAAAAAGAAGTACTAACTTGACCTGGCACAGTGGCTCATGCCCGTAATCCCAGTACTTTGGGAGGCCGAGGCAGTTGGATCACTTGAGGTAAAGAGTTCGAGACCAGCCTGGCCAACATGGTGAAACTGTGTCTCTACTAAAAATAGAAAAAATTAGCTGCGTGTGGTGGCAGGCACCTGTAATCCCAGCTACTCAGGAGGCGGAGGGTTCTCTTGAACCCAGGAGACGGAGGTTGCAATGAGCTGAGATCGCACCATCGCGCTCCTGCCTGGGCAACCAAGCGAGACTCCATCACAAAAAAAAAAAAAAAAAAAAAAAAAGTACTACCTTTGTACAAACCAAAAAAGTACAAAATGTTAAGAGAGATTTTATCTGATGGACTCCGACATTTCATATGAAAACAATGGTATCTGAACTTTTCCATGAGCTGCTATAAGAATTATAATTCCTAGTCAGCCACGGTGGCTCATGCCTGTAATCCCAACACTTTGGAAGGCTGAGGCGGGTGGATTGCCTGAGGATCAAGACCAGCCTGGCCAACATAGTGAAACCCCGTCTCTACTAAAAATACAAAAAAATTGGCTGGGTGTGGTGGCAGGCACCTGTAATCCCAGCAACTAGGGAGGCTGAGGCAGGAGAATCACTTGAACTTGGGAGGCAGATATTGCAGTGAGCCAAGATCGTGCCATTGCACTCCAGCCTGGGCAACAAGAGCGAAACCCCATCTCAAAA
>NW_016107411.1:2784289-2785709 GCF_001604975.1 Cebus imitator | reverse complement strand
AAAAAAAAAAACAAAAAAACAAAAAAAAGAAAAGAAAAGATTTCCTGGCCAGGTGCAATAGCTCATGTCTGTAATCCCAGCACTCTGGGAGGCCAAGGCAGGCAGATCACCTGAGGTCAGTAGTTCAAGACCAGCCTGGCCAACATGGTGAAACCCTGTCTCTACAAAAAATACAAAAATTAGTTGGGCACAGTGGAACATATCTGCAATCCCAGCTACTCGGGAGGCTGTGGCAGGAGAAGCACTTGAACCCAGGAAGCGGAGGTTGCAGTGAGCCAAGATCGAAGCCTCTAGGCGGCAGAGTGAGACTCTGTCTCAAAAAAGAAAATTTCCTGAGACCACCAAAGGAAGAGTGTCAAGGTTCCTGGAAGGAGAAATAAAAGGAGGTGGGCCAGTGCAGTGGTTCACACCTGTAAACCCAGCACTTTGGGAGACCGAGGCAGACAGATCACCTGAGGTCAGGAATTCAAAACCAGACTGGCCACCATGATGAAACCCTGTCTCTACTAAAAATACAAAAATTAGCTGGGCACAATGACAGGCGCCTGTAATCCCAGCTACTCGGGAGGCTAAGGCAGGAGAATTGCTTGAAACCAGAAGGCAGAGGTTGCAGTGAGCCAAGATCACGCCACAGCACTCCAGCCTGGTCAACAAGAACAAAACTCTGTCTCAAAAAACAAACAAAAGGCATAAGTGGATTGCACATAATTTTGTAAAATTTAATATTACATAAAGATAATTCTAGGGCTTCTGATATAAATACCCAGTTCTATCAGTTGCCATATATAGAGGTAAGTGAGCAGTAATAGGCCCGAGACTCATCTCAGATCACTTTATACGTCATATTTTTGGGTGAATGAGGGTTTTGTCCTTAAGTTTTAAACATTTAATTATCTGGAGGGCCAGTTGGAGTGGCTCACACCTATAATCACAACATTTTGGGAGGGCAAGGCAGGCAGATCACAGGTCAGGAGTTTGAGACCAGCCTGGCCAACATGGTAAAACCCTGTCTCTACTAAAAATACAAGAAAATTAGCCAGGTGTGGTGGTGAACACCTGAAATCCCAGCTTCTTGCGAGGCTGAGGCAGGAGAATTGCTTGAACCCAGGAGGTGGAGGTTGCAGTGTGCCGAGATCATGCCACTGCACTCCAACCTCAGCAGCTCAACGAGACTCCGTCTCAAAAAAATAAATAAATAAAACCTGTTAGACTTGTGAAAACACTTGGGACTTTTTTTTTTTTTTTTTTTTTTTTTTTTTTTGTAGGTTTTTTTTTTTTTTTTTTTTTTTTTTTTTTTTTTTTTTTTTTGAGACGGAGTTTCCCTTTTGTTGCCCAGGCTGGAGTGCAATGGCGCGATCTCGGCTCACCGCAACCTCCGCCTCCTGGGTTCAGGCAATTCTCCTGCTTCAGCCTCCTGAGT
>NW_016107411.1:2774314-2784019 GCF_001604975.1 Cebus imitator | reverse complement strand
TTTTTTGTATTTTTAGTAGAGATGGGGTTTCACCATGTTGGCCATGATGGCCTCAATTTCCTGATCTTGTGATCTGCTCGCCTTGGCCTCCCAAAGTGCTGGGATTACCTTTTATTTTTTTTTATTTTTATTTTTTTTTTGAGACAGTTTCCCTCTTGTCGCCCAGGGTGGAGTACAATGGCACGATCTTGATTCACTGCAACCTCTACCTCCCTGGTTCAAGCAATTCTCCTGCCTCAGCCTCCCGAGTAGCTGAGATTACAGGCATGTGCCACCACACCTAGCTAATTTTTTTTGTATTACTAGTAGAGACAGGGTTTCACCATGTTGGCCAGGCTAGTCTCAACTTGTGACCTCAGGTGAGCCGCCTCACCCAGCTGGTACTTCAATTTTTAAAGTCTGATTTTGTGAAATGGGTTCTAATGTGTCAGATTTCTCTTGCCTTGTTTTACAACCAATCTAAACAAAACAGTCATTCTAGTTTATATTCTGTCTAATGAGAAAATTTGAGAAGCAAGCTGTCAGGCTGGTGCTTTTAATGACAATGAAAATTTTCCTTCCTTTGCATTTCCTTTAACATTGTTTTCTCTACAATTAGTCTTTGTTTTAATCTTTTGGTTTATATGAAACAGACTCTGTAATGCAGTCAACACATTGACTCCTTAACCTATATTTTAAGAAAATTCCCGCCGGGCGCTGTGGCTCACACCTGTAATCCCAGCAAGTGATTTGGGAGGCAGGTGATTTGGGTGGATCACTTGAGGTCAGGAGTTTCAGACCAGCCTGACCAACATGGTAAAATTCCATCTCTACTAAAAATACAAAATTAGCCAGATGTGGTGATGCACACCTGTAATCCAAGCTACTTGGGAGACTGAGGAGAATCACTTGAATCCAAGAGGCAGAGGTTTCAGTGAGCCAAGATTGCACCATTGCACTCCAGCCTGGGCAATAAGAGCGAAATATCTTAAAAAAAAAAAAAAAAGAAAATTTCTCATTATTTGGTTGGTTGGTTCATTGGTTTTTGGTGGTTTTGTTGTTGTTGTCTTTGAGCTGGAGTCTTGCTCTGTCACCCAGGCATTGCAATGGTGCAATCTCGGCTCACTGCAACCTCTGCCTCTGCCTCCTGAGTTCAAGCTATCGGCACCATTGCCAAGATCAGGCCACTGCACTCCAGCCTGGGCAACAGAGTAAGACTCCATCTCTTTAAAAAAAAAAAAAGGGGGGGGGGCAGGCCACAGTCATTTTAAAGCTATTAAATCAGGCCAGCCACAGTGCCTCACGCCTGTAATCCCAACGCTTTTCGAGGCTGAGGTGGGCAGATCACCTAAGGTCTGGAGTCCAGGTGTGGCGGATGCCTATAATCCCAGCTATTCCAGAGGCTCAGACAGGAGAATCGCTTGAACGCAGGAGGAGGAGGTTGCAGTGAGCCGAGATCACACCACTGCACTCCAGCCTGGGCAACAGAGCAAGACTCCACCTCAAAAAATAAATAAATAAAATAATGTTGGCTGGTTTAGCTAATTCAAGTACAGCATGTATTTGTTGAGTTCTTTTGTGGGGCTGCAAGAAGATATGGGAGCCTTTTCATTAACACAACACTGATTTTACATCCTACTTTTCAAGAATACAGTTGAACAAAGTATGATTTCTTAAGGTGGGGTCCCAGACACCTAGAATGAATAAGCTTAGAATATCCAAGAAGTGCCAGGCAGTAGCTCAAGCCTGTAATCCCAGCATTTTGGGAGGCCAAGGTGGGTGGATCACCTGAGGTCGGGAGTTCCAGACCAGCCTGACCAACAGAGAAACCCATCTCTACTAAAAATACAAAAAATTAGCCAGGCGTGGTGGCGCATGCCTGTAATCCCAGCTACTCAGGAGGTCTAGACAGGAGAATCGCTTGAACCCAGAAGGCTGAGATTGCAGTGAGCCGAGATCGCCCACTGCACACCAACAAGGGCAACAAAAGCCAAAGTTTCAAAAGAAAAATCCAAGAAGTGCCCAAAATAGCAAGCAAAGGAATTGTATATGTGCCTATGTTCTTTTTTTCTAGGAAGGAGAATCTGCAACTTTATAACTTTATAATTTCAACAGCGGCCTAATTCGTTGTGAACCTAAAAGGGTGAGAATATTTAAAGAGTTTATTCCAGGGCAGTGTGAGGATGGACCAACCAGAAAACCAACTCCAAAGAATGGGGTCAGCCTTCAGAAGTAGGGAAGTTAAGATTTCATTTATTTAGGCAGAGACAGTTTTTAGCTGGATTACTTTATCCATATAAAGTTGGAACATAATTACAGAATATGTTTACAAGCAGCGATTTTGAGAGGGGTACAACTAACATTGTCACAGAGTTTAACAGTCATGAGTCGCTGCCATCTGGTGACCGTTTGAGTGTCTTTAGTCATTGAACAGGACAAGAAAAATAAATCGAGTTAGATCAATAATCTGAACACAAGTTTTATGTGCTTCATCACATCTCTCGGTTTAAAATGGGGTTTTTTTTGGGGGGGAGGGTCCAGCAGCTTTTAAAATGTTAATTTTCACACTGTGTGTTCCAAAAATAATTGGTTAGCCTAGGTCACTTTCACCGTCCAATGCTGTGAATGCAGTCTCTGTAGCATTCGCTATTTAATGTCTTATCTTCCCTGCACTATTTGAGAAAAGGAAATCGGGAAGTGGCCTTAATACCGCAGTCGCTACTTGGCGGACCGGAGGGCGGAGTCGGCGTCGTACTGAGGACTGCGTAGCTTCAAGCCGAGAGCTCCTGCCAGGCCTGCGAGTCCTGTTCTGAATTCTTACCCTTATTTAGTCCTTGTCACCACCCCCGCCGTGGGAACAGCCCGACGGTCACTCAAAGGAAGTGGCTGCGGGCAGCTCTTGACCCGGAATCGGATTCTAGTCCCACCCACTCCGCTCCAGGCTTCCTTCTGCAACAGGCGTGGGTCACGCTCTCGCTCGCTCTCTTTCTGCCGCCATCTTGATTCCGCGTTCCCTGCACAGTAAGTACTTTCTGCGCCGATACTCTCTATCCGCTGCCATCCACCTTTCTTTCAGGCTAAGCTGCCCCGGGGACTGAGAGTTAAGGAGAGTCGGAGGCTTTACGGGGCCACAGGGTTCCTACTCGCCTGTGGGCCTCCGGACAAAATGGGGTCTGCGGTTGGAGTCCGGGCAAAAGCAGGGTAGAAGGGCTCCGGGCCGGGCCCGGAATCCGAGCCTGCAGAGATGGGAGCAGTTGCAGTGTTGAGGGCGGAAGCGGAGTGCATCTTGTTTTGGGAACTGCTTCACGGGATCCAGAGAGGGTAAGGGGTCACAGCCTTAGAACCCCAACACCGTTCCCTTTGTGACAAGCAAGTGTTGGACTTACAGCACCGTCTTTCCCCTCGTGGCTCCCCAAAGTCGGCAAACGTGAAGTCCAGGAGCACAGGCAATGTATTAGGAGTGGAGGGGGTTCACAGTAGCGTCTCAAGTCTCCCATGATCGGAAGCCATACTGAGATCCTTTCTCGAATTTAGAGTGCACTGGGAATTGCTGGCCTTGATACAGACGTGAGGGTCACATCATATTTACCTCTCATTCCCAGGTTCTTTGGGGAAGGTTGATCCCGAACACCCTCACGATTTTTTTCTAACAGCCCTCCGCAGAGTTTTTAAGAATACTTTTAAAAACTGGGTTGGGCAAGTGAATGTATTCCAGTCAATTCAGGCCTCATTTTTATTCCTTCAGAAATGCCCGGCGAAGCCACAGAAACCGTCCCTGCTACAGAGCAGGAGTTGCCGCAGCCCCAGGCTGAGACAGGTAGGTTCCCCTACCCCTTTTGCCATTAATTAAAATTGACCCTAAGGCCATTTGGTGGGCAAAATGACAAAGGGAAAATACACTTTGTAAGAGGATGGGGTTGCCCATTTACCAAGGAGGATAGACCGTTA
Organism: Cebus imitator; assembly: GCF_001604975.1. NCBI lineage: Eukaryota > Metazoa > Chordata > Mammalia > Primates > Cebidae > Cebus > Cebus imitator. Next base: position 2,780,092 of record NW_016107411.1, on the reverse strand, counting down.
AATTAACTACTATCCTGGAGATACTATAGAGTAAAAATACATTTTTAAGATTCGTGGATGTTAGAAGTTCTCTAGCTTGCTTTCTATGTTATGTCTGTTGCCTCAAAAGAAGCTCTTCTGTGGAACCCCCACCTCACGAAGGAAAACTGAGCAAGGAAGGGGTTCGGTTATTCTTACCTATTGGAACTGGATGACACAGGCCAAGGAGCCCGGAGCATTTGTGAAGCTCCAGTCAGCAAGTTGCATCAAGGTTTTAGTTAGCACAGCTTGGCATTGTGCCTTTATCACATGTCTGGATGAGATGCGTGCTGGTGGTAAATGTGTCCTACTGGGCCCCAGAGTCTTCCTAGGTCGGATAACTTGTTTATGGGTTGAGATATTTCTAGTGTGCTGGAATACTTCCTGCATCATTGTGTGAAACCCTGGATTGAAATAAATCCTTCTTTTATCCTCAGTGTTGAAATTAATGAGCGTGAAGGCTAATTTTAAATTCTGGTTAAAACATATCTCTGTAGAAAACTTAGGAGGAGGTGGTGAGAAGTTCTTAAAATGTTAACCTTTCTGAGTCAGTTGTGCAGAGCTAAATGAAGAAAATCTTCAGGCTGTAATCTTCATTCTCACCTTTTTATGATATTTTTTAAAATTTCATTTGTTATTTAAGGGCAATTCCTGTCCCTTTTTGGAGTTACAGTAGACTTGCTTATAGTTTAAAGCATTAAGCTTCTTCCCACCTGTTTGATTTTAGCAGCTGAAAGGATTAATACAGCTGCTAGGAAGGAGAAAGGGGAGCTCTGAGCTGGAGTATAAACAATATGAAATTTTTGGAGTACAAGGGGTCTAAGGAATGGAAAAAATAAAGTACTGATCTCTTAACGATTCTGTAATTTCAGTACTAAACGAGATTTTAGAGATTGTGTAATTGAGCAACTTAATTTTGCAAATATGAAGACTTGAAATTCAGATGAATTTAGCATAATCTGATTCAAGCTTCAAAACTAATGCCTTTACTTCTGAAACAGTCCTTAGTGCTATTAAATATATTCCTGAATAGTGCGAGTTGTACAGCAGACTTATATTAAGGGAGTACCCCAGTGATAAATACACAGGATTTTGTCTGTGATGATAGTCTATTAGAATGAAGAAAGAAGCTCAAGGAATTGATTATGGTGTCAAAGCAAGTATTCGAGGCCTTATTCCATCTTGAGGTCCACTCAGAAGAAAATACATTCCATGTTTTTAATTCTGATGAATATGCTTGGTAGTATTTTCCTGTAATCGTTAGACTTTGGCCTGTCCACTCTCAGGTTGAGCCACCTTGTCTTTTCCGTAGTAGGATGCCATAAGAACTTCAGAATTACTGGTTGAGTGAATTTCGAATTTGAATTTTAGTATTATGAGCTTCCCTCCCCTCCTTTAACATTCATTTCTAGGCATTGAGCATTTGTTGATCCAATTCTCTGTTATCTCTTGAATGCCAGAGATAACTGGGTTTTTTTATTTGTTTGTTTTTGTTTTTGTTTTTTAAAAGATGGGGTTTCTCCATGATGGCCAGGTTGGTCTTGAACTCCTGACCTCAGGTGATCCACCCACCTCAGCCTCCCAAAGTGCTAGGATTACAGGCGTGAGCCACCACACCTGGCTACTGTTATACTGTCATGCCAAATATTGGTGTATTTTGACAGAATGAAATACTTAAATTCCAGGGTAAGAAGTGGGGATCCAGTATATTCTCGCCACTCCAATTCTGTATTGTTTATTTATTTATTTTTGGAAACGGAGTCTCTCTCTGTCACACAGGCTGGAGTACAGTGGCACAATCTCAGCTCACCGCAACCCCCGCCTCCTGGGTTCAAGTGATTCTCCTGCCTCAGCCTCCTGGCTAATTTTTGTATTTTTAGTAGAGATGGGGTTTCACCATGTTGGTTAGGAACTCCTGACCTCCTGATCCACCTGCGTTGGCCTCCCAAAGTGCTGGGATTACAGGTGTGAGCCACAGCGCCTGGCCTTCCATTTCTCTTCTTCCAAAATAGCACCACAATCTGGTTTAACAAGTTAGGTTACAGATTCATAATACAGTGCTTACCCTTGTGAGTAAGCTCTCTGCCTGGAGGTCTAATTCATCTTGGATTGGTGTCTGAAGAATTAACATCACCTAGGAAAGTTTATAGAGACTATTTAGTCCAGTCATTTCATGGTTGGTTTTCTTGTTTGGGTTTTGAGAGTAAGTAAACTGGTAAGGTATAAAGAAGCTAACTGACTTAATACTTGGTATTAAATTCTGAAGAGTTTCAACTTTAGGAAGAACTGAATTGTGCAATGCACCCACTTCCCAAAACTATTCTAACAGTCCAATTTTTCCTAGCCTAGTGGAAGTCTGAAAGTATACAACCCCATTTTTTCTCATTCAGTTCAGATTCCCCGTCATTACCACTACTCACTACTTTTTGGTATCTCTTTCCGTTAGTTCATGATATTTGGGTGGACAGAGTAGCACAGCTGTTCTAGTGGTAATTCTATTGGCTGTGAGAAAGATTTGGGAATGTAGTCCATTTCAGGAAGCAAGGGGAGGACACCACTGGGAAAGAGTAGAAAGCATGTTCCCAACCTACCAAGGGGCTGTGCTCCCCATTTAGAGATAGGCTGCTGTTAGACCGTTCTCCTCACCCTAAAATAGTTGATTTGCTTTGGTAGAACTTGGGATGTGTGAGAAATTAGGAGAGGAATGGCTTCTCACCCCTGAAAAATGTTTGGGGAAGGTTGTTGGTGCCTGTCACCTTTATCTAATTCTGCGTGGTGACTTAGACTGTCAGATTTAAACTCCAGTGCTTCCTATGAGGTATGTTGTACCAAGTTGGGCTGCATAACTCACCTTTTTTCTCCCCCCCCCCACCCCTTCTTTATCTCCTTTTGCCTTTCTCCAGCTGTGCTACCTATGTCTTCAGCCTTGAGTGTCACTGCTGCCTTAGGGCAGCCTGGACCTACCTTTCCCCCTCCTTGCTCTCCCACCCTGCAACAGTGCCCTCTGTCAGCTGCTAACCAGGCTGCCCCATTCCCTTCCCCCTCTACTATTGCCTCGACCCCATTTGAAGTTCCTTTTCCCCAGTCATCCTCTGGAACAACTCTACCTTTGGGAACTTCCCCTGAAGCCCCAACCTTCCTACCAAACCTAATAGGGCCTCCCATCTCCCCAGCTGCCCTAGCTCTGGCCTCTCCCATGATAGCTCCAACTCTGAAAGGGACCCCTTCCTCTTCAGCTCCCTTAGCTCTGGTTGCCCTGGCTCCCCACTCAGTTCAGAAGAGTTCTGCTTTTCCACCTAAACTCCTTACTTCACCGCCTTCAGTGGCTGTAGCTGAGTCGGGGTCAGTGATGCCTCTGTCAGCTCCCATTACTCCCCCAGAACCAAAGACTAATCTTATTAAAGTTCCCTCTCAGGTAGTCCCTAACTTGAAAGGCAACGCCAGTCCTCCAGGTATAGTCAGTGCTGTTCCTTACCACTGTGTGACTCCCTTGGCCTCTGTTCAGTCTGGAGTGGCCTCCTGTCCTCAGATAACACCCACCACTACCCTAGCCATCACTTCTCCTCAGGTCAAAGATACCACCACTTCCTCAGCTCTGACTTCTCCACAAAACCCAGGAAGCCTCAGCCTGAAGGGGCCTGTTAGTCCGCCTGCTGCCTTATCTCTTGCAACTCAGTCTCTTCCTTTGATGACCTCTTCTCAAAAGACTGCGGGTCCCAACACCACCCCAGATTTTCCCATTTCTCTGGGCTCTCATCTTGCACCTTTACATCAGAGTTCTTTTGGTTCTGTCCAACCTTTAGGTCAGACAGGTTCTGGTGCTTTGTTAGACCCTACAGTAAAGACCATTTCTACAGATAATTCTTCCACAGGGGCCTCTTACCCTCCTCAGAGATCTGTAATTCCTTCCCTTCCTTCCAGGAATGAGGTAGTTCCTGCTACTGTGGCTGCCTTTCCAGTGGTGGCTTCATCTGTTGACAAAGGTCCCTCTACCGTCACTAGCATAACCTGCAGCCCTTCTGGCACCTTAAATGTAGCTACCTCGTCTTCATTATCTCCTACAGCCTCTCTCATTCTCAGAAGCTCTCCTAATGCCACTCATCCTTCAGTGGCCCAGATTCCCATTTCTTCTGTTGGAACCACCCCACTTGTGGTGACTAACCCCTGTACTATTGCTGCAGCACCTACTACCTTTGAGGTAGCTACTTGTCTTTCTCCTCCAATTTCCTCAGGTCCCATAGGCAATGTAGAACCAACTTCCCCTGATGTGTTGGTTATGGCACCTGTGGCTCCCAAAGAGCCTTCTGTTCAAGTCGCAACCACTCTGGGGATACCAGTCTCTCCTCCTCTGCCAGACCTTAAAGACCTCAAAAATCTCCCCAGTTCAGTATTGATTAAATTTCCAACACAAAAAGATCTCCAAACTGTACCTGCCTCTCCTGAAGGAGCCCCTTTCTCTCCAGCCCAGGCAGAGCTTGCCACCAAGAAAGACTCTACTGTATTACCATTAGCCCATGCAGCCCAGAAAAAATCTCCTTTTTTCCAAAGTACACCCACTTCTCCGGAGATATCTCTTTCTCCTGAAGCCACCCTAGCAAAGAAAAGCTTTGGAGGGCCTCTCCCTGTAGGTAAACCAGCCAGCTCTACAACCTCTCCCCTGGGTGTTAAATCCCCGGCCTCTGTAATCAAGACAGATTCTTATGCAGGCCCAGACTCTGCTGGTCTGCTTCCCAAAAGCTCTCTCACTACCCCAGCAGTGGCTGCATTTCCTTTGGAAAGTGCCAAACCTGCTGGGGTAGCTCCCACAATTGCCAAAGGTACCTCAACTTATACAACTACGGCCAGCCCTTTTCTAGAAGGAACTGTCTCTTTAGCGCCTAAAAACCACCCAGCTAAGGAAGGTACTTCCACTCTTACTACTTTACCCTTGGTTGCTACAGCCTCAGAAAATTACCCTGTGTCTCTATCCCCCCAGAATACCTCTGCTTCTCTGACTACCTTAGTGCTGGCCCCTGAAATTCCCAAGTCTGTGCCCTCACCCTGTCTTCCCCCAGCTGGGACTCCTCCAGGTACAAAAAAGGTTGATGGTATTTCTCATACTTCAGCACTGGCACCTGTTGCTTTGTCTCCTAAAGGGTGCCCAACTGAGGACTCTGGTGCCTCTGCTACTGCATCTTCCAAAGGAACTCTGACTTACCTAGCTGACTCCCCATCTCCTTTAGGGGTTAGTGTGTCTCCTCAGACTAAAAGACCTCCAACCAAGAAGGGTTCTGCTGGCCCTGATACTCCTGTTGGAAATCTCTCATCCCCTGTTCCTCCAATTGAAGCTTTACTTCTTCCAGAGAACAGTCTTTCTTTTCAAGGCTCTAAAGACTCACCAAACACAAAGCATTGTCCCACTCCTCCATCCCCCAAAGGGGCCCCTACTCCCTCAGCTGTGACTCCTCTGTCTCCCAAAGGAGTAGCACAATCCCCCAAAGAGACTCCCATTCCTTCAGCTGTGAATCCACCCTCCCCGAGAGAGGGCCCAGCTACCCCAGCCCCCAAACAGGCCCCTGCTCTATCTATGACTTCTTCCTCCCCCAAAAAGGCCACAGCAACTCCAGCCCCCAAAGGAGGCCCCGCTACCCCATCCCCCAAAGAGACCCCCATACCCCCAGCTGCAACTTCGTCCTCCAAAGGAGACCCAGCTACTCCATCCCCCAGAGTGACCCCCACTCCCCCAACTACAACTCCTCCCTCCCCCAAAGGTGGCCCAGC
>NW_016107411.1:2767179-2774081 GCF_001604975.1 Cebus imitator | reverse complement strand
GCCATCCCCCAAAGGGGCCCCCACCCCCCCAGCTGCGACTTCAGCCTCTCCAAAAGGAGGTCCTGCTACCCCACCCCCCAAAGGGGCCCCAGCTACAACTCCTCCCTCCCCAAAAGGAAGTCCAGATACCCCACCTCCCAAAGGGGCCCCCACTCCCCCAGCTGCAACTCCTTCTTCCCGAAAAGGAGGCCCAGCTATGCCACCCCCCAAAGGGGTCCCCACTCCCCCAGCTGCAACTCCGACCTCTGCAAAAGGAGGTCCAGCTACCCTACCTCCCAAAGGGGCCCCCAGTCCCCCAGCTGTAACTCCTCCCTCCCCAAAAGGAGATCCAGATACCCCACCTCCCAAAGGGGCTCCCACTCCCCCAGCTGCAACTTCAACCTCCCCAAAAGGAGGCCCAGCTTCCCCATCCCCCAAAGGAGGCCCCACTCCCCCAGCTACAACTCCTCCCTCCCCAAAAGGAGGCTCAGATGGCCCACCCCCTAAAGGAGTCCCCACTCCCCTAGCTGTAACTCCTCCCTCCCCAAAAGAAGGTCCAGGTACCCCACCCCCCAAAGAGGCCCCCACACCCCCAGGTGTAATCCCTCCCTCCCCAAAAGGAGGTCCAGGTGCCCCACCTGCCAAAGGGGCCCCCACTCTCCCAGCTGCAACTCCTCCCTCTCCAAAAGGAAGCCCAGCTATTCCATCTCTCAGAGGGGCTCCCACTCTCCCAGCTACAACTCCCTCCCCTAAAGGAGGCCCAACTACCCCATCCTCCAAAGAGGGCCTCACTCCCCCGGCTGCAATTCCATCCCCCAAAAGAGGCCCAGCTACCCCATCACCCAAAGGGGACTCCACTTCCCCGGCAATGATTCCTCTCTCTCCCAAAAAGGCTCCAGCAACTCCGGTTGCCAGAGAAGGCCCAGCTACCCCATCCAAAGGAGATTCCACTTCCCCAGCAGTGACTCCTGTCTCCCACAAAAAGGCCCCAGCAACTTCAGGCCCCAAAGGAGGCTCAGCTACCCCATCCCCCAAAGGAAGCCCGGCTACACACCCCAAAGGGGTACCCACTCCCCCAGCTAAAACTCCCTCCCCTAAAGGAGGCCCAACTACTCCATCCTCCAAAGAGGACCCCACTCACCCAGCTTCAACTTCCTCCCCCAAAGGGGACCCTACTTCCCTAGCAGTGATTCCTGTCTCCCCTAAAACGGCTCCAGCAACTCCAGTACCCAGAGGAGGCCCAGCTACCCCATCCAAAGGAGATTCCACTCCCCCAGCAGTGACTCCTGTTTCCCCCAAAAAAGCCCCAGCAACTTCAGCCCCCAAAGGAGGCCCAGCTACAACTCCTTCCCCTAAAGGAGGCCCAACTACCCCATCCTTCAAAGGGGAACCCACTTTCCCAGCAGTGACTCCTCTTTCCCCCAAGGAGCCTCCAGCCCCCAAACAACCCCCTACTTCCTCCTCTCCCAAAAAGGCCCCCTCAACTGCAGCCCCCAAAGGGGGCCCCACTCTGCCAACTGTGATTCCTTCTTCCCCCAAAGAGGTCCCCACTACCCCATCCTCCAGAAGGGACCCCACTCCCCCAACAGTGACTCCTCTCTCTAAAAAGACCCCAGCAACTCCAGCTCCCAAAGAGGCCCTCATTCCTCCAGCTATGACTCTTCCCTCCTCCAAAAAGACCCCATCAATTTCAGCCCCCAAAGAAGCCCCAGCTACTGTATCCTCCAAAGAGACCTCCAGTCCCCCAGCAGTGACTCCTCCCTCTTACAAAGAGGTCCCCATTCCCCCAACTATGACTTCTCCCTTTCCCAAACAGGCCCCTGCTACTCCAGCTGTGACTCCTCCATCCCCCAAAAAGGGCCCAGCAACTCCAAGCCCCAAAGAGACTCCCACTTCGCCACCTGTGACTCCTTCCTCCCTCAAAGACTCTCCTACCTCCCCAGGTTCTGTCACATGTAAAATCGGGGCCACTGTTCCTCAAACATCTAAAGGGCTTCCAGCAAAGAAAGGCCCCACAGCTCTGAAAGAAGTACCTGTTGCCCCAACTTCAGAAAGTATGCCAATAATCACAGCTCCCACTGGGAAAGGCCCACAGACTAAGAAGAGTTCTGCTACTTCATCTCCTAAGTGCCCAGATCCCTCAGCTAAGAATGGTACTAAAGGACCTCCTTCCACAGTGGCTCCAGCCCCTCTACTCCCTGCTCAGAAAGGCTCTTCAAAGACAGCAAAAGGCAAAGATGCTTCTCATTTCCCAAAGGGCCCCTTGGCTGCTCCTGAGTCTCAGGCATCCATCCCTCTAACAGCATCTGTCTCTCTAGCACCCACCCCACCAGTCTCTCTGCCTCTTGCTTCCTCCCCAGTTCCCCCTCTGCCTCCTACACAGCAATTTCTGCCGTCCTCTCCTGGGCTGGTGTTGGAATCACCCTCTAAACCCCTAGCCCCTGCTGATGAGGATGAGCTGCCGCCTCTGATTTCCCCGGAGCCAATCTCTGGGGCAGTGCCTTTCCAGTCGGTCCTCGTCAACATGCCCCCCCCTAAACCTGCTGGAATCCCTGTCCCAACCCCCTCTGCCAAGCAGCCTGTTATGAAGAACAACAAGGGTATTTGCCTTGGTTTGCTGTGTGCATGGTGTGTCTGTCCCCACACCCCTCTTGGGGGCTAGCCACCAATACTAACACTGTGATGCGCCGCTTTCTTCAGTGAATCTGCTTGAGTTTTGACATAGAACATAGAATGATAATTTTAAATGCAAAAGTTCTAGGAATACGAAACCAAATCTTGGTTTTCATCACTTCAGATAGATACGTAGTACCTTGTATATCTTGTGTGGCCCAGGCTACCCTGAAGCCTGCCATGCCTTCTATTTTACCTAGTGTATCTGACATTGAAAACCAAGACCTGCCAGACCTTTAATTTGCTCTAATCTCTACCACATCACTAACCTTGTCCCTGGGCCTGAGATTTGCTAAAATATTAGAGAATTGAACTATTTGTATTTCTTTTTCCCTTCTTAGACTTAGTAATGACCAGTTACCCAGGGACTCCCTTTTCATAAAAATGTAGAAACCTGTTTTTTCTAGCCTGAAAATGGTGCAGGCATATGCTTTTTTTCCTCAGTAGTCTTTACTGATGCTTGGCCTTTCAATTGAGAGAAACTTACGTGAATTATGTTTGGGAAAATTAGAGTTACAGATCAACATCATTGAGAATCTTCTAACTATATTGATTAGATCACATTGCTGGGGTGAAAGGTTTGAAAATGAGGCTGAATATGTGTACATGACTGCTTTTGACTTCCTCCAACCCAGTTAAAAGTTGAGGGGAACAGCACCCTACCTGTTACGCCTCCACCGTGTGATTTCACTGGTTCCCCCCCACACACTTAAGCGTATCTGGGGGCACCTTCTGGCAGAACTTTTCAGGGACAATTGGACTATTGGGTAAAATTTAGAGTCATATGGGTCATTATTTGCCTGTGCCAAGAAACAAAGACCTTGAGGGAAAGAAAGCAGTATATTAAACTGCTCAGCTCTTTCTAGCGATTACTCCTCATTTCTGGGTTTAGGGCTGGGTCTTTACTAGATATATACACTAGTTAGTGACTAAGGGGCCATCAGATTGGCTTCACACAAGCCAGTTGGTTTACATTTAACATTCTGAGGTTTAGCATGAGCCATTGACTTCTAGTCCAGGTGGGCTGTGGTGAAGTACCTTCTCTTATAATTTCTACTATAAGGTAGTAAAAGTTGCTTCTCATCTTAGGATCTGGAACAGAATCTGACAGTGATGAATCAGTACCAGAGCTTGAAGAACAGGACTCCACCCAGGCAACCACACAACAAGCCCAGGTGGGTATTCTTTAATAACTGGTATAAGTAATTGGGTCAAGGAAGCAGGGTTGATCAGAGCGACTTTTGTATTTGGAACTGTGACCCTTCATAAAGGAAAAACCACATGGAGATTGTACTATCCAGATCTTAGATTCTGGTTAACCAACAGCTGTTTTATCCTCTTAGCTGGCGGCAGCAGCTGAGATAGATGAAGAACCCGTCAGTAAAGCAAAACAGAGTCGAAGTGAAAAGAAGGCACGGAAGGTAAGATTTATTTGAAAAGGATTTCAGGGCCAGGTGCGGTGGCTTACGTCTGTAATCCCAGCACTTTGGGAGGCTGAGGCAGGTAGATCGCCTCAAGACTAGCCTGACCAACATAGTCAAACCCTGTCTCTACTAAAAATACAAAAAATCACCTGGGCGTGGTGGCAGGTGCCTGTAATCCCAGCTACTGGGGAGGCTGAGGCAGGAGAATCGCTTGAACCCAGAAGGCAGAGGTTACAGTGAGCTGAGATCACGCTATTGCTCTTGTTGCTGGGCAACAGGAGTGAGACTCCGTCTCAAATAAATAAAATTTTAAAAAAAGAAAAGGATTTCAGGATCTCATGAAGCACCTTTACAGAGAGAGGAACTCTTTTTTTTTCTATTTCTGTAGGTTTTGGGGGAACAGGTAGTATTTTGGTTATACAAGTAAAGCAACAGAAGTAGCGGGGTTGGTGTCTCACACCTGTAATCCCAGCACTCTGGGAGGCCAAGGCAGGTGGATCACTTGAGGTCAGGAGTTCAAGACGAGCGTGGCCAACATGGCGAAACCCCATCTATACTAAAAATGCCACACACAAAAATAGCACGGTGTGGTGCTACATGCCTGTAGTTCCAGCTACTGAGTTGGCTGGGGCGCAGCAATTGCTTGACCCTGGGAGGCAGAGGTTACATTGAGCTGAGATTGCACCACTGCACTCCTGACTGGGTGACAGAGCAAGAACTGTCTCAAAAAAAAAAAGGTAACAGAAGTTACTATGGCAGAAAAGCCATTCTCTATTTTATGAACGTATCTTAGCCTGGGGAAAGGCATTGCTTTGGATGTTGTATTGTTTCTTGCTTCTTTAGGATGCTTCTAAAGAAGCTGAAAACTTGATATTATTTTCTCTTTAGGCTATGTCCAAACTGGGTCTTCGACAGGTTACAGGAGTTACTAGAGTCACTATCCGGAAATCTAAGAATATCCTCTTTGTCATCACAAAACCAGATGTCTACAAGAGCCCTGCTTCGGATACCTACATAGTGTTTGGGGAAGCCAAGGTGAGTAATGTTTTCTTGGGAATTGCTCTAGACCAGGGTTTCTCAACCTCAGCACTGCTGACATTTTGCATCCAGTAGTTCTCTGTTTTGGGAGGGCTAACCTGTGCATTATGGATGTTTAGCAGCATCGCAACCAGTTTTGATTACCCAGAATACTCCATTGCCACGTACCCCCTGGGAGACATAATTACCCTCAGTTGAGAACCACTGCTCTAAACCTAAACAACTACTTTTTATACTGTGATACATACTGTGAATGAGGGCAAGCAGTTTAAAGCTATACAGTAAGTTACCTGAAGTGAGTTTACAGAGAGAATTGTGAAACTATATGATTTCCTTTTCAATGACTGCAGACTGATCTACTCACATGGATCTGTATTCTCTACCCTGTAGATCGAAGATTTATCTCAGCAAGCACAACTAGCAGCTGCTGAGAAATTCAAAGTTCAAGGTGAAGCTGTCTCAAACATTCAAGAAAACACACAGACTCCAACTGTACAAGAGGAGAGTGAAGAGGAAGAGGTATACTAGGAATAGGAAATCTTTTATACTTTTAACTCACGCCGCATAGCAATGTGTTTGTGCTGGTGAGTGGGTTTTATATTGTTGAGGCTCTCAAACCCTGTTAAGTAATTTTGAGCTATTAATATAGCTCCCAACACTTTGGGAGGCCAAGGCACGTGGATCAGCTAGATTCAGGAGACTCCAAAGAACTGCTGAAATTGTTCTTGCCTTTAATTTACTGCTTTTTCCCTCTCCTCTCTCAGGTCGATGAAACAGGTGTAGAAGTTAAAGACATAGAATTGGTCATGTCACAAGCAAATGTGTCGAGAGCAAAGGCAGTCCGAGCCCTGAAGAACAACAGTAATGATATTGTAAATGCTATTATGGTAAGTGTTCAAGCCTTTGTTCCTTGATTCCCTCTGCCCTGACCAATTATGAGTAACTTTATTTTCTCTGCTAAATATCAGCCAGTTAGGGAACCTCATTCCAGAGCCTCTTCTGAGTTGCCATAGGTTTTAGTGACCTGAATTCTCCTGGTTTGCCTATAAGAACCACTAATTATCTTTTCTCTCTTACAGGAATTAACAATGTAACCATGTGAAAGCAACTTTTTTTGGTGTCTCAAAGGAGCAACTGCAGCTTGGTTTGAAATTTGTACTGTTTCTATCATAAATAAAGTTATGGCTTCTTGTTGGATGAACTCAGTCAGTGACTGGTCTCTTCCCCCCACTCCCACCCCCCACCCCCCAAAAAAAAAAACTGTAAAGGTTCTGGTAATTTATTAATTACTCCTAAGGCCTCCCTCGTTTGTTGTTTGTGGGGTTTTTGTTGTTGTTTTCAGACAGAGTCTTGCTCTCGCCAGGCTGGAGCACAGTGATATGATCTCAGCTCACTACAACCCTCCCCTCCCAGGTTCAAGCGATTCTCCTGCCTCAGCGTCTCAAGTAGCTGGGACTACAGGTGCCCGCCACCACATCTGGCTAATTTTTTGTATTTTAATAGAGATGGGGTTCCACCATGTTGGCCAGGACAGTCTCAAACTCCTGACCTCGTGATCCACTCACTTCAGCCTCCCAAAGTGCTGGGATTACAGGTATGAGCCACCGCACCCAAAGGCCTAACTCATTTGATAAGGTTTAGTGCCACAGACTTCCCGCTTAAAACCTCAGACTTTCTGGCCGGGCGCGGTGGCTCAAGCCTGTAATCCCAGCACTGTGGGAGGCCGAGGCGGGTGGATCACGAGGTCAAGAGATCGAGACCATCCTGGTCAACATGGTGAAACCCCGT
>NW_016107411.1:2762980-2764142 GCF_001604975.1 Cebus imitator | reverse complement strand
ATGGAGTCTGCCTCTTTTGCCCAGGCTGGAGTGCAGTGGTGTGATCTCCACTCACTACAACCTCCACCTCCCAGGTTCAAGCGATGCTCCTGCCTCAGCCCCCACGAGCAGCTGGGACTACAGGCACGTGCCACCACGCCCATCTAATTTTTGTGTTTTTAGTAGTGATGGGATATCACCATATTGGCCAGGTTGGTCTCGAACTCCTGACCCTGTGATCCACCCACCTCAACCTCCCAAAGTGCTAGTATTACAGGTGTGAGCTACCACTCCTGGCCTGTTTTTGGTTTTTCTGAGATGGAGTTTCGCTCTTATTGTCCAGGCTGGAATGCAATAGCGCAATGGCGTGATCTCAGCTCACCACAACCTCCGCCTCCCGGGTTCAAGTGATTCTCCTGCCTCAGCATCCCAAGTAGCTGAGATTACAGGCAACCACCACCATGCCCAGCTAATTTTGTATTTTTTTAGTAGAGACAGGGTTTCTCCATGTTGGTCAGGGTGGTCTCGAACTCCCAATCTCAGGTGATCTGCCTGCCTCAACCTCCCAAAGTGCTGGGATTACAGGACTAAGCCACCCCGCACAGCCTAAAATTTTATTTTCTACAGCTTCAATACCCAGAAATGAGATTGCTGGATTTTTTTGTCTCTGAATTAAGCACAAAATTTCCCGACCTGTGTCCCAAGAGTTGCTTTTACAATCCCACTGATTTGTTGATCTAGTTCTTAGAAATCTTCAGCTAGATCTTGGCAGGGCATGGTGGCTCAGGCCTGTAATCCCAGCACTTCAGGAGGCCGTGGCAGGCGGACACCTGAAATTGGGAGTTTGAGATCAGTCTGACCAACATGGAGAAACCCCATCTCTACTAAAAATACAAAATTAGCCGGGCGTGGTGGCTCATGCCTGTAATCCCAGCTACTCAGGAGGTTGAGTCAGGAGAATTGCTTGAATCCAGGAGGCCGAGGTTGTGGTGAGCCAAGATTGCACCACTGCACTCCAGCCTGGGCAACAAGAGCAAAAACTGTCTCAAAAAAAAGAAAGAGGCCAGGCGCGGTGGCTCACGCCTGTAATCCCAGCACTTTGGGAGGCCGAGGCGGGTGGATCACGAGGTCAAGAGATCGAGACCATCCTGGTCAACATGGTGAAACCCCGTCTCTACTGGAA
>NW_016107411.1:2755886-2757305 GCF_001604975.1 Cebus imitator | reverse complement strand
AAGTGGCTGGGCTCGGTGGCTCACGCCTGTAATCCAAGCACTTTGGAGGCCAAGGCGGGCGGATCACCTGAGGTTGGGAGTTCAAGACCAGACTGACCAACATGGTGAAACCCTGTCTTTATAAAAAATAAAAATAAAAAAAAAGAAAGAAATTAAGAGACAAGAGTAAGAGTGCATGAAGATGGGCTCCCAGGGGGCAGAGGGGAATAGGAGGATGCCAAGGCTCCAGCACTGGAAACCCACACTATTTACTGAATGTTTTAGACAGAGTTTCACTCTTGTTACCCAGGCTGGAGTGCAATGGCGTGGATCTCGGCTCACCGCAACTTCCACCTCCTGGGTTCAGGCAATTCTCCTGCCTCAGCCTCCTGAGTAGCTGGGATTACAGGCACGCGCCACCATGCCCAGCTAATTTTTTGAAGTTTTAATAGAGACGGGGTTTCACCATATTGACCAGAATGGTCTCGATCTCTTAACCTCGTGATCCACCCACCTTGGCCTCCCAAAGTGCTGGGATTACAGGCTTGAGCCACCGCGCCCGGCAGCCACCGCGCCCGGCTTACTGAATGTTTAAACAAAGAAGCATGTGCTCAGGTATGGGGGTGGGGTAAAAAAGAAACATCAAGCAGATGATCTATAGCTGTGGTGGTTTGGCATTTCCTTTGAAGGTACACAGAGTACTCTACTTTAGATACAATCAGTAAACAAATAGGGAAAAGCCTGCGGCTACAGCCAGCAAGTCTGACCACATTCTGGTGCTTCAAAGAGGTCTTCCTTACTTTGAGCACAGAGCATGTTCTGCTTCATTAACTCCCATCCCGTGCCAGATAAGCAGGTCCTGCCTCAGCCTTTTTCCCAGCACAGAGTGAGACTCCGCCTCAAACAAACAAAACAAACAGACAAAAATTAGCTGGGTGTGGTGGCACACGCCTTTAATCACAGCTACTCAGGAGGCTGAGGTAGGAGAATCACTTGACCCAGGAGGTGGAGGTTGCAGTGAGTTGAGATCGCACCATCGTGCCATTGCACTGCAGCCTGGGCAACAAGAGCAAAACTCCATCTCAAAAAAAAATAAATAAGCCAGACGTGATGGTGCCCACCTGTAGTCCCAGCTACCTGGGAAACGGGAAGATCACTCAAGCCTGGGAGGTCAAAGCTATAGTGAGCAGAAATAGTGCCTGAGGGCCCGGCGCGGTGGCTCAAGCCTGTAACCCCAGCACTTTGGGAGGCCAAGGCGGGTGGATCACGAGGTCAAAAGATCGAGACCATCCTGGTCAACACGGTGAAACCCCGTCTCTACTGAAAATACAAAAAATTAGCTGGGCATGGTAACGCATGCCTGTAATCCCAGCTACTCAGGAGGCTGAGGCAGGAGAATTGCCTGAACCCAGGAGGCGGAGGTTGCGGTGAGCCGAGATC
>NW_016107411.1:2749899-2751151 GCF_001604975.1 Cebus imitator | reverse complement strand
TAGTAGAGACGGGGTTTCACCATGTTGACCAGGATGGTCTCGATCTCTTGACCTCGTGATCCACCCACCTCGGCCTCCCAAAGTGCTGGGATTACAGGCTTGAGCCACCGCGCCCGGCCAATTTTTGTATCTTTAGTAGAGACAAGGTTTCACCATGTTGGCCAGGCTGGTCTCAATGATCTGACCTTAAGTGATCCACCTGCCTTGGGCTCCCAAAGTGGTGAGATTACAGGCATGAGCCACCTCGAAGGTTTGTTCTTGATCTCTTTGAAGTGTTATCACAGAAGGGTCCCAATTCAGACCCCAAGAGAGGGTTCTTGGGCCTCAAGCAAGAAAGAATTCAGGGGACTCCCTATGGTAAAGTGAAAGCAAGTTTATTAGGAAAGTAAAGAAATAAAAGAGCGGCCGGGAGCGGTGGCTCACGGGTGTAATCCCAGCACTTTGGGAGGCCAAGGCGGGTGGATCACAAGGTCAAGAGATCGAGACCATCCTGGTCAACATGGTGAAACCTCGTCTCTACTAAAAATATAAAAAATTAGCTGGGCATGGTGGCGCGTGCCTGTAATCCCAGCTATTCAGGAGGCTGAGGCAGGAGAATTGCCTGAACCCAGGAGGCGGAGGTTGCGGTGAGCCGAGATCGCGCCATTGCACTCCAGCCTGGGTAACAAGAGCAAAACTCCGTCTCAAAAAAAATAAATAAATAAAAGAATAGCTACGCCATAGCCAGAGCAGCCCCGAGGGCTACTGGTTGTCTATTTTTATGGTTATTTATTATTATATGCTAAACAAGGGGTGGATTATTTATGAGTTTTCTGGGAAAGGCATGGGCAATCCTCCCTCCCAACCGAGGGCTCCTCCCCTTTTTAGACTTATTGGGTAACTTGCTGACTTTGCCATGGCATCTGTAAACCCTCAGGGTGCTGGAGGGCGTGTCTTTTAGCATGCTAACGAGTTATAAGCATATAATGAGCAGTGAGGATGACCAGAAGTCATGTGGTCACCTTGGTTTTGGTGGCTTTTGGCCAGCTTCTTCACTGCATACTGGTTTTTTCAGCAAAGTCTTTGTGACCTCTATCTTGTGCCAACCTCCTATTTCATCCTGTGACATAGAATTCCTGATCTCCTGGGAATGCAGCCCAGGAGGTCAAGGTGGGAAGATTGCTTGAGCCTAGGAATTTGAGACCAGCCTGGACAACATAGGTCAGGAGTTCAAGACCAGCCTGACCAATATGGTGAAACCCCGTCTTTAAAA
>NW_016107411.1:2746362-2748495 GCF_001604975.1 Cebus imitator | reverse complement strand
AGATCGAGACCATCCTGGTCAACATGGTGAAACCCCATCTTTTAAAAAAAAAAAAAGAAGAAGAAGAAATGTCCACTAGGCCAGGCACAGTGACTCATGCTTGTAATCCCAGCATCACCATATAACACACCTGGCTAGTTTTTTATATTTTATAGTGACAGGCTCTCCCTACATTGTCCAGGCTGGTCTCAAACTCCTGGGCTCAAGCAATCCTCCCATCTTGACCTCCCAAAGAACTGGGATTATAGGAATGAACACCCTGACCAGTCAATAATCTTATTTTTCATAATATGAACTACATATGTAGAAAATACTACAAGGTTATGGTTGAGATAGAATTTTTTTGGCAGCAGAAATGAATTTTGTGCGAGATAATTTTTTCCATGGTGGGGGAATGGTTTTGGAATGAAACTGTTCCATCAGGCATTAGATTCATAAGGGGCTGGGTGTGGTGGCTTACACCTGTAATCCTGGCAGTTTGGGAGGCCAAGACTGGTGGATCACCCAAGGTTGAGAGTTCGAGATCAGCCTGGCCAACATGATGAAACTCCATCTCTACTAAAGATACAAAAATACAGTGGCAGGTACCTATAATCCTAGCTACTAGGGAGGCTGAGGCAGGAGAATCACTTGAACCCAGAAAGCGGAGGTTGAAGTAAGCCAAGATCATGCCACTGCACTCCAGCCTGGGCAAGAGAGACCCTGTATCAAAGAAAAAAAAAAAGATTATCATAAACCAAGAGCAACCAAGATCCCTGGAATATGCAGTTCACAATAGGGTTCACACTTCTATGAGAGTCTAATGCCATCACTGATCAGGAGGTAGAGCTCAGGCAGTAATGCTGGCTCACGAAGCATTTACCTCTTATGTGGCTTAGTTCCTAATAGACAGTAGACCAGTACCTATCCACAGCCTGGGAACTGCCACAGCCTGGGGGTTAGGGATGTGGGGTAGAAGAACTTTTTTTTTTTTTTTTGAGACAGAGTCTCCCTCTGTCGCCCCGGCTGGAGTGCAATGGTGTGATCTCAGCTCACTGCAACCTCCACCTCTGCGGTTCAAGCAATTCTCCTGCCTCAGCCTCTCAAGTAGCTGGGAGTAAAGCCATGTATCACCACACCCAGCTAATTTTTGTATTTTTAGGAGAGACAGGGTTTTGCCACGTTGGCCAGACTGTCTGGAGCTCCTGGCCTCAAGTGATCCACCCACCTCAGCCTCCCAAAGTACTGGGATTACAGGTGTGAGCCACTGCGCCTGGCAGAAGACCATTTTAAAAATATTTCAATACATTTCATTTTTACAGGTAAATAGTTTTTAAAAGGCTCTTCTTTCCTGTAAAGATGCTTATGCTGATGCTGGCCCAAGACACACTGGTAGCAGCAAACCAAAACTCAGAATATGAGCTCTCTCTTTTTTCTGCAATTGTGGTGTGTGTGATTCACTCTCTTTCTTGCCATGCTGTCTCAAGAGACTTTAAGGATCAAGTGATTCCTGCCCAAGAAACAAAAGCAAAGTCATCCCATTCCCCAGTGGATTTGGATGAAAACTTACAATAAAATCAGGTACTACTACAAGAGGAGACATTGGAGAAGAATCAAGCTGAGCCTATAAGAAATTGTACATGAGATGGCACACATTTTTGCTATATCAAGATCACTATAATCTTACATCAAGCTGAAAATATATAGACAGTCAGATACGCTTTATTGGGAAATGTTTTTTCTCTTGATATGCTGTGCACTAGTAAGTAGGCTGGTTCAGTAATAAATATCTGAGACATTTTGTTTGAACAACGATAACAAAAAAACCTCAGATTATGAGAAAACTCAGGCATGATGGTTCACTGTTGTAGTCTGAGCAACTCAGGATGCTGAAGTGGGAAGATCACTTGAGCCCAGAAGGTGGAAGCTGCGGTGAGCCATGATCCTGCCCATGTACTCTGGCTTGGGCTACAGAGCAATATTGTTTCAAAAAAACCAAACTGGCCGGGCGCGGTGGCTCAAGCCTATAATCCCAGCACTTTGGGAGGCCAAGGTGGGTGGATCACGAGGTCAAGAGATTGAGACCATCCTGGTCAACATAGTGAAACCCCGTCTCTACTAAAAATACAAAACATTAGCTGGGCATGGTGGCAC
>NW_016107411.1:2734387-2742657 GCF_001604975.1 Cebus imitator | reverse complement strand
TTTTTTTTTGAGACAAGTCTCCCTCTGTTGCCCAGGCTGAAGTGCAGTGTCGTGACCTCAGCTCACTGCAACCTCTGCATCACGGATTCAAGCTATTCTCCTGCCTCAGCCTCCCCAGTAGTTGGGATGACAGGCATGTACCACCACACCAGGCTAATTTATTTTTATTTTGAGATGACGTCTTGATCTGTTGCTCAGGCTGGAGTGCAGTGGCATGATCTCGGCTCACTGCAAACTCTGCCTCCTGGGCTCAAGCAATTCTCCTGCCTCAGCCTCCAGTGCAGCTGGGATTACAGGTGCACACCACCATGCCCAGCTAATTTTTTTGTATTTTTAGTGGAGACGAGGTTTCACCTTGTTGGCCAGGCTGGTTTTGAACTCCTGACCTCAAGTGATCTGCCTGCCTCTGCTTCCCAAAGTGCTGGGATTACAGGTGTGAGCCACAGCACCTGGCCTGTGCTCCCATTACTTTTTTTTTGGAGACAGAGTCTCGCTCTGTTGCACAGGCTGGAGTGCAGAGGCAGAGGCACGATCTTGGCTCATTGCAACCTCTATGTCCCAGGTTCAAGCTATCCTCCTGCCTCTGCGTCCTTAGTAGCTGGGATTACAGGCATATGCCACAATGCCGGGCTAATTTTCTTTTTTTTTTAGTGGAGATGGGGTTTCGCCATGTTGGCCAGACTGGTCTTGAACTCCTAACCTCAGGTGATCCACCTGCCTCGGCCTTCTAAAGTGCTAGGATTACAGGTGTGAGTCACCACGCCCGGCCCCCATTACTTTTATGTACTCCCATTATAGCACTAGGCTATCTCCATTTGTGTATTTTGTTTTCCCCTTTAGTAGCCTCCTTATAAGTATAGAATAATATTTAAGAGCTGGCGGCCAGGTCACAATGGCTCATCCTGTGGTCCCAGCTACTCAGGAGGCTGGAGGGGAGGATTCCTCGAGTTTGGGAGGTCGAGGCTGCAATGAGCTGTGATTGCACCGCTGCAGTCCAGTCTGGGCAACAGAGTAAGACTAAAACAATGAGCGCTGGTCCTTAACTTCCCCCCTTTTTTTTTTTCCTTTTGAGATGGAGTTTTGCTCTTTTTGCCCAGCCTGGAGTGCAACGGCCCGATCTCAGTTCACTGCAACCTCTGCCTCCTGGGTTAAAGTGAATCTCCTGCCTCAGCCTCCCGAATAGCTGGGATTACAGGTGCACGCCACCCCCCCTGGCTAATTTTGTACTTTTTTTTTTTTTTTTTTTTTTGAGACGGAGTTTCGCTCTTGTTACCCAGGCTGGAGTGCAATGGCGCGATCTCGGCTCACCGCAACCTCCGCCTCCTGGGTTCAGGCAATTCTCCTGCCTCAGCCTCCTGAGTAGCTGGGATTGCAGGCACGCACCACCATGCCCAGCTAATTTTTTGTATTTTTAGTAGAGACGGGGTTTCACCATGTTGACCAGGATGGTCTCGATCTGTTGACCTCATGATCCACCCGCCTCGGCCTCCCAAAGTGCTGGGATTACAGGCTTGAGCCACCGCGCCCGGCCCAATTTTGTACTTTTAAGCCGCTGCGCTGGGCCAACTTCCCTTCTTTTTTGAGACAGGGTCTCACTCTGACGCCCAGGTTGGAGTACAGTGGCATGATCTCTGCTCACCGTAACCTCCGCCTCCCGGGTTTGAGCTAGCCTCCCACCTCATACTCCCCAGTTTTTGGCATTACAAGTGCATGCCACCATGCCCGGCTAATTAGTATTTTTGTAGAGATGGCGTTTCACTATGTTGGTCAGGCTGGTCTCGAACTCATGACCTAGGGAACCACCATCCTTGGCTTCCCAAAGTGCTGGGATTATAGGCGTGAGCCACCGTGCCAGCCCAATTTCCCTCTTTAACGGCATCTGAGCTAGGGTCCACGTTTCATACCTCCCCAATAATCTGCCTTGCACAGCAGACACTAACCACCCTAATGCTTATTATGAAACCCCATTCTTCAGACATATAGCACTTTCCTTAAACCTTCCTGTTCAAAATGCAGTGCACTGCAGTATTTCTCCCCTACTCCACCATTAAGCAGCCTCTTGGTAAGCAGGACTGTGTTGGGTCTCTCCGTTACTACCGCCTACTACAACCTAGCAGTGTGTTGCAGGAAACGACGGGGCACCCCTTCTCCCCCAAATTATGTGCGTGGAGACACAAAGTGTCTCAGTCTCTCCATTCCAGAAACCTAGACTCTCCCCTCAAATATCCTTCGTGGCTCATCTACAGCACTAAGGTCTCAAGACAGAGGCAAAAGCTAGCCCCGAATGGCAAATGCTCCTCCTCCGCCAAGAACCTCGAATTTCCGCTGTCCCTGGACAGAGCCTCCAACCTTCAGAAAAATGGTGAAGTGGGCCCTTTTCCACAGCACAGGCTTTTCACGTTTTTGTGGTGGAATGTTTCCTGAGTGAGCTGATTTACTCCCTCAAGAGTAACCAACGCTCCATTTCAATTCCCCACGATCCCGACTCCGCGTCCCTCCGCCACGGCCTTGCCTCCCGCTGCCAACGCAGCGGTTTCTCAGAGAAATCGCCCAAGGCGCGTGGCCGGGCGGTTGGGCGACCAACGGTTTTTTAACGCGAGAGGACAGCGCGGGAGGAGAGGCGGGAACGCGTAAGGACTAGCGGGGGCCGGGGTGGGGGTAGGGTGGCGGACGAAGGGCGGGGCCGGCGCCAGGAAGGATCGCGAAGGAGCTCGGAGGCCCCGCCCTTTCCGTAGATATCTCTAGAAAGCCGTGCCGGAGCCCGAAAACAAGGACTGCGCACGCGCGGTGGCAAGGCCCGGGCATTTTGCTGCGTCACCAGCCGCCGCCCGGCCTCACCACCCCTCGTTCGCACGCACGCACGTTCATTCTCCGTCCTCGCGCCCCTTTTCCTACACTTTCCTCTTCTCCCCGACCGGAGGAGCCGCTCTTTCCGCGCGGTGCATTCTGGGGAGCTAGGTCGAGCCCGCCGCTACCGCCGTCGCCTGAGGGAAGCGAGAAGAGGCCGCGACCGGGGACAAAACGCGGAGTCGCCACCGGAGAGAAGTCGACTTCTTAGCAGCAGCCGCCGCCAGAGAGGCCCGCCCACCCGTTCGCCCGTCCCCCTGCCCCGTTCACAATGTGAGTGCGACACCCCGCCGAGGGAAGGTCGCCCGGAGTGAGGCCAAGGCCGCGTCGGGGGCTCCCGGAATACGGCCCCGGCCCTCCTTCCACTCTCGACCCCCCAGCCTTTCTCGCATCGGTGGTGGCAGTCTTGCCTGCTTGGGGGCGGGGGGGTCTAGTATCCTTGTTCCGGTTACCGTTGGCGGGTGGAGGACATTTTCCTCCAGATGTCCGCTTCCCCCACCTCTAAAACGTCCCTTGGCTTCCCCGTGCCGGAAATGCTACTTTTCCCCTTTGGCCGTCTGGCCGACTCGCTTCTTTCTGTAACTTCACCCTAGGCCTTGAGCTCTTGGGAGCTGCTCGCCATGCGGCGCCCTGAAGCGTGAACCCTCGTGGGTCGCTTCACGGCTGCCTGGGCGCTCCAGTTCTGCTGCTCCGTGGTCCCTGGGCCGAGCACACCTGTGGTGGGTGCCGCCAGGTACCTGGCGGAGCTCCTGGGAGAGCCCCACGCGGGCCTCGCCGTGAGCTGCAGGGTACTGCTAGGCAACTAGAGGGAAGCCATGCCCATGCCGCAACTTACTCCCCTCTCCTGTGTCTGGGTTTCTTGAGTGTGGGTACTTCTAGGCCGCCTCCTAACTCCAGTCTGTTGAAAACATGGGAGGTTGCCAGAACTCAGCCGCTTCCTGGCAGCGAGGAGTTACCATTGAGCAGGTAGTTGGGCACGTGTCGACTTTGGAAGGATACATACAGACATTTTCAGTGTTCCATGTTAAACTTTAGGTGAGGTTTCACTAACCTGCCTCAGTGCAGGTTGAAATAGATTGTAATTAACTTACAGTTGTCCTAAAGAGCTTAAATTTGATGGTGTGTAGGTGAATACAAATTCTACAGCAATCTTCGTTTTATGGTAAAGGAAAGCCTTGGTTGATTTTTACCGAATAAGAATTCATGGCCCTGCCGCGTCCAGTGAGGGCTCCCGGTTTCACAGGGTTTTGTTTTGTTTTTTGGACGGGACGTTATTTTTTAAGTTATTAGCTAAGTCTTAAAAGATATGGAGAACAATTGAAGAGGGAGTGAGTGTTCTCCCCCCCAACTCCATTTAGGAGAGAGATGAGGAGAGTAACTTTATTCCTGTGGAAAAGTAACAAACATTCAAGGGTTTACTTAATTCAAGCCATGACACTGACAGTGAGTATATCGGCTAAGTCTAAAGGGATGAGTGAGGGATACGCTGAAGCCAGTTTGTCACTGAGAACAAGCTTCTAGAGCACAGCGTGTATTACTGTAAGGGCGTAAATTAGAATTATGGAGGAGCCCCCTCCCTGAAAGTGGTACGTAAACGGGGTTTTTACAAATCCGAATCTATGTAAAATAGCTTTTGCTTTTCCCTTCTAAGTAATGTAGAAGGAACTTCAGTCTTAACCTTTTATACTCAAAATCTATAAGGGGAAAATTTTTGTCAGATGAGGTATAAGTAACTTAATACAGCTGAACAAATCTTTTCGCGAAAAATACGTTTAAAATTGGCTTGGGGTAGAAGCACTTTCTGGAGGCCACATAAGATATTTAAATAGGTAAGAAATGACTAAGTTATGTAAGTAGATTAAAAAGCTTGAATGAAAATAAAGTGTAAGTCAGGGCGCAGTGGCTCACACCTGTCCTGCACTTTGGGAGGCTCAGGCGGTCGGATCAGGAGACCAGCCTGGCCAATACGGTGAAACCCCATCTCTACTAAAAATACAAAAACTAGCTGGTTGTGGTGGTGCTCACCTGTAATACCAGCTGCTCTGGCGGCTCAGGCAGGAGAATCGCCTGAACCCGGGAGGTGGAGGTTGCAGTGAGCCGAGATTGAGCCATTGCACTCCATCCTGGACAATAGAGGGGAGACTCCGTCTCACCAAAAAAAGAGAAAGGGTAGCAGTAGAGAGGCTATTCCAAAAAGTAGCCTCTCTAGTTAAAAAGAAAAGAAAGCTACCTTCAAAACAAGTGATCCGATGCCACATGCAGGGTGTTGAGGGAAAAAACGAATGTTTTGAAGAGACACCAGCTAATCTCATACTTTTAGAAATATTCAGTATGTGTCATTTGTTAAATTCTTCAGGGACTCCTACCAAGTTAAAGATTTGAATGAAATTATAAAATGAATGTTGCAAGTCAGTTGTCTGACGTGGAAGAATCCTTTTCTGGGTCCGTCATCCAGTTCTAGGAAGAATCTGGCTGATGAGGGTTTATTTTATTTTTTTGAGGCAGGGTCTTGCTCTATCGCCCAGGCTAGAGTGCAGTGGCGCGATCTCGGCTCACAGCAACCTCCACTTCACCTCCAGCGCTCAGGCGATCCTCCTTGCCTCAGTCTCCTGAGTAGCTAAGACTTCTGGCAAGCACCTCCAGGCCTGGTTAATAAAACTTTTTTTTTTTTTTTCCCTCTTTCTCTTTAAAGATTTGGAGAGAGAGATTTATGCTGGGTGCATTAAGGGCTTGGGAATATGTTTTCTCATTTGATTTACTCATTTGCTCTTTAGCGATTTCCTAGTTACATTTCTTTAAATCCTAAGTTATGAAAGTTTGTCTCATAGTTTATAAAAAAGCTCTTAATTTTGGACCTATCTTGGAGAAGGCTGGGATTTTATTTATTTATTTTTTTTTATTTTTTTTTTGAGACGGAGTTTCACTCATGTTACCCAGGCTGGAGTGCAATGGCGCGATCTCGGCTCACCGCAACCTCCGCCTCCTGGGTTCAGGCAATTCTCCTGCCTCAGCCTCCTGAGTAGCTGGGATTACAGGCACGCACCGCCATGCCTAGCTAATTTTTTTGTATTTTTAGTAGAGATGGGGTTTCACCATGTTGACCAGGATGGTCTCCATCTCTTGACCTCATGATCCACCCACCTCGGCCTCCCAAAGTGCTGGGATTACAGGCTTGAGCCACCACGCCCGGCCAGAAGGCTGGGATTTTAGGTCCTTCCCCCATTTAAGATTTTGTGCTTAACTAACCTTGCAGAGTGCTACTTAGCATTTTCTTTTTGAACCATTGCCGTTGGACCAATTAAAAATAGATTAAAAAGTAAAATATTTTATTTACTTTACGGGTATTTGAAGTCATTGTTTTTCTTGTCTAACGTCTTGTATATAATTAGGAAGTTGTACAGAAACCATGCATCTCTGATTTTGGTAAAAGTCTTAACTTTGTCCTCACTCAGCTGTGTAGGAACAAATCCCCAAAATAAAATTGTCAGTGTTTAGCCTTGAAAACAAATTGTCATAGTGAACATATGCTATATTTTTAATTTCTATAAGTTAGAGAATATCTGATGGGTGGGTGGCCTTTGTTCCATATTGATTTCCTAGCCACTGTAACCTGGCAACTGGATTTTTACTTTTTCTTCCTGTCAGTTAGACTTTAACTAGAAGGCAGTAGAAACTGGAAGAGAAAAACCTAGAGTGCAAGGAAGTGTTTTATTGCTAAATTAAGATTCTCCTGCCTAATTAAATTTTCTCAGTTTAAAAATTTTCTACAAGCCATGTCATTTTTGGGTCTTGTGTGGTTAGTGATTGATCCTTTTTTTTTTTTTTAATTTGTTTATTTTTAGAGGTGGGGTGTGGGGGGGTGGTTTTCTCCGTGTTGGTAAGGCTGGTCTTGAATTCCTGACCTCAGGTTATCTGCCACTTGGCTTCCCAAAGTGCTGGGATTTTAGGCATGAACCACCACGCCCAGCCTGTCCCTTTTCAAGAAAAAAAAAACAAAACAAAAAACCTTTGTAAATATCAACTGTTTAGATAATCTAGCTTTTAAACATCTAAGAACTTATTTACATGAATTCAAAAAATACTCTAGTGAACATATTTTGTTATGGAAATGGTGTATTGAAATTTTTATTGTTTACTGTATGGATTGGCAATGATAGGGTTTTGTTTTGAGACATAGTCTTGCTCTAGACTCCAGTCACCCAGACTGGAGTGTAGTGGCGCGATCTCGACTCACTGTAACCTCCATCTCCTGAGTTTAAGCAATTCTTTTTTTGCATGCACCACCATGACTGGCTAATTTTGTAATTTTAATAGAGATGGGGTTTCTCCATGTTGGTAAATCTGGTCTCAAACTCCCAATGAGGTGATCTGCCTGCCTCAACCTCCCAAAGTGCTGGGATTACAGGCGTGAGCCACTACACCCGGCTACTTTTTTGTATTTTTAGTAGAGACAGGGTTTTGCCAGGGTGGTCTTAAACTCCTGACCTCATAATTCATTCTCTCTCTCTCTCTCTCTCTCTCTCTCTCTCACACAGACACACACACACACACACACACACACACACTCACTAGATATGGAGTCTGGCTGTGTGCCTAGGTTGGTCTTGAACTCCTGGGCTCAAGAGGTCTTCCAGAGTGCTAGGATTACAGGTGTGAGCTCCTGTACCCAGCCCTTGCTATACTTCTGAACTTCTGGTTTTCCAGAAATATTCCTTCTTTTCGTGAGACACTGTCTCACTATTTTGTACAGGCTGGTATCATCACTCCTTGCAGCCTCAAACTCTTGGGATTAAGCCATCTTCCTGCTTTGGCCCCCCAGTAGCTGGGACTACAGGTGTACACTACCACACCCAGCTAACTTTATTAATTGTTTGGAAATAGTGGCCCAGGCTGGAGTGCAGTGGTGTGATCTTGGCTCACTGCAACCTTCACTTCCCTGTTACTCAAGCAGTTCCTCTGCCTTAGCCTCTGGAGTAGCTGGGATTACAGGCACATGGCCCCAACTGGCTAATTTTTTTTTTTTTTTTTTTTTTTTTTTGGATTTCACCATGTTGGCCAGAGTGGTCACGAACTCCTGACCTGAGACCATCTGCCTGTCTGGCCTCCCAAAGTACTGGGATTACAGGCGTGAGCCACCGCACCCAGCCTCTCTTCTCCCACTTTGTACTCCAAAGCTGAATAAAATGTGCTGTCGTGGCTTCTCTGTGCCTCAGGTGTTCATTCACATGAAGCCACGCTTTGTTTGATAAAAATTGTTGCTGGGCACGGTGGCTCATGCCTATAATCCCAGCACTTTGGAAGGCCGAGGTGGGTGGATCACCTGAGGTCAGGAGTTCGAGACCAGCCTGGCCAACCTGGTGAAACCCCATCTCTACTAAAAATAGAAAAACTGGGCCGGGCGTGGTGGTTCATGCTTGTAATCC
>NW_016107411.1:2730796-2733712 GCF_001604975.1 Cebus imitator | reverse complement strand
TTTTTTTTTTTTTTGAGATGGGAGTCCTCCTCCCAGGCTGGCATGCAGTGGCGCAGTCCTGGCTCACTGCAACCTCTGACTCCCAGGTTAAGCAATTCTCATGCCTCAGCCTCCCAGGTAGCCGGGATTATAGGTGACCACCACAATACCTGGCTAATTTTTTTTGTATTTTAAGTAGAGACAGGGTTTCTCCATGTTGGCCAGGCTGGTCTTGCACGCCTGCCTCAGCGTCCCAAAGTGCTGGGATTACCGGTGTGAGCCACCACACCTGGGTGATTGTTTGATTTTGAGACGAAGTCTTGCTGTGTCGCCAGGCTGGAGTGCAGTGGTGCGGTCTCGGCTCACTGCAACCTCTGCCTCCTGGGTTCAAGCGATTCTTCCACCTCAGCCTCCTGAGTAGCTGGTACCACAGGCACATGCCACCACGCCTGGCTAGTTTTTGTATTTTTAGTAGGGACGGAGTTTCACCATGTTGGCCAGGATGGTCTCGATCTCTTCACCTCATGGTCTGCCCACCTCAGCCTCCCAAAATGTTGGGATTACAGGTGTGAGACACCGTGCCTGGCCAATTCCTAAAATACCAATTTACACAGCACTAATTTGAGAATCTTATGGGGCTGTCCAAAATAGGATTGTGGCGTGTGCCTATAGTCCTGGCTCCTCTGGAGACTGAGGTCAGAGAATTTTGAGCTCGAGAGGCAGAGGTTGCGGTGAGCTGAGATGGTGTCACTGCAATCCAGCCTCGACAACAGAGTGAGACCCTCAAGAAAAAAAAAACGCTGGGTGCAGTGGCTCACGCCTGTAATCCCAGTACTTTGGGAGATCTAGGCTCGTGGATTGCCTGGGGTCAGAAGTTTGAGACCAGTCTGGCCTGCATGGTAAAACCCTGTCTCTACTAAAAATATAAAACTTAGCCGGGCGTGGTGGCAGGCGCCTGTAATCGCAGCTACTTGGGAGGCTGAGGCAGAATTGCTTGAACCTGGGAGGCAGAGGTTGCAGTGAGCCAGGATCGCACCATAGCACCCCAGCCTGGGTGACAAGAGCAAGACTTTGTCTCAAAAAAAAAAAAAGAGAAACAAAATAGGATTGGAACCCAGGATTTCTGACAGAAGGCTTACTTATTTTTTTCGACTTCACAAAAAGAGAAAGTAATTTCTTTGGCCGTCCTTTTATTGCAAAGTAAATAACCATGTCTGTGTATTTCCAGTTTATTTATTACATAATCTAAAGTAGCCTCTGCATACTTGACAGTATGATAATGGAGTCCTGAGAAATTTTAATTTGTTATGGAGGTAGTGAGAGAGTGATATTTGACCTTCAGTCTTTATTGAACAGAGAAAAAAACTATCCCCTGGGGATGTTAAAAGAAGCATGCTTCTTCAAGGCCTAAGATCAAAGCAAGAAATTATTTTTTTAAAAAGTACTCAAGGGCCGGGCGCGGTGGCTCACGCCTGTAATCCCAGCACTTTGGGAGGCCGAGGCGGGTGGATCACAAGGTCAAGAGATCGAGACCAGGCCGGGCGCGGTGGCTCAAGCCTGTAATCCCAGCACTTTGGGAGGCCGAGGCGGGTGGATCACAAGGTCAAGAGATCGAGACCAGGCCGGGCGCGGTGGCTCAAGCCTGTAATCCCAGCACTTTGGGAGGCCGAGGCGGGTGGATCACGAGGTCAAGAGATCGAGACCATCCTGGTCAACATGGTGAAACCCCGTCTCTACTAAAAATACAAAAAATTAGCTGGGCATGGTGGCACGTGCCTGTAATCCCAGCTACTCAGGAGGCTGAGGCAGGAGAATTGCCTGAACCCAGGAGGCGGAGGTTGCGGTGAGCCGAGATCGTGCCATTGCACTCCAGCCTGGGTAACAAGAGCGAAACTCCGTCTCAAAAAAAAAAAAGTACTCAAAAGATGGAATGTGGAAAGTCACAGAGTTGCTTGAAAGGAAAGTACTTGGCTGTGCATGGTGGTTCATGCCTGTAATCCCAGCACTTTGGGAGACTGAGGCAGGTGGATCACTTGAAGTCAGGAGTTCGAGACCAGCCTGCCTAACATGGTGAAACTCCATCTCTACTAAAAATACAGAAATTAGCCAGGTGTGATGGCCCTGGTCCGCGCCTGTAGTCCTAGTTATTTGGGAGGCTGAGACACAAGAATCCTTGAACCTGGGAGGTGAGGGTTGCAGTGAGCTGAGATCATGCCACTGCACTTCAGCTTTGGTGACAGAGTGAGACTCCATATCAAAAAAAAGGGCTGGGTGTGGTGGGTCATGCCTGTAATTCTAGCACTTTGGGAAGCAGAGGTGGGCGGATCACACGAGGTTGGCAGTTCAAGACCTGCCTGGCCAACAAGGTGAAACCTCGTCTCTACTGAAAAATAAAAAAAAAAATTAGCCGGACATGTTGGCGCACACTTGTAAGCCCAGCTACTTGGGAGACTGAGGCGAGAGAATTGCTTGAACCCAGGAGGCAGAGGTTGCAGTGAGCCAGATCTCCTTACTGCACTCCAGCCGGGGCGACAGAGCGAGATTCCTTCTCCCAAAAAAAGAAGTGCGAAGTTTTCGATAAACTATTACCTTCAATACGTTTCACCTTTGTATCTTAGAATGGAAATTACCAAATAAAGAAACTAGCTAGCACAGAGGTTCTTTCACAAACCTTCCTGGTGTATGGTGCCCTTGGTGTCTTGAGTTTTGTTGTGATGTTAGGCTAAAAGGAGTAACTAGCAGTTGCTTTGATGACATAGTTGTGTCCAAACAACATAAGTATATTGTCTTAACAGCTTAGTAGCTGTTGGAAAAACTAATTTACATTATTTAAAAGAAAAATATATAGTTTCTTGTATAGCCATAGCTATTCATAGAATGTGTATGGCTTTTGGTTACTATGTACTTCTCAAACCTTGAAATGACTTCCTCCATCAT
>NW_016107411.1:2727697-2729366 GCF_001604975.1 Cebus imitator | reverse complement strand
GGGTTCAGGCAATTCTCCTGCCCCAGCCTCCTGAGTCGCTGGGATTACAGGCATGCACCACCATGCCCAGCTATACCCTGAAATTTAAAATATTCCAAGGCAGTTGGGAGTTCCTCCATGGTGCCCTGATACATCTTGTTACATGATTTGGTAGCCACAGGACTAGCAGGTTTATTCAGATCACCTTTTCAGAAAGTTTTCTAGTGCTACAGCTGATCGCAGAAGATCAAAATAGCTTATGGTTTCCCTGAGCAGTGAGTATGTGTGAGGTGAGACACAGAGCTTGGTGTCAGACATTTGCAGGCAGGGTGTTTGATACCTAAGAAGGAAAAACTGCTTAATTTATGAACTTAGGAACTACTTTTTTCCTTACCATAGTAGAACTTTGATGTCTCATTCCTCACGTATTACAAATAGATTTTTTATTTTTTTGAGTTGGAGTCCCTGTCACCCAGGCAGCTGGAGTGCAATGGCGAATCTCAGCTCACTGCAATCTCTGCTTTCCAGGTTCAAGCAATTCTGCCTCAACCTCCCGAGTAGCTGGGATTATAGGAGCCCACCATCATGCCCAACTAATTTTTGTATTTTTGGTAGAAGATGGGGTTTCACTGTTGGCGAGGCTGGTCTCTTTGGTCAGGCTGGTTTTGAACTCCTGACATCATGATGCGCTCACCTCAGCCTCCCTCACTGCAACCTCTGCCTCCAGGGTTAAAGCAGTTGTACTGTTTCAGCTTCCTGAATGGCTGGGATTACAGGCACCCACCACAGCGCACAGCTAATTTTTTTGTATTTTTAATGGAGAAAGTGTTTCATTACATTGACCAGGCTAGTCTCGAGCTCCTGACCTCAGGTGATCCACCCGCCTCAGCCTCCCCAAGTGCTGGGGATTATGCGTGAGCCACCACGCCCAGCCCCATTTGTAGTTTTAATGTATTAGCAAATTTGTGTAAAGGGTCAGTCATTAAATATTAGGTATTACAGGCCCCAAGTATCTCTGTCTCATTCTTTTTTGAGATGGTGTCTCATTCTGTTGCTCCAGGCCTGGAGAGCAGTGGCACGATCCCAGCTCACTGCAACCTCTGCCTTCTGAGGATTTTTTTTTTTTTTTTTTTAGGTGGAGTTTTGCTCTTATTGCCCAGGCTGGAATGCAGTGGTGCCATCTCAGCTCACTGCAACCTTCGCCTCCCGGGTTCAAGCGATTTTCCTGCCTCAGCCTACCGAGTAGCTGGGATTATAGGCATATGCCATCACACGTGGCTAATTTTGTATTTTTAGTAGCGACACAGTTTCTCCATGTTGGTCAGGCTGGTCTCGAACTTTGATCTCAGGTGATCCTCCGCCCTGGCCTCCCAAAGTACCAGGATTACAGGTGTGAGCCACTGTGGCCGGCCTTGGTTTTTTAATATTTAAAAATGCAGGAATCGTTTTTGGCTCATGGCCTAACCACAGGTTTTGATCATTTAAATTTGTTTTATTATCTAGGACATGACGATATTGTTAGCTTGCTAAGGCTTTCATGAATTATCAAACATTGGGTGGCTTAAATAGCAGAAAAAATTTATTTCCTTGTATTTCCATGAGGCTGAAAATCCAAGATGAAGGTGTCAGCAGGGTTAGTTAAGACCTTATTTTCAAATACAATCACATTTTTTTTTTTTTTTTTTTTTTT
>NW_016107411.1:2724676-2726816 GCF_001604975.1 Cebus imitator | reverse complement strand
AGTAGAGACGGGGTTTCACCATGTTGACCAGGATGGTCTCGATCTCTTGACCTCGTGATCCACCAGCCTCGGCCTCCCAAAGTGCTGGGATTACAGGCGTGAGCCACCACGCCCGGCTTTTGTATTTTTAATAGAGATGGAGTTTTGGTATGCTGGGCAGGCTGGTCTTAAGCTCTGGTGGCCTCAAGTGATCCGCCTGCCTTGGTCTTCCAAAGTGCTGGGATTACAGGTGTGAGCCACTGTACCCAGCCAAGTAATTTTTTATTATAGGACTAGATAAGGCTAACTCTCTTAACCATTGTTTGGTTTTTAAATCCCTCATGTTATGAAATTGGAATCATTCTGAAACTAAATATTGTTAGAGCCCTATTTTTGCTTTTGAGACAGAGTCTTGCTCTGTAGCGCAGGCTGGAGTGCAGTGACACGATCTCTGCTCACTGCAACATCCACCTCCCAGTCTGGTTCAAGCAATTCTCCTGCCTCAGCCTCCTGAGTGGCAGAGATTATAGACACGTGCCACTGGTCCCAGCTAATTTTTGTATTTTTAGTAGAGATAGGGTTTCACCATGTTAGCAGGCTGGAGTTGAACTCCTCACCACGTGATCTGCCTGCCTTGGGCTCCCAAAGTGCTAGGGTTATAGGCATGAGCCACAGCGCCTGGCCATAGAGCCCTGTTTTAACTTGGAATATAGCTATTAGGGTAAAACTGTAGTTAATGTAGTGAACTACCCCAAAATAATGCTATAATGGTATAGAGAAATATGTTTACTTAACAATAAATGTTGAAGGTTAATATGTAAATGTAATCAATTCCAGCTTGACTTTCCTTACTTTATCCTTTTATAGGCAGCCTGCTTCTGCAAAGTGGTACGATCGAAGGGACTATGTCTTCATTGAATTTTGTGTTGAAGACAGTAAGGATGTTAATGTAAATTTTGAAAAATCCAAACTTACATTCAGGTAAATTAAACTTTTTATCTAATGATGTAAAATAGTTATTCACACACTGAATACCTTTGACTTGCTTGCTTTTTCATTGATCTTAGACTCTCTGAAGAGACTTAATTCTTTTGTTTTTTATTTTATACAGTTGTCTTGGAGGAAGTGATAATTTTAAGCATTTAAATGAAATTGATCTTTTTCACTGTATTGATCCAAATGTAAGTAGTCTTGATGCTTTAATCCAGATTTAAGTTGTGAGGAAATGGACATACTTCAAGTACTGTTTTTAGCAGTAAGCATTGGTTCTGTTGTGTTGTGTTGTTTTGTTTTGTTTTGAGACAGCCTCGCCTTGTTGCCAGGCTGGAGTGCAGTGGTGATCTCCGCTCAGTGCGACCTCCACCTCCTGGGTTCAAGCGATTTTCCTACCTCAGCCTCCTGAGTAGCTGGGACTATAGGCGTGTGCCACCACGCCCAGCTAATTTTTGTATAGAGATGGGATTTTACCATATCGGCCAGGATGGTCTTGATCTCTTGACCTTATGATTTGCTTGCCTTGGCCTCCCAAAGTGCTGGGATTACAGGCATGAGCCACCGCACCCAGTCTGTTTTTTGTTTTGAGACAGTTTTGCTGTCGCCAGGCTGGAGTGCAGTAGCACAATCAGCTCACTGCAACCTCTGCCTCCTGGGTTCAAGCGATTCTCCAGCTTTAGCCTCCCGAGTAGCTGGGATTACAGGCATGCACTACCATGCCTGGCTTTATTTTGTATTTATAGTAGAGACAGGTTTTCTCCATGTTGATGAGGCTAGTCTTGAATTCCTGATCTCAGGTGATCCACCTGCTTTTGCCTCCCAAAGAGCTGGGATTACAGGTGTAAGCCACCATGCCCAGCTGAGGCTTGTCATCTAAGAATAGAATCAGTAGGCCAGGCACAGTAGCTCATGCTTGTAATCCCAGCAGTTTGGGAGGATGAGGTGGGCGGATCACAAGGTCAGGGGTTCAAGACCAGCCTGACCAACATTGGGAAACCCCGTCTCTACTAAAAATACAAAAATCAGTTGGGCATAGTGGCGTGCTCTGTAATCCCAGCTACTCAGGAGACTGAGGCAGGAGAATCGCCTGAACCCAGGAAGTGGAGGTTGCGGTGAGCTGACATTGTGCCACTGCACTCCAGCCTGGGCAACAAGAGCGAAACTCCAT
>NW_016107411.1:2722028-2723529 GCF_001604975.1 Cebus imitator | reverse complement strand
TTAAGTATTTATAAAGTATATCAATCTTTAAAGGTAGTTTGTTCTCAAATGGACTTAGGAAATTAAATAAACTACCAGTTTATTCTCTGAACATTCCCCCCCCCCGAGACAGGGTCTCTCTTTGTCACCCAGGCTGGATTGCAGTGGTACAACCTTGGCTCGCTGCAGCCTCAGGTTCACAGGATCAAGTGATCCTCTTAGCCCCCCAAGTATCTGAGACTACAGGGGTATGCCACCACACCTGGCTAATTTTTGTATTCTTTGTAGAGAATGGGTATCACAGTGTTGCCCAGCCTGTTCTTGAACTTCGGGGCTCAAGCGATCTGCCCACCTCAGCCTCCGAAAGTGCTGAGACTATAGGCATAAGCCACCACACTGGCCTAATCTTTTGTTTTGGAGATAGTCTTGTGCCACTCATGGTAGAGTGCAGTAGTGTGAACTTGGCTCACTGCACCCTCGACCTGGCCTTAAGCGATCCTCCCACCCACCTCAGCTTCCCAAATAACTAGGATTATAGGAATGTGCCATCACACCCAGGAAAGTGTTTTTTTTTTTTTTTTTTTTTAAAGATGGGGGTTCACCATGTTGGCCAGGCTGGTCTTGAACTCCTGACCTCAGGTGATCCACCCATCTCAGCCTCCCAAAGTGCTAAGATTACAGGCGTGAACCACTGCGCCTGGCGAAAGTTGTTTTTTTCTTTCTTTCCCTCTTTTCCCCAGATACAGGGGAAAACAGGGTCCACTGTTGCTCAGGCTATCTCGAACTCCTGAACTAATCTTTCCACCTTGCCCCCTAAAGTGTCGGGATTATAGGTGTGAGCCACCCCATCTAGCTTAGTCTATTCTTTGTGTGCTAATTACATGCCCTCCTAAAAATATGTTCACAGTTCAGAAATGTTTTGCCAGGCACCAGTAGTTTGTGCCTGTAGTTAAGAGCTACTTCGGAGGGTACAGCGGAAGGATCACTTGTACCCAATTTTGGGTTGCAGTGCTATATGTCAGTCAGGTAGCCACACTAAGTTAACATCAGTATGGTGGTGTCCCAGGAAGTGGGGACCACCAGGTTGCCTAAAGAGGGTAAACCAGATGCCTGGTCAGAAATCAAGCTGGTCAAAACTCACATACAGATCATTAGTGACATTGTACCTGTAAATGCTCACTGCACTCCAGCCTGCACAACATAGCAAGGCCTGGGCTCTTTAGAAGAAAAGAAAATGTAGTCTTGGGCGTTGCGGCTCGCGCCTGTAATCCCAGCACTTTGGGAGGCCGAGGCGGGTGGATCATGAGGTCAAAAGATTGAGACCATCCTGGCCAACACAGTGAAACCCCATCTCTACTAAGTGAGTACAAAAATTAGCCGGGCATTGTGGCACTCACCTGTAGCCTCAGCTACTCAGGAGACTGAGGCAGGAGAATTGCTTGAACCTGGGGGGCAGAGGCTGCAGTGAAGAGATTGTGCCACCTCACTCCAACCTGGTGACAGAGCAAGACTCCATCTCAAA
>NW_016107411.1:2719661-2721147 GCF_001604975.1 Cebus imitator | reverse complement strand
AAAATCTCTTAAGGTTCATGCCAAACGCAAATTAGCCTAATATTAGGGTGATTTTGTATCAATTTATAGCTTAATTGGCTTAGTGTGGACTTCAATAATTGGAAAGACTGGGAAGACGATTCAGATGAAGACATGTCTAATTTTGATCGTTTTTCTGAGGTAAGTTCCTTTAAATGGATCTCTCCCCACTCCAAGTACACAGTACATGTTTATATAGTCAACTTAATTTGGTTTTAGGCACCTATAGTATTCATGATGTTTGTTATTTTTTAGGCCATTTTGCAGTAGCAGTAAATAGATTTTAACAATGGCAATTTTAATCCTGAAGTTGAACCATTTTAATGTTTTTAAAAGAATCAGTATTGGCTGCAAAAGTTAATGTATTAAGACAAACTAACACAGTTTGCTAATTTCATCATTAGGACTTTTTTTTTTTTTCCATGATTGCAGTAATTGGTTTGGTTTTCGAAGCCATAAAATATGACTATAAACTTAGAATCTTCTGGCTCATGCCTGTAATCCCAGCACTTTGGGAGGGAGGCTGAGGTGGGCGGATCACGAGGTCAGGAGATCGAGACCATCCTGGCCAGCATGGTGAAACTCCATCTCTGCTAAAAATACAAAAATTAGCCAGGCATGGTGGTGGGCACCTGTAGTCCCAGCTACTAAGGAGGCTCATGCAGGCAATTGCTTGAACCCTGGGAGGCAGAGGTTGCAGTGAGCCAAGATCATGCCACTGCACTCGAGCTTGGCGACAGATCGACACTCCATCTCAATAAGTAAATAAAATTACAGGCCAGCCATGGTGACTCATACCTGTAATTTCAGCACTTTGGGAGGCCGAGGCAGGCGGATCACCTGAGGTTGGGAGTTCGAGACTGGCCAGACAATGTGGAGAAACCCTGCCTCTACCAAAAATAGAAAATTAGCGAAGTGTGATGGCACATGCCTGTGATCCCAGTTACTCGGGAGGCCAGTGCAGGAGAATTGCTTGGACCCAGGTTGCAGTGAGCTGAGATCACACCATTGCACTCCAGCCTGACGAGCAAAACTCTGTCTCAAAAATCAATAAATAAAAAATAAAATTACAAAAAGCTGGGCGTGCTGGTGCATGCCTGTAATCCCAGCTACTCTGGAGGCTAAGACAGGAGAATTGCTTGAACCCAGGAGGTGGAAGTTGCAGTGAGCTGAAATCACACCACTGCACTCTAGCCTGGACAACAGAGCAAGACTCTGTCTCAAAAAAAAAGGTGAAATGTTTACCCTGAGGTGTACAGGGAGAAAAAAGTTTAAGAAAGTGTCTTCTGGCCGGGCGCGGTGGCTCACGCCTGTAATCCCAGCACTTTGGGAGGCCGAGGCGGGTGGATCACAAGGGCAAGAGATCGAGACCATCCTGGTCAACATGGTGAAACCCCGTCTCTACTAAAAATACAAAAAATTGCCGGGCGCGGTGGCTCAAGCCTGTAATCCCAGCACTTTGGGAGGC
>NW_016107411.1:2716657-2718048 GCF_001604975.1 Cebus imitator | reverse complement strand
TATTTTTAGTAGAGACAGGGTTTCACCATGTTGACCAGGATGGTCTCGGTCTCTTGACCTCGTGATCCACCCGCCTCGGCCTCCCACAGTGCTGGGATTACAGGCTTGAGCCACCGTGCCCGGCCCCTAGAATTTTTATACTGAATCCTTTTGTGTGTGTTTAATTAATTGAGGTTAGAACATTTCACGTGAAATCTGCCCTCTTAACAGATTTTTAAGTGCATGATACAGTATTGTTAGCTGTAGGCATAATGCTCTATAGTAAGTCTCTGAAACTGCATTTTGTGTAACTGGAATTTCATACCTATATAACAGCAACTCTGCATTTTTCCTTCCCTCAAACTCCTGGCAGCAACCATTCTACTCTTTCTATGTGTCTAACTATTTTAAGTATCTCATACAAGTGGAATCATGCATTATTTGTCCTGTGACTGGCTTATTTCACATAGCATGATGTGCTCCAGGTTCTTCATTGTGTTTTGTCAGATAATGCAGATTTTCTTTTTTTAAGGATGAATAACTCTTAGTTTTAGACTGAACACGTTCCATTGTATGTTTGACTACCTTTTTTTTTTTTTTTTTTCCCACCCTCCTAACTGAATGTTTGACTATCTTTTTAAGGTCCCTTCCAGCTCTGAAATCTGGGTACTCATATATTTTTGAAGTCTGGTTTTTTTTTTCCATGCATATGTGAATTTTTTTTTTTAAATTTATGTAAACATTACAAAAATGTTTTAAACATGGGAATTAGGTTTAAATCATGTATTCGTTCTTCACAATATCTAAAACCATAATGAGAATACCAGGCCTGGCGTGGTGGCTCACTCCTATAATCCCAGCAATTTGGGAGGTCAAGGCAGGCAGATCACTTGAGGCCAGGAGTTTGAGACCAGCCTGGCCAATATGGTGAAACCCTTTCTTTACTGAAGATACAAAAATTAGCTGGGCATGGTGGCGTGTGCCTGTAATCCCAGCTACCCAGAAAGTTGAGGCAGGAGAATCATTTGAACCCAGGAAGTGGAAGTTGCAGTGAGCCGAGATTGTGCCGCTGCACTCCAGCCTGGGCAACAGAGCAGGACTCTTGTCTCAAAATAAAAAAGGCCAAGTATGGTGGCTCGTGCCTGTAATCTCAGCACTTTGAGAAGCCGAGCCTGGTGGATCACTATAGCCCAGGAATTCGAGACCAGCCTGGCCAAAATGGTGAAACCCTGTCTCTACTAAATACAGAAAAATTAGCTCGGTGTGGTGGTGCATGCCTGTAATCTCAGCTACCCAGGAGGCTGAGGCATGAGAATTGCTTGAATGCAAAGGCAGAGGTTGCAGTGAACCAAGATCAACCCACCACCTCCAGCCTGGATGACAGAGCAAGACTGTATCCAAAAAAAAGAGTG
>NW_016107411.1:2712609-2716636 GCF_001604975.1 Cebus imitator | reverse complement strand
AAAAAAAAACAAAAAAAAAAAATTGTGTCTGAGTTTTGGAAATCAGTGATTCATTGGCATACTGCCCAGCCATTAAACTATGACATTATAAAAGGCAGGTACAGTAGCTCACATCAGTAATCCCAGCACTTTGGGAGGCTGAGATGGGCAGATAGCTTGAGATGAGCCTGGGCAATATGGCAAAACCCCATCTTGACAAAAAAGAATTAGCTGGGTATGGTGGCACATTTCCTGTAAATCCCAGCTACTCTGGAAGCCGAGGTGGGTGGATCACTTGGGCCTGGGCTGTTGGGGTTGCAGTGAGCCAAGGTTGCACCAAGAACAGCCTGGGCGACAGAATGAGGCACTGTCTCAAAAAACAAGGCCAGGCACAGTGGCTAACACCTTTAATCCCAGCACTTTGGGAGGCCGAGGCCGGGAGCATCACCTGAGGTCAGAAGATCAACACCATCCTGGCCAACATGGTGAAACCCCGTTTCTACTCATACAAAAATGCGGGCATGGTGGCATGCACCTAATACCAACTACTTGGGAGGCTAGGGCAGGAGAATCATTTAAACCCGGGAGGCAGAGGTTTGCAGTGAGCAGAGATGGCACCATTGCACTTCAGCCTGGGCAATGAGCAAAATTCCATCTTAGGCTGGACACAGTGGCCCATGCCTGTAATCCCAACACTTTGGGAGGCTGAAGCGGGCAGATCATGAGGTGAGGAATTCAAAACCAGCCTGACCAACATGGAAAAACCCCATCTCTACTAAAAATACAAAATTAGCCAGGAGTGGTGACACATACCTGTAATCCCATCTAGTCAGGAGGCTGAGGCAGGAAAATTGCTTGAACCCAGGAGGCAGAGATTTGCAATGCGGTGAGATCGTGCCATTGCACTCCAGCCTGGGCAGCAAGAGTGAAACTCCATCTCAAAAAAAAAAAAAAAAAATTTGAAGCCCAGCAAAAAAAAAAAAAAACAAAAAAAAAAAAAAAATAATAACCAAATAAAAAAAAAAAAAAAAAAAAAAAATTAAATTTATTAAAAAAAAAAAAAAAAAAAAAAAAAGGGAAAAGCAGTTTTTAAAATCTGCCCATTTTTGAGGGATGGGTATCTACTAGGGAACTGGTTGTTCTGTAGACCATTCCTAAATGGATCAGATTTCAAAAGAATCATTGCATAGAGACATTATATGTTAATAACTTACTGAATTATAAGAGTCAATTTAGGCTGGATACAGTGGCTCATGCTTGTAATTCCAGCACTTTGGGAGGCTGAGGTGGGCAAATCAGTTGAGGTCAGGAGTTCAAGACCAGCCTGGCCAACGTGGTGAAACCATCTCTACAGAAATTAGCCAGGCATGATGGCAGATGCCTGTAATCCTAGCTGCTGGAGAGGATAAGGTTAGGAGAATCCTTGAACCCAGGAGATGGAGGTTGCAGTGAGCCAAGATCACACCATTGCACTCCAGCCTGGGCAACAGTCTCAAAAAGAAAAAGAATCAGTTTATAGGGGTTATTTTGACTAAGAAAGCAAATTAAATAGGTTTTATGTCAGGATTAGTCAGAGACCAGTTAAACAAATGGACATTGTAAATCTGAAAGAGGATGACATATTAAACTACTTTTTTCAACATCTTCCCAACACCAGCATTTTAACAGCTCCCAGAAAGTTTTTTAATACAGTTTAGAAAAATACGTAATAATTCACTCAACAGCGAGGATTAGAGTTCACTGTCTTCTGTCAGTCCATTGTTCTTCATATTGAGCCATGTTTTCTCTTTGAATGCCAAGATAGAATTTAGGGAGGGATTCAGAGGGTGGGCTGAATGTCTCCAAAAGGCACACACCAGTTTTTAACAGGTAGATAGATCCTCTGCTGTACATCCATTCACCTTAGGTAAACCTAGTCTTAAGTCCAGTGACTAAATTTCTATGCTTGATGTACCTATCTATCCATGCTACTTTAGTCAAAAATACAGCGCTTGCATTTAAGGTAAACTGTTGAGTTAGCAAAGGAATATTTGGTCAGCTTGGTAACTTTTTTAAATTTTCCCTCTTACAGGATTCACAAGACAGTGATGATGAAAGTAAGTGTATATAAAAAGTATGTTTACACAGTGATATTTTGCATTAAAAACCAAACTCAAAAAAGTGATGTTAACTTTGGAAGAAAAGTAATTTTTTCTTTATGACCTTGAATAAATAACCAAAGCAGAAATGTGAATTACTTGAGATAGCAAGACCACCTACCTATTCACTGGGAAACGATATATTTTTGATTTTTGGTTGCTTTTCCTTTAAGGCATTAAAATGGGTAGATTACTTCCCTTGTACTTGATACTAATATTTCTTAAATTCTTTCAGAAATGCCAGATCTGGAGTAAGGAATATTGTCATCACCTGGATTTTGAGAAATAACTTCTCTGCAAGATTTCATAATTGAGAGAATTCCTGAGTTGATAGCTCTAAAGGCAGATGCTGTATTTGCCTACTTTAACCCATTTTTCAACCTGTTTGTTTTTTAAAAGGCTTCACTAAGGGTTGATATGTACCATTGTATGGGGCAATTTTAAGTCAGCTAAGGCAATAACCTTATGCATGAACATTTCCCAGACTTTCATGAGGCTGTTGAGGTCCTAGGCAATTGATGCAGCAGTTATGATAAAAACATTTCGCCTAAGTCTCCTTTTCTTCATAACATAGATACTGACATGATAGGAAGCTTAGGGAAATAAAACTAGAGTATAGAACATGGATTCAGAAGTGGCTGGAACAATTGGCTGACACCTTACTGGTGGTAACTTGCTCTTCCTCTAGCGTTACCCTTCAGGATTGTTCCACTAAAGTTTATTTTTCAAAAAAAAAAAAAAAAAAAAAAATGTACTTCACATTATTCTATGTAAGTGATCACTTGTCAATGTTCCAGGTGTATCTTAGCTAAAACTAGAGAATGCCCTAACTTAGATGGTTTTTGAAGCCTATACATTTGGTATTGTTTGACCCTTAAGCTTTTACATCTCTTAGCATGGAGGACGAAGAAAGCTGTACATTGTTGCTTGAAAGTCTGTACATTTAGACCAGATTTGTATTTGCACTGTCAGTATGGCAAATGAGTGAAAAATGTTTAATACACTATTGGATTTTTTATTTCTTTTTTTTTATTCAGCTTATACAAGGGCTGAAAACCTCAATTTATGTTCATGACAGTGGGGATTTTTTTAAATGTCTACATTCTTTCTAATAAACTGTTGGAAGACTTCTTGGCTGTCCTTTTAAGTGTCTGGCTTACTGTAATTTTTATGTATTTAATGGAATGGAGTTATTTTTGAGGAAGAATTTGGGATTATTCCTCTGTTTGAAAAAAGAGGCTTGCTGTAATGTCACAGGAAACCTTTTTAAAGTGGATCTGTAATAGAATATTGTAGATACACTTTGCAGCAGTTGGAAAAGAAAGTGTTGTGATTTGATTGAAATAAAACTAAATGTGTTGTCCTCCTCTAAATCTTTGAACTTCTGCATTTTGGCAGTTTTCATTCCCTCACAGCTTCTGTATTTGCCGTAACATAGAGACACTTTGTATTTCCAGCACTTCTTAATGTCAAGATACATGGGACCTGTGTTGGAGGCAGTTAAAGTGCTGGTGATACAAAGATTAATATTTCATACGATTGCTGTGCTCAGCTCCCAAGCTAGGCTGGGGGACACAGACGAAAACTTGATAGATGGGAAGTGTGATAATAGGTATGTATAGTGTATTATTATGTGTAGGTCTTAGCTTTATGGGGAAAAACATTTAACTCTTCTGTTTCCTTAAAAATTGTGTCTGAGGCCGGGCGCGGTGGCTCAAGCCTGTAATCCCAGCACTTTGGGAGGCAGAGGCGGGTGGATCACGAGGTCAACAGATCGAGACCATCCTAGTCAACATAGTGAAACCCTGTCTCTACTAAAACTACAAAAAATTAGCTGGGCATGGTGGTGCGTGCCTGTAATCCCAGCTACTCAGGAGGCTGAGGCAGGAGAATTGCCTGAACCCAGGAGG
>NW_016107411.1:2708853-2710749 GCF_001604975.1 Cebus imitator | reverse complement strand
CAGCCTCCTGAGCAGCTGGGATTACAGGCACGCACCACCATGCCCAGCTAATTTTTTATATTTTTGGTAGAGACGGGGTTTCACCATGTTGACCAGGATGGTCTTGATCTCTTGACCTCGTGATCCACCCGCCTCGGCCTCCCAAAGTGCTGGGATTACAGGCTTGAGTCACCGCGCCCGGCCCATTGTACCTCATTTCTAATTCAAAGCTGTTAACATTTTCGGGGCCCAGCAAGGTGGCTCACTCTCTAATCTCAGCCCTTTGGGAGGCCAAGGCAGGTGGATCACCTGAGGTAAAGAGTTCGAGACCAGCTTGGCCAACGTGTTGAAACCCCATCTCTACTAAAACTACAGAAATTAGCTGGGTGTGGTGGCGTGTAATCCAGCTAATGAAGTGGCTAAGCAGGATAATCTCTGGAACCTGGGAGGTGGAGGTTTTAGTGAGCTGAGATGGTGCCACTGTACTCCAGCCTGGGTGACAGAGCAAGACTCTTGTCTCAAAACATTTTCTGGGCTGGGCATGGTGGCTTATGCCTAGCCAACACGGTGAAATCCTGTCTCAAAATACCAGTTTAGGATTGTGGGTGATTTTTTTATTTTTTGAGACGGAGTCTTGCTCTGTCACCAGGCTGGAGTGCAGTAGCACAATCTCGACTCACTGCAACCTCCGCCTCAGCCTCCTGAGTAGCTGGGACCACAGACGCGTGCCACCACACCCAGCTATTTTTTGTATTTTCAGTAGAGACGGTTTCATCATGTTGGCCAGGATGGTCTCCATCTGTTGACCTCGTGATCCGCCCACCTCGGCCTTCCAAAGTGCTGGGATTACAGGTATGAGCCACTGCGCCCAGCCTGTGGGTGAAATTTTTAAGTTTAGATGAATGAGTGTAGCATATTTTTTGTACATTTTGACAGGTGGTGATACTGGTGCTATACAGTTTCCTAAACTTAGCTATTTGCAAGGAGGGCAGGTTGAGGGTGATTGCTACAGTAGGATGAAGGTTTTGTCCACCATTTTAGTTCTATGCTAATTGTAATTTATCCTGTTTAGCATGAATTCTTTTGACAAATCAAAAAAATTTTTTTAGTGGGTCACCCAGCATTGTACCGAATATGAAAAAATACAGGCTAGGTAGGGAGAAGGCTGGACTTAGTGAAAAACTTAACATCTAGTTGCTTTGATAGCTATTCTGCCTCAGCCTCCCAAGTAGCTGGGACTACAGGCATCTGCCACCACGCCCGACTAATCTTTGTATTTTTATTGGAGACAGGGTTTCACTATTTTGGTCAGGCTGGTCTCGAACTCCTGACCTTGTGATCCACCTGCCTCGGCCTCCCAAAGTGCTGGGATTACAGGCGTGAGCCACCACGCCTGGCCTTAACCAAATTTTTATTTGCCTAAGATATGGGGAAATCTAAGCATGGTAAGTTTGGATACCACAGAGAAAAAATCAACAAATTAATCTCACTAAAAGTTACATAGGTCAATGGGCCAGGCATGGTGCCTAACGCCTGTAATCTCAGCACTTTGGGAGGCCAAGGCGGGTGTATCCCTAGAATGCAGGAGTGTAGTTTCAGCTACTCAGGAGGCCGAGGCAGGAAAATCATGTGAACCCGAGAGGCGGAGGTTGCAGTGAGCTGAGATCGTGCCACTGCACTCCAGCCTGGGCAACAGAGTGAGACTCAGTCTTAAAAACAAACAAACAAAACTAAAAACATAAATAGTAGGTCAAAACAGACCACTAAATTAAAAGATAACATTAGAAAAAAACATTTACGGGCCGGGCGTGGTGGCTCAGGCTTGTAATCCCAGCACTTTGGGAGGCCGAAGTGGGCAGATCACCAGGTCAGGAGATCAAGACCATCCTGGCTAACACGGTGAAACCCCGTCTCTTA
>NW_016107411.1:2698508-2706938 GCF_001604975.1 Cebus imitator | reverse complement strand
TAATGGAGATGGGGTCTCACTACATTACCCAGGTTGGTCTCAAACTCCTAGGCTCAAGGAAACCTCCCATCTTGGTCTCTCAAAGTTCTGAAATTACAGGCTTGAGCCACGGAGCCCCACCCTAGCATTCCAATGTGATGGTTTGTTTAATGAATAACCCTAATACCCCAAAAATGTAAATTACTTGGTAATTTGTGGCTGGGCACGGTGGCTCATGCCTGTAATCCCAGCACTTTGTGAGTCCAAGGTGGGCAGATCGCCTGAGGTCAGAAGTTGGAGACTTGCCTGGCCAACATGGTGAAACCCTGTCTCTACTAAAAATACAAAAATTTGTCAGGCACAGTGGCATATATCTGTAATCCCAGCTACTTGGGAGGCTGAAGCAGGAGAATCACTTGAACCGGGAGGCAGAGGTTGCCATGAGCCGAATAGAGCCATTGCACTCCAGCCTGGGCAACAAGAGCAAAACTCCATCTCAAAAAAAAAAAAAAATTGCTTGGTAATTTGCTAAGAGGACAAATAAATGTGTGATGCATTTCAAAAAGTGATGATCTTCAGTT
This sequence comes from Cebus imitator, assembly GCF_001604975.1. NCBI lineage: Eukaryota > Metazoa > Chordata > Mammalia > Primates > Cebidae > Cebus > Cebus imitator. Next base: position 2,706,378 of record NW_016107411.1, on the reverse strand, counting down.
ACTTAGTATGTGAATATTTTTCTTAGAAACTGATTAAGAAATGTCAGAGTAGGCTGGGGGTGGCTTATACCTGTAATCCAAACACTTTGGGAGGCCGAGGTGGGTGGATCACCCGAGATCAGGAGTCTGAGACCAGCCTGGCCTACATGGTGAAACCCTGTCTCTACTAAAAATACAAAAAAATTAGCTGGGCGTGGTGGCCAGCACCTGTAGTCCCAGCTACTCAGGAGGTTGAGGCAAGATAATCACTTGAACCTGGGAGGCAGAGGTTTCAGTGAGCCGAGATTGCACCATTGCACTCCAGCATGGGCAATAAGATTGATACTCCATCTCATAAAAAAAAAAAAAAGAAGAAAAGAAATGTCAGGATAATGTGTTTGATGGTTAATAAAACTTTAATTTTGCCAAGACCAAAACTGGTGATACAAAACCAAAGTTCTCAAATCAGATTAAGTCTTGCTGGAAAGGTGGGAGAAGGAGGAAGTCTTGGACCTTCTTGGCTTTTATATAAAATTATCTCTTTTTTTTTTTTTTTTTAGATTGGGTCTCATAATGTTGCCCAGGCTGGAGTGCAGTGGCACGGATATCAGATCACTGCAACCTCCACCTCCTAGGCTCAAACAATCCTCCCACCTCAGCCTCCTGAGTAGCCTCCTGCAATGGTGCAATTTTAGCTCACTGCAGCCTCCACCTCCTGGGCTCAAACTATTCTACCATCTAGCCTCTCTAGTAGCTGGGACTATAGGCACACACCTCCATGCCTGGCTAATTTTTGTATTTTTAGTAAAGACAAGCACTTTGGGAGTCAGAGGTGGGTGGATTGCCTGAGATCAGGAGTTCGAGACTAGCCTGACCAACATAGTGAAACGCCATCTCTACTAAAAATACAAAGAATTAGCCCGGCGTGGTAGTGGGTGCCTGTAATTCCAGCTGCTCAGGAGGTTGAGGCAGGAGAATCACTTGAACCCGGGAGGTGGAGGTTGCGATGAGCCAAGATTGCACCATTGCTCTCCAGTCTGGGCAATAAGAGTGAGACTCTGTCTCAAAAAAAAAAAAAAAAAAAAAGTAAAGACAAGTTTTCACTGTATTGGCCAGGATGGTCTCAAAATCCTGACCTTGTGATCCACCTGGCTCAGACTACCAAAGTGTTGGGATTACAGGCGTGAGTCACCGTGCCTGGCTTTTCTTTTCTTTTTCTTCTTTTTTCCTTTTTTTTTTGACACTGAGTTTTGCTCTTGTTGCCCAGGCTGGAGTGCAACGGTAAGAACTTGGCTCACCACAACCTCCGCCTTCTGGGTTCAAATGATTTTCCTGTCTCAGCCTTTCAAATAGCTGGGATTACAGGCATGCATCACTACGCCTGGCTAATTTTTGTATTTTTAGTAGAGATGAGGGTTTCAAGGTGTTGGCCAGGATGGTCTTGATCTCCTGAACCCATGATCCACCTGCCTCAGCCTACCGAAATGCTGGGATTACAGGTGCGAACTACCGCAGCTGGTTTTTCTTTTCTTTCTTTCTTTTTTTTTTGTAGAGCCAGGATCTCACTATGTCACCCGGTGTGGAGGGCAGTGTCACAGTCTTAGTCCTCTGCAACCTCCTGGGCTCAAACCATCCTCCTATCTCAACTTCCCCAGTAGCTGGGACTGCAGGCACATGCCACACCTGGCTAATTTGTTTTGAGACAGCATCTTGCTCTCTAGCCCAGGCTGGAGTGCAGTGAAGCCATCTTGGCTCAGTGCAACCTCTGCCTTCCGGGTTCAAGCGATTCTCCTGCCTTAGCCTCCTGAGTAGCTGGGATTATAGGCGTGTGTGTGCCACCATGCCCGGCTTATTTTTGTATTTTTAGTAGAGGCGGGGTTACAACATGTTGGTCAGGCTGGTCTCGAACTCCTGACCTCGTGATCTGCCCGCCTCAGCCTCCCAAAGTGCTGGGATTACAGGTGTGAGCCACTGCGCCCGGCCTAATTTTTTTTTGTATTTTTTTAAACACATTTTTTAGATATGAGGTTTCACCATGAAGCCCAAGCTGGTATCGAACTCCTGAGTTTAAGTGATCTGCCCACCTCGACTTCCCAAAGTGCTGGGATTACAGGATGAGCCGCCATGCCTATCCCAGTCCTTTTCACTTATTATTTTATTTTACAGATTTATTTTATTTTGTTTTTTTGAGATGGAGTCTCACTCTTGCCCAGGCTGCAGTGCAGTGGCGCGATCTTGGCTCACTGTAACCTTTGCCTCCCAGTTCAAGAGATTCTTCTGCTTCGGCCTCCGGAGTAGCTGGGATTAGAGGTGACTGCCATCACGCCCGGTTACGTTTTGTATTTTTAGTAGAGACGGGGTTTCGCCATGTTGGCCAGGCTGGTCTTGAATTCCTGACCTCAGGTGATCTGCCCGCCTCAGCCTCCCAAAGTGCTGGGATTACAGGCGTGAGCCACTGGGCCCGGCCTATCCTAAGAATTTCTATTCACATTTCATAGCTGAGGTCTATCAACTTTCCACACAGTGGACAATTCTGTGTCTCTAGGTGACCCAAATTTATCCCCTCCTCTTCCTGCATCCAGTTTATACTAACCAAGAACCATCGCATTATTGCATTGTCTGCTCACCTGGACCTTAAAAGGAAGGTCCTTAGTCTTATTTATCTTATTTTTCAGTCTTCTCAATGCCCAGTTAAGGAACTGGTTACATTAGTTTCCTTCACTTTGTAGGTTGAAATGATAAAGAGCCTGTCTAGGTTGCTGTTATGTTCAATCGCCTGGGAGCTTCCAATCTCACTACTTCGAGTGGGAAACCGTGTTTTGGCTCTAAAGACGGCTCCTGACTCCGCCAGGCTCACCTTCAGTGGTGCTTCACGGCGCCACCACTTCCCTAACCCCCGTCCCTGTGGCTGTCACCTAGCTCAAGGAGAGAGCCCAAGGACAGGCAAAGACAGCGCACGCACTTTCAACAGGAACTTGGCCCCTTTTCTAAAGGTAGTTCCTCAGAATATTCTCTCCAACTGACGTCGCTAAGATCCAATTAGGTTTCGAGGCTCAGAGTGTCGCCCTTTAATCTCACACTGTCCAATAAAAACAGGAGTGTCAGATTAGCACTAGTTTTGACCAATGGGTGAGAAGATGAGCATGTATTAACCTATAGAAGCAGCACTGAGAATGATGAGCAGCCAATTCATCCAATGGACCTGCCTGCAGCAGCGTAGGCCTCGCCCCAACTGCAGGGAAGCAGGCGGCGGGGTTTGCTGCAGCGCTCACTCTCCACCCGGACTCCGCCATGTTGGGTTTTGTGGGTCGTGTGGCCGCTACCTCGGCCTCCGGGGCCTTGCGGGGACTGAGCCCTTCAGCGTCGCTACCCCCAGCGCAGCTCTTACTGCGGGCCACTCCAACGGCGGTCTATTCTGGTAAGTACTTTTCTCTAGGAGCTGCGTTCCATTTTGCTGCCGCATGACCTTGAGCCGGGTAACGATAGTAGCTCGGGCCTAAGGGTTCAGTGGTGCTAAATGGATGCCTGGAGCCGCGCGTCTTGCTCTCTAATGGCGGGAGAACAAGAATGGGACACCCGTAGGAGGTTTCTTGGACCTAGCTCTGTTCTATTTTGTATAAAAAGTTCTTGTGTGACGGAAAAGGTGCGGGCAGGTGCATTGACCTTACCATTGAATGTGGTTACTGACTGAGCTCTCGAAAAATGGGGTTTTGTGTTTGCTCTTGGGAAGGCAGTGCAGGCGCTTTATCCGTCGCTGCGCGGCCTTTCCTCTTGGACACACCGTTCGTACAAGCGGAAAGAGGCCTCACTTCTTCGGCTGAGTTTTCCTCTCCTTGTGTGTTAAGTCTTGGCTTCTGATGGCCTTTAACTGGCCTGACTCCAGGTCCTTCCAATATCTTTTGTCTGTTAGTCAGAGACTATGCGGCACAAACATCTCCTTCACCGAAGGCAGGCGCCGCCACCGGGCGCATCGTGGCGGTCATTGGCGCAGTGGTGGACGTCCAGTTTGATGAAGGACTACCACCGATCCTAAATGCCCTGGAAGTGCAAGGCAGGGAGACCAGACTGGTTTTGGAGGTGGCCCAGCATTTGGGTAAGTAGAATTTGCTAGGAATGGTAAAGACCTTGTGTGGCCCAAATATCCCAAAAACCTTGTCTCCCTTCTGTGATGATTTTATCAAAGTGACTTTCGTTCTTCTGAGTTTGCTGAAGCCACATCTAGGTACTGAGAAGGAGTCTTGGTTGACTTAGGTCTTAATACCGAATTATCCTTATGTATAACCCTGCAATGCCTGTATTTAACAGGTGAGAGCACAGTAAGGACCATTGCTATGGATGGTACAGAAGGCTTGGTTAGAGGCCAGAAAGTACTGGATTCTGGTGCACCAATCAAAATTCCTGTTGGTCCTGAGACTTTGGGCAGAATCATGAATGTCATTGGAGAACCTATTGATGAAAGAGGTCCCATCAAAACCAAACAGTAAGTTGCTTTTATTGCATCTATTCACAAAAGAACTTCTGTTATTTGCAGTTTTACACATCAAGGTGACACTTTCTCATAAAGCAGAATTTTTCTTCTGATACGTTCGATTATTAAAATCACACAGTGCAATTTCTCCTGAAGAAATTAGGACGAAGAATTTCTGATTGAGAAGAACCTATTACTTAGCATTCTGGGCGGGGGTGGGGGTGTGTGTGTGTGTGTGTGCGCGCGTCGGAGTTCTTGTTGCCCAGGCTGGAGTGTAATGGTGTGATCTCACTCACTGCAGTCTCCGCCTCCCAGTTTCCAGCTATTTTCCTGCCTCAGCTTCCCGAGTAGCTGGGATTGCAGGCATGTGCCACTATGCCTGGCTAATTTTGTATTTTTAGTAGAGACGGGGTTTTACCATGTTGACCAGGATGGTCTTGATCTCTTGACCTCGTGATCCACCTGCCTCAGCCTCCCAAAATGCTGGGATTACAGGCTTGAGCCACCGCACCCGATCAGCTGAGTATTTTTAAGACCGGTCTTACTGCTTAGTCTAAACCAAAACTTGCAGGTTTTTGCATTTTCTGTTGCTATGTGAGGGAATGCTGTTAGATTAAAGCTCAGTAAAATGAAAAATTTATGGCAGTTAAAGTCAGGGAATGGGATTACTGTTTCCTAAGATAATGACTTTCTTTATTGCAAAAAGTTGAATTAGATCCTGGAAGATAATTTATCTAATTTATATAACAAAGGGGAAATAAGACTGTGGTTCATCAAGTAAAGGGATGGACTTGAGAGTTATAGGGATATATAAGATTATCATTTGCTTTCAACAAGGTGAATAGATACCAGCCCTCTCTCTTCTGCCTTTACAGATTTGCTCCCATTCATGCTGAGGCTCCTGAATTCATGGAAATGAGTGTTGAGCAGGAAATTCTGGTGACTGGTATCAAGGTTGTGGATCTGCTAGCTCCCTATGCCAAGGGTGGCAAAATTGGGCTTTTTGGTGGTGCTGGAGTTGGCAAGACTGTACTGATCATGGAGTTAATCAACAATGTTGCCAAAGCCCATGGTGGTTACTCTGTGTTTGCTGGTGTTGGTGAGAGGACCCGTGAAGGCAATGATTTATACCATGAAATGATTGAGTCTGGTGTTATCAACTTAAAAGATGCCACCTCTAAGGTAAGCACTGGGCTGATTGATGTCCACATGGTAGTTACGCCGGGAAACTATTGCCAGTTGAAGCCATGTTCTATATTTTCTATTTATTTTTTAAATTTTAATATTTTCATTTTCATGTCCTAGGACCTACAAAGGAAATTCCTGTTAGTGTTTTCCCCCCAACTTTCAATACACTACTAATGGACATTTTCTTTCCTCTTTGATATTGACATTAAATAATATTTCCAGGTTTTCTTTTTTTTTTTTTTTTTTTTTGGAGACAGTCTTGCTCTGTCGCCAGGCTGGAGTGCAGTGGCGCAATCTAGGCTCACTACAACCTCTGCCTCCTGGGTTCAAGCGATTCTTCCGCTTCAGCTTCCTGAGTAGCTGGGACCACAGGTGCCTGCCACCACACCCGGCTAATTTTTTTTTATTTTTAGCAGAGACTGGGTTTCACCATGTTGGACAGGATGGTCTCCATCTCCTGACCTCGTGATCCACCTGCCTCGGCCTCCCAAAGTGCTGGGATTACAGGCGTGAGCCACCGCGCCTGGCCCAGGTTTTCTTTTTGGTAGATAGTCCCATCATTTGAAAGCTAGTTTTTGGGAGTGGTGGTTTGGACATGGTACATATGCTTCAGCTAAGCCTGTTTTATAATTTTCACTTAAAACTTGCATAGGTATTTCTTTCAACTATAGGATCTTTGTCTTAGTAATATAAGAAGCTGTCTTTTTGGCCAGGCGCGGTGGCTCACGCTTGTAGTCCCAGCACTTTGGAAAGCCAAGGCGGGCAGATCACCTGAGGTCAGGAGTTCGAGACCAGCCTGCTGAACGTGGTGAAACCCCGGCTCTACTAAAAATACAAAAAATTAGCTGGGCGTGGTGGCACATGCCTGTAATCCCAGCTATTTGGGAGGCTGAGGCAGGAGAATTGCTTGAACCCAGGAGGTGGAGGTTGCAGTGAGCCGAGATTGTGCCACTGTACTCCAGCCTTGGTGACAGAATAAGACCTTCATCTCAAGAGACAAAAAACAAAAAGAATTTGTTTTTTTTGTTGTTTTGAACTGCGTCTCTAATAGGGAAAAGAAACTTGCATGCAAAATGTTGACACCTTCTGATTTGGGAACCTTTAGTATGTGGCTTCTCTACTCCTTTATGATTATGTATGATTACTGCAGGTAGCCCTGGTATATGGTCAAATGAATGAACCACCTGGTGCTCGTGCCCGGGTAGCTCTGACCGGACTGACTGTGGCCGAGTACTTCAGAGACCAGGAAGGTCAGGATGTATTGCTATTTATTGATAACATCTTCCGCTTCACCCAGGCTGGTTCAGAGGTAAGAGGGAAGGCTTGAGAGGACCTGGTTCGTTTGGCCTTTCTTTGGAGCTATGCCGATGAGGCTAAAGATGTAGACACCTAAGACCCTTTTTTTTCTTTTAGGTGTCTGCCTTATTGGGCAGAATCCCTTCTGCTGTGGGCTATCAGCCTACCCTGGCCACTGACATGGGTACTATGCAGGAAAGAATTACCACCACCAAGAAGGGATCTATCACCTCTGTACAGGTACGAAAAATGACATAGATGAATATCTGATTTGTATAAAGGCAGGGCGCAGTGATGCATCTCAGCTACTGAGGAGGCTGAGGCGGGAGGATTGCTTGAGCCCAAGAGATCAGTGTGGGCAACAAAGCAAAACTCATCTAAAAAAAAAAATATGTAGAGAGAGATATACAACTTACTTACATCTCAAAAAGGTATGTTAACTGAGGTTCATGAGCTCTCTGGAATAATATCTAAAAGTCTGTGTGTGTGGCCGGGCACAGTGTCTCATGCCTGTAATCCCAGCACTTTGGGAGGCTGAGGTGGGCAGATCACCTGAGGTCAGGAGTTTGAGACCAGCCTGGCCAACATGGTGAAACCCCGTCTCTACCAAAATACAAAAATTAGCTCGGCATGGTGACAGGTGCCTGTAATCCTAGCTACTTGGGAGGCTGAGGCAGGAGACTCTCTTGAACCTGGGAGGCAGAGGTTGCAGTGAGCCGAGATTGCAGCACTGCACTCCAGCATGGGTGATGAGCAAAACTCCGTCTCAAAAAAAAAAAAAGAAAAAAAAAAAAGTTGTATGTGTATGTTAAAGACCTTAAAAGGTTAAGAAATACTCATTGGGCCGGGCGCGGTGGCTCACGCCTGTAATCCCAGCACTTTGGGAGGCCGAGGCGGGTGGATCACGAGGTCAAGAGATCGAGACCATCCTGGTCAACA
>NW_016107411.1:2694682-2696738 GCF_001604975.1 Cebus imitator | reverse complement strand
CCATTGCACTCCAGCCTGGGTAACATGAGTGAAACTCTGTCTCAAAAAAAAAAAAAGAAATACTCATTTAAAATAATTGAAGTTAGGCTGGGTGTGGTGGCTAACGCCAGTAATCTTAGCACTTTGGGAGGCTCAGGCAGGTGGATCACTTGAGGTCAGGAGTTTGAAACCAGTCTGGCCAACATGGTGAAACCCCATCTCTACTGAAAATACAAAAAATAAGCCAAGTGTAGTGTCGTTCCTGTAATCTCAGCCACTGGGGAGGCTGAGGCAGGGGAATTGCTCGAACCTGGGAGGCAGAGGTTGCAGTGAGCCAAGATCGAGCCACTGCACTCTAGCCTGGGCGACAGTAAGACTTTGTCTCAAAAACCCAAAAACTGTAAATGAAGGTATACATTTAAATGTAGATCACAAAGCAATGGTTTCCAGTCTGAGGGGAATCCGGAGCTGTATGGAAACTGAGCATTAAATATTTACTGTATTAGGGCCGGGTGTGGTGGCTCACGCCTCTAATCCCAGTGCTTTCGGAGGCAGAGGTGGGTACGAGGTCAGGAGTTCAAGACCAGCCAGACCAAGATGGTGAAACCCTGTCTCTATTAAAAATACAAAAAAATTAGACGTGGTGGCAGGCGCCTGTAATCCCAGCTACTGGGGAGGCTGAGGCAGATAATTGCTTGAACCCAGGAAGCAGACGTTGTGGTGAGCTGAGATTGCACCACCGCACTCCAGCCTGGCCTACAGAGCGAGACTGTCTCAAAAAAAAAAAGTTATCTTGGTTCATGCTGTACTTAATGGGATCTCACTTTAGGCTATCTATGTACCTGCTGATGACTTGACTGACCCTGCCCCTGCTACTACATTTGCCCATTTGGATGCTACCACTGTACTGTCCCGTGCCATTGCTGAGCTGGGCATCTATCCAGCTGTGGATCCTCTGGACTCCACCTCTCGCATCATGGATCCCAACATTGTTGGTAGTGAGCATTACGATGTTGCCCGAGGGGTACAAAAGATCCTGCAGGTGAGTATATTACTATATTGGATCAGTGTCCAGAAAGTCAAAAAGAGGGATTGTGGGTACTATATTAGGACTGGATCTTTCTTAGTGATTTGTGGGATTCGTTTTGGAGCAAGGAAAGTTGAGTCTGGCAGTTGGTAGTGAGAGCTAATGAGGTCTTTTGAGTTTCCAGGTACTTCTGCTTAGGAATGCAGTATTTTTCAAACAGCACCAAACTAGGGCTATGGAGAACAAGACACTGATCTTTCTTGGCTGAGGGCCCTCATAATACCACCACCCTCTCTGCCCCTAGCGTGTAACTTTCCCTCTGTTAGCTTGTTCCTACTCTTGGGTTTTTGTCCAAATTAAAGGATGAGAATACTTAACTCAGGCTTCTTTTTTCTCCTAGGACTACAAATCCCTCCAGGATATCATTGCTATCCTGGGTATGGATGAACTTTCTGAGGAAGACAAGTTGACTGTGTCCCGTGCACGGAAAATACAGCGTTTCTTGTCTCAGCCATTCCAGGTTGCTGAGGTCTTCACAGGTCATATGGGGAAGCTGGTACCCCTGAAGGAGACCATCAAAGGATTCCAGCAGATTTTGGCAGGTGAGATTTTGAGTACAAAGCTGAACATAAGATGACAGAAAGGCCAAAATCTTCAATGCTTACTGTGCTGTGGTCACATTCCAACAACCAAAAATACATTATACCTAATTATGTTTTTTAATTTATAAAACAAACTTTTCCATTAATTTTGTTTGAAAATACTCTATAGCCGGGCGCGGTGGCTCACGCTTGTAATCCCAGGACTTTGGGAGGCCGAGGCGGGTGGATCACGAGGTCAAGAGATCGAGACCATCCTGGCCAACATGGTGAAACCCCGTCTCTGCTAAAAATACAAAAATTAGCTGGGCATGGTGGCACGGGCCTGTGGTCCCAGCTACTCGGGAGGCTGAGGCAGCAGAATCATTTGAACCCGGGAGGTGGAGGTTGCAGTGAGCCAAGATTGCACCACTGCACTCCATCCTGGCAACAGAGCAAGACTGTGTCTCAA
>NW_016107411.1:2683160-2693172 GCF_001604975.1 Cebus imitator | reverse complement strand
GGGTTTCACCGTGTTGACCAGGATGGTCTCGATCTCTTGACCTCGTGATCCACCCGCCTCGGCCTCCCAAAGTGCTGGGATTACAGGCTTGAGCCACCGCGCCCGGCCTTCAACAGATTTTTATAGAGTGGCCATAAGAATCAGTTTCAGTATGAATGGGCCATGTATGTTTGAAATTGTCCTCAAAAATAGCCATTGTCTTGCTGATAGACAACTATAACTCTTGTGAGGGGTTTCTTGTGGGTAGTGTGATCTTAGGGCCTCAGTTTTGGGCCTTTTGTTCAATGCAAATTGATTTTTCCCCCCTCTTCCACGTAGCACATTTCCTACTTCTTGGTTAAAAATAGACCTTTTTTGAAGGACATATTGGGAAAAATTTGTTTTAGAAGTAACTTTTTCCAGGGGTTAATCTGAGTTTAATGAATTAAATTTTCAAGAAATAATGAGGAAGAATACTGATCTTTGTTAAAATTGAATCAAAAAAGGCCTCTACATCTTGGTTAGGAATTCCTGTCTTCAGAAAGTGTACTTAACTAGTTCCTGACATTTTGGGCAAGCCTAGATAAAAGTTGCTTGTGATTCCTTGAGGCTATGCAGAGGCTTCTAATACCATGAGCCCTAGTCTCTGCCCTCTGAAGATCCCTTACGAAAGTCCAGAAAAAAATCTTACAAGGGAATAGCAATGTTCAGTGTTGCTGTCAGGGGTTCTAAACTAATGGAGTTAAGTCATTTTCCCTTCATTTTAGCCCACCTCGAGAGGTGCAAGGACAGAAGGTAGATTTCACTATTTCAATTTAAAAGAAGCAGGCAAGGTCAGATTGGGTTCCCCTTGTGTTCTTTGCCGGGACCAGACCTATCCTACTGCCCTCTCGCGGTAGCACTGGAGACTGCAAGAACACTGATCCCATTTTCAAATTCATGAAGGCTGGGATGTGGTTCTCAGTGAAAGACTGTTTACAAACCAGCTGTGGCATTTGTCCTGGGGAGGAGCCTGCATCTATAAGCTCCACCCCCTGAGGCCATCAAGTTAGGTAGAAGCTGGGCGGGGATAAGCTGAGCTCCCAATTCAGAGGTCCCCGGGGGCTGAAGGTTGGGGAGGGCCTTTTGGCGCGGCGCCAGGGGTGGAGTAGGGGCCTCTAAGCTTCCTTCCATCTGCCTATGACGTCCTTGGCAGCAGCCTCTCCCGCAGTCTCTTCTGTGTCATGATCTGGACAGAAGGTGGAGCCCCTGAGCTGCTTGTGCTGGTAGTTTGCTCCCAGGAAAGCCTGGATTTGGGGAAATGCTGAGTTATGGGGGTGGGGACACTTCCTCTGGGTCCTGACTCGGAGTGGGTAAGAAGCTGGTAGAAAAAGCCCTAGGCCCCAGGTCAGCCCTTTCTTTGTTTTCTCACGTCACCCAATACAGACCTGGGAACTGAAATCCTAAAGGTCTTTTGCATTCCTCCACCCCTTCCCCCAACACGTTCACGTCCTTCAGCGTTTATCGAGAACCTTCTCCCTCTCACTAGCTGCAACTATTTATTTCCTTCTCCCTTTGCCGCCCTCTTCTACCAAGCCACTGGAGTGTCAACACAGCTCTAACCTTCCTCCATATTTCTCCTGGTCTGCCCTGTCCTCGCCTCCTCCCTCTCTCCACCCAGAGAAAGCCCCGCCCTTCCCTCCTCCCTCCCCACCCCAGTCTGTCACACAGGGACATCACCCTACAGCAGTTCAGACTGTGTGGTTTGCAGGAAGCATACACTGGCTTTTTGATTCTTGCTAGTTCCCAGCTCACAGTTTGGGAGGATCCAACACCAGCCTTTACGTGAAGCGGGGGCCCAAGGACAGTGAGGCGCTGGGTGATCCCAGCCTGGAGCCCTGCCAACCTAACATGGGTGAGTATGGGGACCAGCCCTGGGGAAGGCCTGAGGGATGCCTACTCCCTCCCTGGCTGACTCAGCAGGGGTGGGGCCTAACCTTTGCTCGTTTTGGGGGTGAAGGAGAGGAAACAGGACTCTGGGGGACAGGAGGGGGGCTCAGGGCTCAGCTGCCGACCACGGGATCCCGAGTATGGGCACGCCCCAGCTCTAAGGAAGAGCCTGAGACGCACCTTAGGCCAGGGCTTTCCCAACCCCCTCCCGCCGCCCCGTGGAGGGTTGCTCCTTCTCCTCCCCATTTAAGCTGTTGAGATTCAAGGAAATTTTGACAGTACTCCCTGCTAGCCCCCACAAGAGTAAAGCCCGCTTTTCTCCGTGCTAGAAGGTGTTTAAAATGCCTCCCTTTCCTCTTAATTTCTCTAAGATCTTTTAAGTCTCTGTGTCCTCTCCTCCCCCACCCTGACCCACCTTCAGGTGGGGGCTGCACTGAGCAGCTGCTTCCTGTTGCCCCAGAGACTGAAGCAAGGGTGGTGGTGGTTGGGGGAAAACTGAACCAAAGTCGATTCTCATGGTCCCACTTGAGCCTCACTAGTACTGCTATTGATGGCCCCCACATTACAGTCACTGAGGGCACTGAGTGGGAGGCAAGATTGAGGTTGAGAGGATAGCTTTTTGCCCTCGTGGCTTCCTGATTCCAAAGGCCCCACAGCTGTAGGGATGGAGCCATGAGGAGCTGAAACACCGGGAACCTGTTCACCTAGTCGGTCGCTGCGCGTGACCCCCAGCAGGCTCGGCCTTGAGTTCCTCTCCTTCACCCCTAGGCCTCCTAGGAGCCCATGTAGCTCTCGCAGCCTTCCCCGGCCTCCTTTGTGAAGCGGTCTTTGCTGGTGCCCTGGGAGCGCGGGCAGAGCTCTCCCGAGTCCTTCCGTTTGGACCTACCACCATCCCCCACTTCACCGCAGAAGTTTCTGTCTCTTTCTGGGATCTGTTCTCTGCCTCCCATCTGGGATCCTTCCTGGTTCTGGCCCCTAGGAGACGCCACCCGCTTCCCTCTTCCCCAGAGAATCCTTCGCGTCTGCTCTCCCGAGCAGTTGTCCTCACCCCGGTAGCTCCTGCCCCTTTAAGCGCCATCTCCTCCCCTCTGCCGCCGCCAGCCCAGGGCTGGGGGAGGAGGCGCCGCCGCCGCCGCCGCCGCCCGGCTCGGCCACCTGCGCCGCTGCCGCCGCCGCCGCCCGCAGCCCGGCCCTGTTCCAGGTGAGGTCCGGCACCCACTCCAGCCCCAGAGTCCCCAGACGGCCCGCTTCTGCGGTATCCTGCCCCGGGATCCCTGCTGCCCCAGGATTCAGAATCTGACTCTCCCCCTGCGGGAGGTGCCCTTCCTCTCTCCCCTTCACTATCTACTCTCCCATTTTCCCCCCTGTCCTCTGCAACCGGAATCCGGAGGCTTCTCACGCCTCTCCGCCATCCTCTCCCAAGTACCCTTCCTATTCTGGGCCCAGGATCTCCCCCTCCCCCGCGCCTTCCTCGCCAGAAAAATCTCCCGCGGTCTGGGTTTCGCCTCCTCCCCTCTGGAACTAGCGCTTTCCCACGCCTTCCTAACCCCAATGGGAGGGGGGATACCCACCCCCAACTCCTCTCCTTCCCCGTAGTAAGGGGGGCGGGGGAACAACAGCGACTACACTTACTATCTGGCCTTGCCCCGCTCAGCCCTTTTAAGTTCAGCTAAGTCCCATCTAAAGCTTTTCTGTAGTCCTTACCCCACCCTATAGCTCCAGGAGCTCGGGGTCCAACCTCAGCACCGCCTACTGAACCCAGGTGGGAAGGGCTCTCCTTTTGGGCCTAGGGTTGGTCGGTCCAGCCTAGGAACGCCCCTCCCCCAGAATCTGGGAGCTGGGGGCCAGGGCGCTGCCGGAATCTTGTGCTTCAGGAGCAGTTGGGAGAGAGTCGGTGGGGAAGGCAAGAGAAGTCCAGTTTTCTCTGCTCAGATGCAAAGGAAGCCCTTTCACCCCCTAGGAGATAAGGGCTTTCTCTAACTTCCAGTACCACTATAGAGAATTCCGCTAAGAAGTTTGGAAACAAGACTGAGTGAATTTGAAGGGCCACCTGTCGACTTAAAGGGGAGAAGAGGGACCGGTGGAGTATTTCACGCCTGTAATCCCAGTACTTTGGGAGGCCAAGGCGGGTGGATCACTTGAGGTCAGGAGTTCAAAACCAGCCTAGACAACATGGCAAAACCCCATCTCTACAAAATATACAAAAATTAGCCGGGCATGGTGGCTACTCGGGAGGTTGAGGCACGAGAATCGCTTGAACCTGGCAGGCAAAGGTTGCAACGAGCTGAGATCATGACACTGCACTCTAGCCTGAGCCACAGTGCAAGACTCTGTGTCCAAAAAAAAAAGAAAAAAAAAGTGGGGAGGGGCGAAGGGGAATGGTATGGCCTTTGCGATGTATTATGGGAGAATCTAGCCTCCCCAGAATGTAGAGGGGGTAAAGACTTTAACCTGGTGGTGGGGTCCAGTTGGAATGGTTACCCAGCTGAGAGCTATATCCCTGCTCGATATACCCTGTTAACAGTATGATACATTCAGCCAGTGACAGGAAGGGAGGTCTTTAATAATTATCCCACTTCTATTAGGGAATTCCCACTCTGCCCCCAGTCCAGCTGCGCCCCTAGCTCTGCTCTTTCATTTCCCACTCCTCACCTCCAGAATTAGGGGACTGGGTGTCAGGATCCGTTTCAGACTCTTCTGAGTCATGTTTAGAGGGGAGTACTGGGGGAAGGAGAGAGTGGTCAGCAGTTTGGGGTTGGATGCCAGGAGTATCTGGTAGGGGAAGGGGGAGGAACGTAGAGGGATGCAAACGAATCCCCTTCTCTCTCTTCCCCATCCCAGCCCTAGCCATCTGGCTCCACTGTGGCACTGTGGCAGCTGACCCCAGAGTCAGGGAGGTGCCACAGGAACACGGGGGGGGGGAGGGGGTGCAGGAGGAAGAGTAAGAAAGGGGGAGCAGGTGCTAATTTGTCCCTCCCCATTCTCTTCATTACTAGTCCACTGGCCTGGCTTTAGGGAGGGTCAGTCTATTCCCTGGACACTCTTCTTGCAAGTTGCTGATAAAATGACCATTTGCCTCTTCCCCTTTCTAGTAGCTTCCTGTAGGGAAATGGTTGTGCAGAAGAGAGGTAGTTGGGTGATCAGCCACATCTGATGGGATTGAGGAATGTTTGGGGACATTTGGGGTCAGTCTGCCCTCTGTCGTCTGGATGGGAGGAGAAGCACAGCTGCAGCATGGGGTGACTTCTGACAGGAAGTAAACATCCAGCTGTCGGGCATGCTGTCACCCCAACCTCATCATTCCTCAGAGCAGGGAAGATCCTGATTAGATGAGGCAGGGTCTCATTCAAGGATGAAGATGATTGTAGCCTTTCTGCACCAGATGGGAAGAATGGATCCTACCTCATTTTCTTTCCTAATCCCAGGTGGTCCCCTCCTATCCAACACCCCTCTCTTCCTAACCGCTCTTGGCTGGAATAGTCCTAATGGTTGCCCTGGAGACTAGGCCTGGGGCTCGGAAGGGGTGGGGGCAGTCAGTGGGGCACAGGAGTAACCGGCTCTTCCGGAGCAGAGTGGAGCCCGCGGTGGGTGTGTGTGGGTGTGGGGAGAGGCGTGGTTACACCCGTCTGACAAGCGCAGGCTCCTCCCCTGCCTGCCCAGTTCCCGACTGGCTTCCCCCTTAAGATTGGGGGCGGGAGGTAGGAAGATTCTCATCTGCCCTGGAAAAGGGAAGGGGAGAAAAAGGGATACCAGTTTCCTTCCCCCCACCCCCTTCCTCCCGCCCTTGGGATGTCAGTTCCATGACCTGAGCTCTCTTCACTTGCCTTTGTTTTTTACTTGGGGTTAGAGAGTTGCCGGAGCCCTCCTTTCTAAGGAAGGAAAGAAGCTCTCCCCTGAATGTGACCTCCACTTACTCAGGATCAGCAGGCTGTTGGAGGAGTATTTTTTGTTTTTTCCAAGGTGACCTGTAAATCTGTTGTTTTGACAGGGAGGAGAGAAGGGTTTTGGTTTTTACCTGCCTGTTCCCTTCACTGGTAATCTACTTATCTGGAGAGAGGAAGAGAAACCCCCTTAGCCTTCTCTGTCTCTGGCCCACACACACTGTGAGGCTTTGCTAAAGCTAGCTTCCTTCTTATCCTCTCTGAGCCAGTTGTAGTGGGGGGTGGAGTTTTTCCCCAAAACTCAGGAAAAGCCCACTCCTCTATGGAGTAAGGAAATCCAATCTGGACTGATGGATCTCACCCCCCAACTTTCTTCCTCGGACCCCCAGAGGAAAATGTATTTGTTGACACCCCTTCCAATTTGCCGGAATTTCATCATTCCCACTCTGTTGCTTTTCCAGAATATTCAGCAGCCTGAGCTTTGCACAGTTTAGGCAATTGTTTCTAGAACTGCATTGCATTGCATTGAATGGGAATTATCTTGAAGCCTGCAAAGTGTTGAGTTGCAAGGAAAGGAAACACATTTTATCCACTGTTTGACCTTGAAGAAGTCAGTGAGCTTTGGGCCTTAATTTCTTCATCAGATGAAGGAGAGAAGGTTGAACTAGAAATTCTCTGAGCTCTAACATCATATGACACTGTTCTCCATCCTGGGGCCCTGCAATAGACATTTTATGTGACAGCCAAACTCTAGTCCTCTGCTAGATTTTACTTTTCTGTTCTGAGTTTTCACACAATTATGTAGCTCTGTCAGAAAAAATTACCAGAACTATAGAATGGGTAGACATTTGTGGCATCTTTTTGCTGATTAGTTTTCAGCTTATCTTTTACTTCTGACTGCATTTAGGCTACACTCAGGTCTTTGCTGTCTGGTTCCAGAGCCGAACCTTCTTTCCTCCACGCACAGGAATCTTTCCTTTCCGGTGACCAGGGCCCTGCAGATGTCGCCAGGAAAGTGGTGATCCAGGCAGGACCAGGCTGCACTGAAGGGACAGAGGTGAGTGGGTGGCAGACTTGCCTGTCTTCATCCCTTTACTGAATCGCACTCTGACTAACCTTTCTATTTCCACGTTTCCATTACCCTGCCTGGGAAATAACTGCCCCCGAAATTCCCCTGACTCTCACCCCCTACCAGCCCGTTAGAGAAGTGGCACATGCCTTTGGGCCTAGACATTTGGTCTAGTCTTTCAGGTTAACCTTGGGACTGTGGCACCCCTTTCAGTTTGCCCTGTGTGAAGCAGGACTACCACCGCAATGCGATGCGGGTGCAGAGGGAGCTGCCAGGTGGGCAAGGTGGCCAGGGTTGCAGGAGACACAGCGGCGCTAGGACCCAGGTCCGAGTCGGGAAGCGAAGATGGCGGGCGTTAGGACCCTGTGGCTGAGGCCGCGTGGGGAGACTCTCTCTTCGCTAGGCTTCTCCGCCCCCTCCGGCCCCGACTCACTCCTCCCCAGCCGGCCATGTTGGCTCCGCTTGGGCCCCGCGGTTGAGCCGCGTCCCCCTCCCCCTCCCGGACCCCAGACCCCCTCCCTTAGCGGGCATCTCCACCCCTTCTGGCGCCCGGAGCGTGGCCATGTGAACCGCCTGTACCCCGGGGAGAGACGAGCCCCGAGCCCGGCTGGACGTCTCTGCCTCAGGTTTGTGGGGTCTGTGGCCAGGGGCCTGAGGGGGAAGGAGCCCCGCTTTCATCTGTGGCTTCTCTCGGGGAACAGAGGCTCCAGAGCCGGCTGGAGCCTCGCGGGGGATGGAAGCCGACAGGAGCTTATTTCCTACGAGGATCCAACCTGAGGCAAGGGTCTCCTTGCCCTGGGGGCTGGGAGGAGGACCGGGCTGGCGGGTCTGCTGAGGGGGCTGGAGGAGCTGTGTAGGGGCTCCCAGCAACAACAGCGAGGAGGCGGAGAAGCCGCCTGGCTGGTGGAGGCGACTCCTGTGGGGGACTCGGGGTGGAATCCCCGGGAGGGGCTCCACCTCCTCGGGTGGGGGTGGGGATTGCCTGAACATGAGGGATGGGTGAGGGGGTTCCCCGGGCGGGTTAAATGCCCCGTTTGCTGGGAGCTGGGCGTTTTGGCTGCGGTGAATGGAGGGCCGAAGGGGTTTCCAGGGGTCTGAGGATGTCTCCCTCAGGGAGCGCACCCGTTCTCTTGAGCGTGGAGATCAGGAGATGGCCTTCCTTGCTGAGAGTGGTGCTGTGCTTGGCTCGGGGCCCGCGCGTCCTGGGAGAATCCCCCACTCCAAGGATGGAGGTTTGTAGGGCTTCTGCTGAGGCTTTCGAATTTGAGCTGGCCTGAGGGGCGGAAGGGAAGAATAAAGAGGAATTCCTTTTTCCAAGGAGATTCCTCAATGAGGGGATCCCCGCTTCCGTGACAGAAAGATGATCTCATATCGTCTTTCTTTCCCAGTGTTCCCAATTTTCAGGAGAAGGCAATGCCAATAAGCACTTATTCTTTGTAAGGTTTATGGGAGTGAGGGATTTGTCTGCTTTGGGGGACGATGGAGGGGATAGCTTCCACCTCCATCTATCTGTACACAAACAGCCCCTCCCCCAGCCTCCCGCAGGAAGTGGCCGGGAAATGGCAGCTGTGCGTTTGCTGCGGCGTCTCTTGTTGTTTTGAAATGTCCATTTTAATCAGCTTTGGTTTCATTTTCTGAAGCCTTCTGGGCAAGCTTGGATGTTGCCAACCATGTGGGCCAAGAGACCTTTCGTTGGACTTTTTTTTTTTGGTAAACTTGTCAACTGGAAGTAGTCAACTTCAGTTGACTCACATACCCCAATCCCTCCTCCAGAACATCTCTGTGTTCCTGTCTGGTTTCGTTTTGTTTTCCCCTGAGCTAGAGGTCATAGAGAAGCAAACTCAGTTATCCACCAGCGGGGTACACTCAATATAAGTGATGCAAATTCCCTCAGCATAGAGAGCTATCAGGGAGACTAGGGATCTTCTGTGGCACTAGTAGCTTCTTGGGGTCCTACTTAGTGTAGTTCTTAAGACAGTTTCTATATTGCAGAGCACCTGAGCAAGTGAGCTTGTGAAGAAGGGTAGATTCTGACAAATGGAGAAAAAGGAAGGGATGAGGAAGATTTAACTATTAGAGGGATTTGTATGTTGGGGGTACGCACTGATTTACAGACTGAGATTGGTGAACTTGTTCTCAGTGGTGGTTCTAGCCTAAGGGCAACCCCTGTGGAGCCTGTTATTTGACTGAGGGTGCTGGAGATTTTACCGTCTGCAGAACCAACTAATTAGAATGGTAAGTTTGTTTTCACGACTTACTCTTTAATCCATGAAAGAATATCACCTTCTTATTATTCTTCTTGGAGAGTAGTAAGGCTTTCCTCTGTTCTCTGCAAAGTCATGTGCCCAGATTTTTTTTTCTTTCTCTGCACTTGATAATCCCAGGAGATCTCTCCTACAGCATATAGCGATGGACTGTGTGCTGTGTCCACAGGCATCTTGTTGCACACTGCATTTGGTTAGGGGCAAGAGTTGGCAACAGGATTTTATTTCTTTTTCTTTTTTTGAGATGGAGTTTTGCTCTTGTTGTCCAGGCTGGAGTGCAGTGGCACGATCTTGGCTCACTGAAAGCTCCGCTTCCCGGGTTCAATCATATCTCCTGCCTTAGTCTCCCGGATTCTCCTGCCTTAGTCTCCCCGGTAGCGGGAATTACGGGCGCTCGTCACCACGTCCGCCTAACTTTTTGTATTTTTAGTAGAGATGGAGTTTCATGATGTTGGCCAGGCTGGTCTCAAACTCCTAACCTCAGGTGATCCACCCACCTTGGCCTCCCAAAATGCAGGGATTACAGGCGTGAGCCACTGCGCCTAGACTTTCTTTTCTTTTCTTTTTTTTTTTTTTTGAACTGAGGTCTTACTCCAAAGCTTAGGCTGCAGTGCAGTGGCACTATCACAGTTCATGGCAGCCCTGACCTCAGCCTCCTGAGCAGCTGGGACCACAGGTGTACACCACTACACGTGGATAATTTTTTGTAATTTTTGTAGAGGTGGGATTTTGCCACTTTGCCCAGGCTGGTCTTGAATTCCTGGGCTCAAGTGATTTGCCTGCCTTAGCCTCCCAAAGTACTGAGATTACAAGCATGAGCCACCCTGCCCTGCCTATCTCCCCAGGACCACAGGATTTTGGATTTTGAAAGATAATTTTTTTTTTTTTTT
>NW_016107411.1:2679756-2681264 GCF_001604975.1 Cebus imitator | reverse complement strand
AAATTCTTTGTCACTAGCAGTAAATGTAGCATTGGCTTAGTGTTTTGTCTTTCTCCTAAAGAGAATAAGTATTATGGGGGCATTTTGCAGACTGAAATACTGTAATCTTGCCAAAAATTTACCAAAAAAAAAGAAAGCTTTTAAGAGATAGGTGGTCTTCCTGCTTTTAGTCTTTTGAGGTTGGACTCTGCAGCCTGCTTCACTAATGGGGTCCTTAACCTGACTGCTGAGCTCGTTTTTGGGGTGTGGAAAGGATGGAGTCCTTAATTGTTAGAGTTGAAGTTCTGGCCAGGCCCAGTGGCTCAGCCTGCAATCCCAGCACTTTGGACGGATGAGCTGAGGTCAGGAGTTCAAGACCAGCCTTACCAATATGGTGAAACCCCATCTCTACTAAAAATGTGAAAATTAGCTGGTGTGGTGGTTCGCACCTGTAATCCCAGCTGCTTGGGAGCTGAGGCAGGCGAGTTATTTGAAACCGGGAGACGGAGGTTGCAGTGAGCTGAGAGCACACCACTGCATTCCAGCCTGGGCGGCAGAGCCGTACTCTGCCTCAGCAAATAAAAAAAAAAAAGAAAAGAAAAAGAAATTCTAAGAAACAATTAGAGCTAAAAGAGGGAAATAACCTTAATATAACCTCTGGACTGTGGCTTTTAGTGTCCTGCAATTTCAGAGGCGGTCTTCTGACAGTGAAGTGACTGGGAATGTGGCAGAACACCTAACCTGTAGTTTCTTTATTTAATAAATATTTAAAAACTTACTATATGCCTTGCATGTTCAGTTAAACCAATCAGAACGTTTTACTAATTTAGAGCTTACATTTATTGCTTTTTTTGTTTTGTTTGAGAGCAGTGGTGCAATCACATAGCCCACTGCGGCCTCCAGCTCCTAGGCTTAAATAATTCTCCCACCTCAGCCTCTGGAGAACCTGGGACTACAGGCACATGCCACCACGCCTAGCTAATTTATTGCCTTTTTACATTATTGGTACTTTCCTATTTCTAGGCCTTATTTTCTTCAAGGTGTGGCTATCTAAATATGTTGAGATTAGGGGCCTTTCTTCCCTCTTGAAGTTATTATCTCTGTGAAGGATGAAGCTGAGTTTTGTTGGTACTCTGAAAACAGTAAGAGCAAAGCCCCATGTCTTCCACTGGGTGAGTAAGCTGGTAGTGGCAGAAAAGGTAGATTAACTCATTCATTTGTTCAGTCCATGAACTCAACAAATATTTTCTTTGGTTCTTTTATGTACTTAGCACTAAATTAGGTGCTGGAGATATAATAATGGTGGAACTTACTATCCAACTGATGCTGTGGAATCGACATAATGTAGAAGAAATAATGACAGAGAACAGTCATCTTTGAATTCTTCTGAGCAGCCTGGACATGACAGTTTTCTTTGAGTAGCCCCTCTTAGTATAATCTTTCTTTCATTATCTTTGTTCTGCCTCACTTGGAGTTCTTTTTTTTTTTTTTTTTTTTTTTTTTTTTTTTTTTTTTTTTTTTTTTTTGAG
>NW_016107411.1:2676959-2679663 GCF_001604975.1 Cebus imitator | reverse complement strand
CCGCCTCCTGGGTTCAGGCAATTCTCCTGCCTCAGCCTCCTGAGTAGCTGGGATTACAGGCACGTGCCACCATGCCCAGCTAATTTTTTGTATTTTTAGTAGAGACGGGGTTTCACTATGTTGACCAGGATGGTCTCGATCTCTTGACCTTGTGATCCACCCACCTCGGCCTCCCAAAGTGCTGGGATTACAGGCTTGAGCCACCGCGCCCGGCCTTCACTTGGAGTTCTGACTAGGGAAGGTAGTTAAGGAGATGATATTTTGAGCCTCAGTCAGTATAAGATATAGTTTGTCTGAGTAAGCAAGAGAAGCTTGTTACCAAGGCAGTCAGAATGAGTTATCCTGATTGGAGAAGAGGACATATTTATTTTGTGGCTTTGTACTTGGAATTTATTTTATTTTATTTTTTATTTATTTATTTTTTATAAAGACGGGGTTTCGCCATGTTGGTCAGGCTGGTCTTGAACTCCCAAGCTCAGGTGATCCACCCACCTTGGCCTCCAAAGTGCTTGGATTACAGGTGTGAGCCACCACACCCGGCCTGGAATTTTTTTTTTTTTTTCTAGACGGAGTTTCACTCATGTTACCCAGGCTGGAGTGCAATGGCATGATCTCGGCTCACTGCAACCTCCGCCTCCTGGGTTCAGGCAATTCTCCTGCCTCAGCCTCCTGAGTAGCTGGGACTACAGGCATGCGCCACCATGCCCAGCTAATTTTTTGTAGTTTTAGTGGAGACGGGGTTTCACCATGTTGACCAGGATGGTCTCGATCTCTTGACCTGGTGATCCACCCGCCTCGGCCTCCCAAAGTGCTGGGATTACAGGCTTGAGCCACTGCGCCCGGCCTGGAATTTTTTTTTTTTTTCTAACATAGAGATGGGGTATCACTATGTTGTCCAGGTCAGTCTTGAACTCCTGGCCTCAAATGATCCTCCTTGCTTAGCCTTCCAAAGTGCTGAGGTTATAGGCATGAACCACCTCTCCCAGCCTGCTTGGAACTCTTTATTGGTGGAGGAAGATGGCTTAGCCAGGGAGATGAGGTTTTTAGATACAAAAGTCAAAGCATCCTCATGTGCAGTCTCAGGAACCGGGAACAGTGAAAACTTGGAACTTTCCCAAGGTGTGGGGCAGGAATGGGACAGCTTTTGCATTAGAACAGGGTTTCTCAGCCTTGGCACTATTGATATGTGGGCCAGATAATATCTTTGTTGTGGGGATGTGCTGCCCTGTGTGTTGAAGGATGCCTAGTATCATCTCTAGCTTCTGCTTACTAGATGCCAGAAGCATATACCTTCAGAGATTACTAAATGTCCACTATGGGGAAGAATTTCCCCTGATGAGAACCTCTGTATTCAAGTGTGGTGAGTAATCCAGAGATGTGTAGTTAAGAAATATCCTTCATGATGTTCACAATTACAAAGCTAAAACGCAGTGGTATTTTTACTATAGAATTTGCCTTTGCTGTTTTTTTTTTTTTCGTGTTTGAGATGGAGTCTCACTCCGTCACCCAGGCTAGAGTGCAGTGGTGCGAAATCTTGGCTCACTGCAACCTCCGCCTCCTAGGTTCAAGCTTCTAGAATAGCTGGGACTACAGGCATACACCACCATGCCCAGCTAATTGTTGTATTTTTAGTAGAGACGGGGTTTCACCATATTGACCAGGCTGATCTTAAACGTCTGACCTTGTGATCTGCCCACCTCGGCCTCCCAAAGTGCTGGGATTACAGGTGTGAGCCACTGCACCCGGCGCCTTTGCTGTTTAGTCAAGATAAACATTTGAAGTCTTATCCCCCCTACCCCAAGTTAGAAACCTCCCATTTGTGAGATTTTGGTGTGCTACATGAGATGAATGAAACAAAGAGCTGCAGGGACACCTGCAGTATCCAGGTGGAGGACGTTGATGTGTCTTGTCCTGGGGGGTAGCCTCAGAGGCTGGAGGGTTAGAATTGGTAAAGGAGGACACCTGTAACAGTGTTGAAATATGTAATATTTATTTCAACACTTTGTGTGTTGTCAGCCTTTTTCTATTAAAACCATGTCACAGGCCCACAGAGTAGCAGCCCTTTGATTGCAACTGAGAGAAAAGCAACCTCTATTGGGCCCTGTGGGGAGGGCTTTATTGCTTCAGGCTTATAGGGCAATGTGCCTTACTCTTATAAATGAAACATAGGATCTCTTAAAAGATCCATTTATGTACAACTGACACTGTGCTGGGTGCTTGCCTGAATATACTTCCTGGTATGAGAGTTGTCTGCTACTCTAGGGGTTGGACACTGGCTGATTTCTTTTCTCATTTGACGAAAATTCTATTAGTTCAAAGGGAGATACTCTCCTTTGCTTTACCGTTTGTACTAGCTCTGGATGAGAGGACAGAGTTTACCTTCAGGCTTTATTGTGAAAAGCATCTTGGGTAGGAAGGTTAAGATGAAATAAACATAGATTTATTGATGAGAGGAGGTGTTCACATTTTCTTTGTATTCCCATACTGTGATCCCATATTTAAATAACATCTGAAATAAGGAGTCAAATTGCATATAAGGAAGCCTGGCTGGATCATCCCTAGTTTTGTCATATCTCCCATATTGGTCGTGTTTTTTTTTTTTTTTTTTTGAGACGGAGTCTGGCTCTGTTGCCCAGGCTGCAGTATAGCGGTGCCATCTTGACTCACTGCAACCTCTGCCTCCTGGGTTCAGGCAATTCTCCTG
>NW_016107411.1:2672879-2675741 GCF_001604975.1 Cebus imitator | reverse complement strand
AAAAAAAAAAAAAAGAAAAGAAAATTACACAAAAAAGAAAAAAAGACATCCCCATCCTAATGTCCCACATACTTGTAAGCACTTGGTTTGGGAGTCAGATATGGAGAAAAGCCCACTAACTCCTCCATCGACTCCTTAGCTATGTGACCTCAGGTAAGTTATTTAACTTCTCTGGGCCTTTATTTTATCAGCTGCAGAAACGGGAATAATAATATCATCTGATGTTTAGCTTTCTCCTCTCTCCAGTTCTCTATTGTTGCATAATAAACCACTCCCAAACTTTAAGGCTTTAAACAAGTTTACTTTCTGTCGCAATTCTGTGGGTTGACCAGGATCAGCTGGGTGGTTCTTCTCTTCCATGTGGTGTTGGTCAGAGTTAGAGCTGCAGCCACGTGGAGGCTTGCCTGGGCCACAGTGTCCAAAATGGCACACTCACTTGCTGGCTGCTCACCGGGAACTGGCCTGCACTGTTACCTGGAGCATCTGTACATGATCTCTCCATTTGGAATCAAATTCCCACTGTGTGGAAGCTGCATTCTTAGGAGAGTCCCAATAGTGGTGTGATCTTAGCTCACTGCAACCTCTGCTTTCCTGATCCTCCTACCTCAGCCTCCCAAGTAGCTGGGACTACAGGGGCATGCCACCACACCCACCTAATTTTTTGTTTTTTTTTTTTTTTTTTTTTTTTTTTTTTTTTTTCTTTTTTGTGAGATGGTTTCACTCTCACACTCAGGCTGGAGTGCAGTGGCATGATCTTGGCTCACTGCAATCTCCACTTCCCAGGCTCAAGTGATCCTTCTGCCTCAGCATCCCAAGTAGCTGGAACTGCAGGGACTCACCACCATGCCTGGCTAACCTGGGGTATTTTCACTATAGAGACTTAGTTTTTTCATTGATGTATAGCAGGTTTAGGTCTGCTACTTAATTTAGGGCAAGCTTGTCCAACCTGCCCAGGACAACTTTGAATGTGGCCCAACACCGATTTGTAAACTTTCTTAGGTGTGTGTGTGCGCGCGCACGTGTGTGTGTGTGTGTGTTTAAGCTCATCAGCTATGATTAGTGTAAACTTTAAGGTATGGAGGGGTGTGGGGGTGTGTGTGTGTGTGTGTGTAAGCTCATCAGCTGTCATTAGTGTATTTTATGTGTGGCCCAAGACAGTTTTTCTTCCAGTGTGGCCCAGGGAAGACAAAAGATTGGACACCCCTATTTAGACTAAAGACAATAAATCCTACATGGGAGATAAGTCACTCCTAAAAACTTTTCCCTCTTAAATCAACAAAACACAAATTGCTTTTCTTTTTCAGAAAAAAGAAAAGCTATGGTGTACAGGCTAGACATGAACTTTTGGGCTCAAATGATCTTCCTGCCTCAGCCTCCTGAGTAGTTGGGACTACAAGGAGGAACCATCATGCCCAGCTAATTTTTAAATTTTTTTGTAGAGATAGAGCCTTGCTGTTTTTCCCAGGCTGGTCTCAATCTCTTGACCTCAAGCTGTCTTCCTGCTTTGGCCTCCTAAAGCACTAGGATTCCAGGCATGTGCCACCATGCTTGGCCTATTTTTATTTTTAAAATTTCAGTTAAAATTGATTAAGACATAGACAATTTTCCATACTATGCAGTGTCTATATTTCATGCTCAGAATTATGTTATATTCATATTTATACCAGTGGTGTCTAATTTGTAGTAATGTAGCATAATCATGAATGTAACTCTTGCAGACTTCGGCCAGTAATCATATATATATATATACACACACATACATATATATATATATATATATATTTTTTTTTTTTTTTTATTGAGACAGGGTCATCCTTGGTCACCCAGGCTGGAGTGCAGTGGCATGATCATGGTTCACTGCAGCCTCAACCTTCTGGGCTCAAATGATCCTTCTGCTTCAGCCTCTCGAGTAAGCTAGGACCACAGGTGTGCACTACCACACCCTGCTACTTTTAAAATTTTTTGTAGAGATTGGTCTCACCATATTGTCCAACTTGGTCTTAAACTCCTGGCCTCAAACGGTCCTCCTGCTTTGGCTTCCAAAGTGTTGGGATTTTAGGTGTGAGTCACTATGCCAGGCCTTATCATACATATACTTAACCAATGTATTCGTTCTCTTTTTTTGAAATGAAGTTTTTACTCTTGTCGCCCAGGCTGGAGTGCAATGGCGCGATCTTGGTTCACTGTAACCTCTGCCTCGTGGGTTCAAGCAATTCTCCTTCCTCAGCCTCCCGAGTAACTGGGATTACAGGCGCCTAACACCATCCCCAGCCAATTTTTGTATTTTTAGTAAAGACAGGGTTTCACCATGTTGGCCAGGCTGGTCTCGAACTCCTGACCTCAGGTGATCCACCTACCTTGGCCTCCCAAAGTGTTGGGATTGCAGGCGTGAGCCACTGTGCCTGGCCTATTCATTTTTAAAACGCTTTACACCTGGTTCCTTTTAAACAAGGTTATTTTAAACATTACTTAGGTTTGCTTGTTGCCTCATCTTAGGAGCTTCATAAAGAAAACTTTTGTCTGATTTCTTCTCTTTTTTAAAACGTGGTAACATAATTCAAGGAGTTGCTTATTCTGTGTCAAAACAGATTATATTTCTCACATATCAAGTTGGTATGCACTAGGATATCACAAGAATCCGATTGATACGTTAGACTTTACCAATAATTCTGGCTTCTGCTTTATTTCTTTCCTTTGCTCTACCAAAGTTAAATTCATTCTGATCAAGGACTTCTCATCATTCTTAGTAGTATTCAGGAGAGGGTGAAAAACTTTTTAACCATGCCTCAACGCACTTTACAAATTTAAGTATCTTGCTATTATTTCCATGTCCTTTTCTTTTTTTTTTTTTTTTTTTTTTTT
>NW_016107411.1:2662639-2671334 GCF_001604975.1 Cebus imitator | reverse complement strand
TTAGTAGAGACGGGGTTTCACCATGTTGACCAGGATGGTCTCGATCTCTTGACCTCGTGATCCACCCGCCTCGGCCTCCCACAGTGCTGGGATTACAGGCTTGAGCCACCGCGCCTGGCCCCGAGTAATCAACTTCTAAGAATAAGTTCTAGGGTTTTGGAAACTTTTTTTGGAGACGGAGTTTCGCTCTTGTTACCCAGGCTGGAGTGCAATGGCGCGATCTCGGCTCACCGCAGCCTCGGCCTCCTGGGCTCAGGCAATTCTCCTGCCTCAGCCTCCCGAGTAGCTGGGATTACAGGCATGCACCACCATGCCCAGCTAATTTTTTGTAGTTTTAGTAGAGACAGGGTTTCACCATGTTGACCAGGATGGTCTCGATCTCTTGACCTCGTGATCCACCCGCCTGGGCCTCCCAAAGTGCTGGGATTACAGGCTTGAGCCACCGCGCCCGCCCACTTTTTTTTTTGAGAACGGAGTCTTGCTCTGTCACCAGGCTGGAGTATGGTGGTGCAATCTCGGCTCACTGCAACGTCCACCTCCCAGGTCCAGGTACTTCTCCTGCCTCAGCCTTCCTAGTGGCTGGGACTATAGGCATATGTCACAATGTCCAGCTAATTTTTGTATTTTTAGTAGAGACGGGGTTTCACCAAATTGACCAGGATGGTCTCGATCTCTTGACCTTGTGATTCCCTCCGCCTCAGCCTCCCAAAGTGCTGGGATTACCAGTGTGAGCCTTGGAATTACCGTGCTGGCCTTGGAAACTTTTTTTTTGTATTGACTTAAGGTTGGAAGAGATTAGAAAAACCCACTTGCTTTTTCATCTTAGCCTATTCTTCTGTCAGCTCTGTTCTCCTAGCTGCTGACAGAGCGGGGAGGTGGCTACTGCTGCTGATAACTAGGTTGGACTCCTGAGAGAGATAAAGGACCAGACTTCCAAGAAGCTGTTTGCAGAGGTTAGGGAAGCTCCAATGGGCCAGGACTGAGAGTTGAGTGAAGGTTGCAGTGTATTGCCTTTTAGTTTGTATATCAGAGAAAAGCAGATGCTCGAAGTACCTGTGCCACCTTCTGTCCTTGGATGGAAGGTAGGAACAAGGGAAAGTTTAGTGCTTACCTAGTTCCCCAGAGAGAAGTTCATAATTCTATATGGAGGTGTTGCTGTTAGGATTGGGTCTTTTCCTGGATTTGGCTTATCAGTTGTTCTGTACCATGATTCTGCCAGGTACCTCTATAATCTTGCTTGGCTTTCCGGTCCTTCATGCTTGGAAGCAGAGAGAAGCACACATGCTTCCGTCCTTCCTTGCAGCAGAAAAATACTGCTACTTCTCCCTCCTATTCTCTCCAAGAGGGTTGCCGATGATAGAAGCTCCTTAATTTCATTGGATTCCCCCCTACCCCTCAAGCTTCCTTATATCTTGGTTCTTTTTGTTTGATTTTCCTTCATTCCAGAGGTTGTCATTGATATTAAGAGCTGAATTCTACAGCACTGCATGCAAAGGTTCCCCTGACCCCCCAGCTGGCATATTACCTTCCAGTGCCTATGGGGAAGGGCCAAGCCCAGCCTCCTGAGCTGGGATCTTGTCGCTGTGGTGACTGCAAATTCTATTCTTAGCCCAGCACAAAGTGCTGGATCTGCATGTGCCAGTGAGGTGGAGGCTGTCCCTTCTGGTGCCACTGTGGGGCCAAATAGGCACCGGGGAAAGGGGGGCCCTGGAGAATTCAGTCATGCCCCTCTAAGGGAAGAAATCCCCTAGGGAATAAGAGTGGGGCAGAATGTAAGTCACTGTAGGGAGTCTGCAAACAGCTTCGTTTAGTTAAAAAAAAAAAAAAGCCAGCAGCAACCAGCTCTGCTGGTGGCTCCTGTGGTAGGCTTGGAGAGCTCTCTAGCCCCCCTACTCAGCAGCCTCAGCAGCAGTGTTAAGCTTACATCCAGGAGCCTCTGGGCTTGGTGTTCTCCAGAGACCAAAAAACTAAATACAGCAGGGGAGGAATCCCCCTTCCCTTTACCTTGTCTTTTTCTAGTCAGTGTTATTAGTTTGGGTTTGTTTTGGCAGAGTTGCTCGCCTACAAATCTGTAACTGACCTTTTCTTTCCCTCTCTACCAGGTTTGAATGGGGATGTGAATGTTAATGGCTTATCTACTGTATCTCACACTACTACTTCAGGGATTTTGAACTCTGCTCCCCACTCCTCCAGCACCTCACACCTCCATCACCCCAGCGTGGCCTACGACTGTCTCTGGAACTACTCACAGTACCCATCTGCCAATCCTGGCAGCAACCTCAAGGACCCACCCCTTCTCTCCCAGTTCTCGGGGGGACAATACCCACTCAACGGCATCCTTGTGGGCAGCCGGCAACCTTCATCCCCAACTCACAACACTAACCTTCGGGCTGGGAGCCAAGAGTTCTGGGCCAACGGTACCCAGAGTCCCCTGGGGCTTAACTTTGATTCACAAGAACTGTATGATTCCTTTCCTGACCAGAATTTTGAGGTGATGCCCAATGGAGCCCCTAGTTTTTTTACCTCCCCACAGACTTCTCCTATGTTGGGATCTAGCATTCAAACCTTTGCACCCTCCCAGGAGGTAGGCAGTGGTATCCATCCTGACGAGGCAGCAGAAAAGGAGATGACTTCAGTTGTGGCAGAGAATGGCACTGGCTTGGTAGGCAGCCTGGAGCTGGAAGAAGAGCAGCCAGGTATAACTGGGTTGGTGAACTGGGTAGGGAAAGGGAAAATGGAGCTGGGGGGACAGTGGCTTTTTGAGGTGAGGAAAACTTGTCTTTTCAGCTCTCTGCAGTGGAGGCTGATTTGCATGTTGGTGATTAGCAATTAGCAGAGCCAAGTGGCTGGTGTTTTTGTGGCAGCAGCACCAGCTCCACGAGTGGGAGTGCAAATTATTTCAAGCTCATGCAGAGCTGCTGGCCTGGAGAGGGCAGGTGGGCGAGCCCAAAGCAGCCCCAACAGACACCTTGCGTCAAGAAAGCCATCTTTAAAAATATACGAAGGGATTAGGGTCTAGCAGTGGGCATTGAGGTTGTTTTAACTGACTACGGCACAATCGGACTGGCTGCTGAAGTGGGCTGAGCCCAAGTAGTGATTGGCATGCAAAGGAGGAAAGGAAGCAGGCAGAGCATATATCATCGTTTGTCTGCTCAGTTTTCCTTTTTTGTTGTTTAGCATTAGTACATGTGACAACCCCTCTCATCTTTTTCCTCAAAATAGATAAAAGCTTAGCTTGCAAATTCCTGGTAAAAGAGTAACCACCACTCTAGAAAATTTCAGGGTGTTTTCTCTGTTTCCCACTGGATGGGGGAGATATCTGAGAACATGATGGAATTCTTGTCTCAGACCTCTCTCTTTTTTCCTCTCTTTGACCACTGTAGGATTGATTTTACCAACACATCTCTGCTCAGAGTAAATGTTGAATGAATAAACATCCTTCTAGCAAAGATTGACTGCCTACTGTAGCTAAGTGAACCAGTTGAAGGCACTGATTTTGACTTTTGGTCTCTCCTGGGATTTCCTAGAACTGAAGATGTGTGGCTACAATGGCTCTGTCCCTTCTGTGGAATCGTTACACCAAGAAGTCTCAGTCCTGGTCCCTGACCCCACAGTGAGCTGTTTAGATGATCCTTCACATCTTCCTGATCAACTGGAAGACACTCCAATCCTCAGTGAAGACTCTCTGGAGCCCTTCAACTCCCTGGCACCAGGTAGGCCTGTAGGCTGGCTCCCTTTAACTTATCCATGCCGAGAATAGCCAACTTTTACCTGAAAGAGACAGTAAAACAGGGAAAGTATTAGGGAATCAGGGGCACTGGGACTTCCAGATAGGCCTAAGGCAGACTATAGTTACATGCTACTGGCCTTGCTGTGCTCACTGAACTCTGAGCTGAATTGGTTCATGTCCCAGGTTCTTTCCCAGTATTCCTTTTGGCCAAGAGCGCTGGGCTATAATAATTCACTGGATCTGAGGAACTTAGCACCACACAGTTGGTCTTTCTGGGTTCTAACTAGGAAGAAAGCATTTATCGGTGAGCGGTTACCTTTTACCCCACTGAAGTACAAGACATATTTTATGATAAATGCTAGAATTTTGCCTAGGTCTCTGGGTAGATAATACCACCAATGCCTTTCCTTTAATTTTCACCTCAAACTATTTTTGTAGAGATGAGGTTTTCCTATATTGCCCAGGCTGGTCTTGAACTCCTGGCCTCAGGCAATTCTCCTGCTTCGGCCTCCCCTCAAACTTTTATGATCTCTATAGTCTCATGACTACTATTTCAGGGAGAGGGCTGTAGTTGTTACCTAATTTAATATTAGGAAGAATCTTCACACTGTGGGAACTAGAATTGGATATTTTCTGACCAATGTTTCTTAAATCTTGCTTTCTGGTTTTTTTGTCATTATTCTGCTCTGATTTTTCTACTCCTGTGAACAGAGCCAGTGAGTGGAGGACTATATGGTATTGATGACACGGAGCTGATGGGTGCAGAGGACAAGCTGCCTCTTGAGGACAGCACTGTGATCTCTGCCCTTGATTGCCCTTCCCTCAATAATGCTACTGCCTTCAGTCTCCTGGCAGATGATAGTCAAACATCAACCTCTATCTTTGCCAGTCCCGCCTCTCCACCTGTCCTAGGGGAGTCTGTCCTGCAAGGTAAGTGAGGGTAGATAGGACAAAGAAAGACGTTGACCTGAGAAAAGATGAGAGAGTAAGTTTCATAGTTAGGGCATTAAGAGTGGGAAATCTGTAAGACCACCTTGCTGGGAGCTGAGGGGCTGTGTGATAGTATATCACACAGGACTAAAGGAGACCAAAGGAGGCACAGGCTGCTACACTCTGACCTGGGCCTTCTGCTTTGAAGAACTTGTGAGACTTGGAATTTGTAGGGAAAATGAGGCTAGCAGCCTTATTGGCACCAGGTAAAAGGTACTGATTGCTTTACACAGTGACAGCTGTAGCAACTTTGCCCTTTAATCTTCATGATTGGTTGGAACAAAAGCCAGAAGCTACTTCTTTTTTCAGCCTTAGGGAAGAGCCCTTGAAGTAACCCTGTTTAGCTTGGTCCAGGTTTGACTGAGGAGATTCTCTGGTTTTATGTGATGCTTTTCTTTTTTTTTTTTAAGTTTATCCTCTCCCTTTGGATTCTAGATAACAGCTTTGACCTGAATAATGGTAGTGACGCTGAACAGGAAGAAATGGAAACTCAGTCTTCAGATTTCCCACCATCCCTGACTCAGCCAGCTCCCGATCAGCCATCCGCTATTCAGCTACATCCAGCAACCTCACCAGCAGTCTCGCCAACAGCCTCCCCAGCAGTCTCCCTGGTGGTTTCTCCACCAGCCTCCCCAGAAATCTCTCCAGAAGTTTGTCCAGTGGCTTCTACAGTTGTCTCTCCAGCAGTCTTCTCAGTGGTCTCTCCAGCTTCCTCAGCAATCCTCCCAGCAGTCTCCTCAGAAGTCCCCTTGACTGCTTCAGTGGCGTCCCCAAAAGCCTCTCCTGTAACTTCCCCAGCAGCTGCCTTCCCAACAGCCTCCCCAGCAAATAAGGATATCAGCAGCTTCCCAGAAACCACTGCTGACCAGGAAGAGATCACTGGAGAAGGACTCACTACTTCTGGTAGTGGTGAGTATCCAGATTCTATTTTATTCCTGTCTGGTTCCAAAAAACTTTCTGTCCCATGTTGCATTTAGCCCTTCCCTCCTGGAGTATTGTTTTAATATCTTGCTTGAACTGTTAACTTGGGTATCTCTTGTCTTCCTCCCAAGGTGATGTCCTGAGGAGACGTATTGCTACCCCAGAGGAAGTTCGTCTTCCCCTCCAACATGGGTAAATGCTCTAGTTTGCTTCATGCATTGACCTTGACAAGTTTAATACATAACTCTAGAAAGAAGGGAATGCCTCTTTTCCTCTGAGGTGGGGGAGGAATTGGGCCAGACAAGAGTAGATTACAGTACAGTTATCTGCAATGATAATGTTTCTTGGCATGAGATTCTAGATTCTTCGATTTTCCTTCCTTTCTCAAGGTCGGTCTGTCTTTCACCTATTCTTTCTTCATCTTGTAGTAACTCGGTTCTGCTCAGCTCTAGCTGAGGAGCTCCAGCCATTATCTTTTCCAAACCCTAGGGCTCATATCCAAACTAGCTGGCTTGTCCTATTTCTGTGGAGAAGGGATAGTAATGAATGAGGAGTGATTTAGTACTAACGAATTGGGATGGTTTTGTTGCTATTTTAATGCTCTTTGGAGAGGTAAGGGCAGGAACAGTATGTGACCAAAATGAACAAATCAGCTGACACCAGGGCCTTGTGGAAATAACTGCTTTCCTGGATCTTCCCCACCCCTGCCCCTCAAGGCTACTTGTGGTCACCAAGTCTGAGTATTGCTTAAAATTTTGAGAGAAAGATGAGTCTTAGAATAACATTGCTCAGAACACAGAGTTCCTAACTAAACTCTGGCATATTGAGTCACTTCATGGAGTCAGCAGCAAATTTACTTTTCTGCTTGCCTCCCTGCCCTTTGTCTTCTGCATTTATTCCCCTTAGGTCTTGATCCTCTTTACTGGAAATCCAGTAACTGCTCTGAATGGCATCAGGGAGGGGTTTCTGGCTGTTTATCTCACTGATTTTGTAAAGGAGGGGTGGAGATCTGTCTGATCTTGTGCAGTTTGGTGTATTGTTTTTCTCCTAAGGGCATTGATGTGTTTGCTGGAGCTCAAGTCAGCCTTCTAGCCAAGCTTCTCTCTCCAGGTGCTTTTGGATCTACATGTATTTCTAGTGATACAAATGTGGGGAGGACCATCTGCTCAGAGGGCTTGGCCCTTAGGTGTCATGGGAGTGGGTAGGGGTGTGACCTGGCGGCAGGGCCCATGTGCTTCTCTGGCAGGTGGCGGAGAGAGGTACGCATCAAGAAGGGCAGCCACCGGTGGCAGGGGGAGACCTGGTATTATGGCCCCTGTGGGAAGAGGATGAAGCAATTTCCAGAAGTGATCAAGGTAATGTAGCTTTTTAAAACGAAGCACAGTCTCCTTTCTTGGGCTCAGTGGCAACAGGCTGGCATTGTCTATTCTGGGCCTTTTCTGCTTGTGCCTTTGCTGGCCAAAGACATAGTAAGCTTCCAACTTTATTAATGTTACTTTACTTCCTCCTCTTAGTACCTGAGCCGCAACGTGGTACACGGTGTCCGCCGTGAGCACTTTAGCTTCAGTCCCCGTATGCCTGTTGGAGACTTCTTTGAAGAAAGAGACACACCAGAGGTGCAGACCCAAGGGTTAAATATGCTTGTGGGGTTTGAAGGTTCTGGGGCATTGAATGGTTCTGAGGGCCTATGGCCTGCACTGATTCCTTCCCACTGTAACAGACTTCTTTGCTACCGTAGGGCCTGCAATGGGTGCAGCTCTCAGCAGAGGAGATCCCATCAAGGATTCAGGCAATTACTGGCAAACGGGGTCGACCTCGAAATACTGAGAAGGCTAAGACTAAGGAAGTCCCCAAGGTGAAACGGGGCCGAGGTCGGCCACCTAAGGTCAAAATTACTGAGGTGTTGAACAAGACAGACAACCGCCTCCTAAAGAAACTGGAGGCCCAAGGTACAATGGTGTTTCTTACTTTGGGATTCTGTTCCCTCTGTGAAGTATCTAAAATGTTGATGAATTGCTAATACCTGGATTTCCCAGGAGTGTGACTAACGTCTGGGAAGAATAAATCTGAATCAGCTTCTCCTTGGAATCCAGCATCAGAGTCCCAATGCTTTGGAATACTTCTTTTCTAGCCAAACTCTTGCTTGAGTTGTTGTTACCAGTGAAACCTTGGGCTGTCCCCAGATGTGTTTATGTAGCCCAGAAGAGAGGATTTTCTTGCCCTTTCTTTCCATCTTTTAGCTCCTTGTCTAACTGGTTTAGTTATACACTCTAACCTTGCTCATTTCTACTATCGTGGAGGTTCTGAATTCAAAAGATAATTGGAAGCCAGGCATGGTCATATGTGCCTAATATTCCCAGTTACTCAGGAGGCAGAGGCAGGCAGGAGAGGATCACCTGAGCCTAGGAGTTTGGAGGTTGCAGTAAACTGCAGTTGTGTTATTGCACTCCAACCTGGGCAACAGAGTAAGACCCTGTCTCTAAAAAAATAATAGTAATAGTCATTGTGTTAGTGGATGGACAGGTGAGAAATACCTCAATTTTTAGTAAATATTGCTTTTATCCTGGTGTACTGTGAAGAATGTGGAAAAACTTAGCCTTTTGATTCTCAGACACCGAGCTCTGTCATGTTTCAACCATATGACCTAGAGCAAGTCTCATACTTTAATCAAAGCCTTAGATAATTTGTCTCCCCATAATATCTGTTTTAGAGGGTTGCCATGTAGACATGTGGTGGTGGTTCTGTACCAGAAACAAAAGAATACATATTGTCATGTCAGGACCGGGCACTGTGGCTTATGCCTATAATCCCAGCACTTTGGGAGGCCAAGATGGGCAGATTATGAGGTCAGGAGATCGAGACCATCCTGGCTAACACAGTGAAATCCTGTCTCGGCTAAAATACAAAACATTAGCCAGGTGTGGTGGCACGTGTCTATAATCCCAGCTACTTGGGAGGCTGAGGCAGGAGGATTGCTTGAACCCGGGAGGCGGAGGTTGCAGTGAGCCGAGATCACCCCACTGCACTCCAGCCTGGGTGACAGAGACTCTGTCT
>NW_016107411.1:2640266-2662595 GCF_001604975.1 Cebus imitator | reverse complement strand
ATCAATTATGAAATACTCTATCGTTTGCAGAATTATACTTCAACAAGTCTTCCAGAAAGGAAGAAATTCAGAACTTTTAGTGAAGCAAGACCTGGAGCTGAGCATGATCAACAACTATGTCAGTGTTGATCTGATTCTTTTGAGGTGTCCGCTGTGTGGGCCGTTTTTTTCTGGCACACCCTTAGTTAATCAGTGCTTCTAACTACTACCCTCTTTCCCTGGCAGTTTGGCTTGCTATTTCCTTTCTCTGCTCTCTGCTCTAAAATCAGTCTGTGGGTTGCTGCCCTTGTCAGGTATCCTGGGAGAGAGATTGGCTACAAGGCTACTCAGCCATTGTGGCCTCTTTTCTATCAGCAGGACACCTTCTAAAGCAGTCCGATTGGAGCCAGGGGCTGGTGCTTCTGGGCAGGAGATGTCATTTGAGTTCTTTGTGCCACCCCCATAGCAGGTGCCTCTCCTACATTTTTTTCCCCAATGTTTTATTACGTATACTTAAAAAAAAAAAAAAAAAAAACTACTCTAGATTCTTCAGGGAGCTGCTTGGGAGGCCAGCTTTGAGACAGGCATGTGTTGCCCTGGATGCTAGAGATGTGCCTTCTTGCCTCACTTGTTTCATTTTTCTTTCTGCTCCCACAGAAACAGTGAGTGAGGAGGATAAAGCAAAGATTGGTAAAAGCAAGAAGAAGATGAGGCAGAAGGTACAACGGGGAGAGTGTCAGACTACTATCCAAGCGCAGGTGAGGGACATCAGAGAAATTACACAGGTTAATTTTTCCTACAACCTACTTCATCTTTTCATCTCCCACATCTGCCACTCCTTGCGTAGCAGCATATCTCCATTACCCTGAAATTTCTTGCACTTGATTTAGAGAATTGAGCTTGTTCAAAAATAACATGGGCATCTCTAGGGTGAGAGAATCAATCCATTGCCAACCCCTCATTCCATCTCTCACCTCTCCTCCCCAGCACCCTTGTCTGTTTTTGAATCCTAGCCCAAGCAGAGATGCTTTCAGAGTTTGAGGAGAAATGACTTCCCTTATGGTTTACAGGCCAAAAACAAGCGGAAACAAGAGACCAAGAGCTTAAAGCAGAAGGAAGCTAAGAAGAAATCCAAGGTAGGTGCATTTACACGCTTGCAAGTATAATTTCGAAGCCACTAAACTGATTTTGCAAGATATGTACATCAGTCTTGTTTTATAGTGAGATTTCTGGGCTGTGAGGTTGGGAGGACTGAGACCAGGGAAGGTTAGTAACTGGTATCTTTATGGCACTCTTGGTTCCTCTTTTCCTTGGGTAGGCCGAGAAAGAAAAGGTAAAGACAAAGCAGGAAAAATTGAAGGAAAAAGTCAAGAGAGAAAAGAAGGAGAAGGTAAAAATGAAGGAAAAGGAGGAAGTGGCCAAAGCCAAGCCAGCCTGTAAAGCAGATAAGACCCTGGCCACACAGAGGCGCTTGGAGGAACGGCAGAGGCAACAGATGATCTTGGAGGAAATGAAGAAGCCGACAGAGGATATGTGTCTGACTGACCACCAGGTAGTGAGGAGAGAGTAACAATTCCTGGGTCATGGAGGGGCCAGTTGGGAAGACTTTCCTTTTGAAAAGTACAGGGATTTCTGCAATGGGAGAGACATTTCCATTAAAGATTAAAGGGGCTGGGCACGGTGGGTTTTGCCTGTAATCCCAGCACTTTGGGAGGCCGAGGGGGTCAGATCATCTGTCAGGAGTTCAAGACCAGACTGACCAAAATGGTGAAATCTCATCACTACTAAAAATGCAAAAATTAGCCAGGCGTGGGGCACATGCCTGTAATCCCAGCTACCCAGGAGGCTAAGGCAGGAGAATTGTTTGAACCCAGGAGGTGGAGGTTGCAGTGAGCTGAGATCACACCACTGCACTCCAGCCTGGGTAACAGAGTGAAACTCCGACTCAAAAAAAAAAAAAAAAAAAAAAAAGGAAGGCTGGGTGCCATGGCTTACATCTGTAATCCCAGCACTATGGGAGGCTGAGGCGGGCAGATTACTTGAGCCTAGGAGTTCAAGAGCAGCCTGGGCAACATGGCAAGGCCTTATCTCTACAGAAAATATAAAAATTAGCTGGGTGTGGTGGCATGCCCCTGTAGTCCCAGCTATTTGGAAGACCAAGGTGGGAGAATCACTTGGGCTTAGGAGGTTGAGGGTGCAGTGAGCAGAGGTTATGCCACCGCACTCCAGCTTGGGTGACAGAATGAGATCCCTATCTCAAAAAAAAAAAAAATCACATAAAGATTAAAGGAACCCTTTGTAGACTTCCAAATTGTCACCTTCTGTTATGTTTAACAGAACACCCTACTTACTTTTATCTCTCCAGCCCCTGCCTGACTTCTCACGAATCCCTGGTCTGACATTGCCCAGTAAGGCCTTCTCAGACTGCTTGACCATTGTGGAGTTCCTGCATAGCTTTGGCAAGGTGCTGGGCTTTGATCCTGCCAAAGATGTGCCTAGCCTGGGGGTCCTGCAGGAGGGACTCCTGTGTCAAGGCGACAGCTTGGGTGAGGTGCAAGACCTGTTGGTGCGGTTGCTGAAAGCTGCACTCTATGATCCTGGCTTGCCCTCCTACTGTCAGGTGAGTGCAAGTCCCTCCCAGAGTAATCTGGACAAGTAAAGGCAATACAACTACTTATTTTTTCTCTTTTCCTTATATTTTTCATTTCTTTTTCTTCCTGACTCCTCACTCCTTACTTTGTTTTTATTTTATTCCTTTTCTTTTGTGGTCTTCTTTCGTGCTCCATCATAACCCTGATAGTTCTCTTCTGATGTATTTTCCTCTCGCACATTCACCCAACTTGGTTGTCTTTCCCTACTCACTCCTATTATGTTCTCTTCCACACAGTCCCTAAAGATCTTGGGGGAGAAGGTGTCTGACATCCCGCTGACAAGAGACAATGTGTCAGAGATCCTGCGCTGCTTCCTTATGGCATACGGAGTAGAGCCAGCCCTCTGTGACCGCCTGCGCACCCAACCTTTTCAGGCCCAGCCACCCCAGCAGAAGGCTGCTGTCCTGGCCTTCCTTGTGCACGAGCTCAATGGCTCTACCCTCATCATCAAGTGAGAGGCTGGGAGTGGGGATGGTCATTGTATCCCTTGCATCAGAATGGGCTGGAGGACTAGCCTTCCAGAAGTCCTCAGAAATGTGTGTTCACTGCCATGCTCTGAAGTGACTTGGGACTGAATTGCAGTGCCCTCCCTGGGATAGCCTAAGCCTTTCTCTGTCATTCATCTGATCTAGGTTCTAGGCTGAAACTCCTTTTTCAACTGCAGCCCCTTTATCCTTGAGCCTCCTTTTCCTTTTTTTGTGCTGCCACTTCATCCCATTCCCTATTCCCCTGCAGTGAGATTGACAAGACTCTGGAGAATATGTCCAGCTACAGGAAGAACAAGTGGATTGTTGAAGGCCGGCTCCGGAGGTAGGGATCAGACAGAGGGTAGCGCCCAGAGAGAGGAGAGAAGTGGGGAGGGTGAAGCACAGCCAGGATTTTGGCCTGAAATGCAGTGCCTTTAACCCCTTCCCTGGGTTTGGGACTTTACTAGGGACCAGGATGGTTTAGAGTCCAGGTGTTTCTTTTGCGGCACTATCATGTTCCTCATCAGTTTCCCTTAATCTTTTTTTTTTTTTTTTTTTTTTTGAGATGGAGTCTTGTTTTGTCGCCTAGGCTGGAGTGCAGTAGTGTGACCTTGGCTCACTGCAACCTCTGCCTCCTGGGTTCAAGCGACTCTCCTGCCTCAGCCTCCCAAGTAGCTGGGATTTCAGGCCCCCACCACCACACCTGGCTGATTTTTGTATTTTTGGTAGAGATGGGGTTTCACCATATTGGCCAGGCTGGTCTCAAACTCCTGACCTCAGGTGATCCACCTGCTTCATCCTCCCAAAGTGCTGGGATTACAGCCGTGAGCCACTGCGCTTGGCCTTTCCTTAATCTTTCTCCATCTATTTCAAGACTGAAAACTGCTCTGGCCAAGCGAACGGGGCGGTCTGAGGTAGAGATGGAAGGGCCAGAGGAAGGCCTGGGACGGAGACGCAGTTCTCGGATCATGGAAGAGACCAGTGGCATGGAAGAAGAGGAAGAAGAGGAGACTATAGCAGCTGTCCATGGCCGCAGGGGTCGAAGAGATGGAGAGGTACTGGCCCAAGATCAAGGAAAGTGGGAGTTAGAAAATAGATTCCCGTTTCTTGAATCTGATAACTTCCTTTTTCTCAATGGCCACGTGTGT
Organism: Cebus imitator; assembly: GCF_001604975.1. Classification (NCBI taxonomy): domain Eukaryota; kingdom Metazoa; phylum Chordata; class Mammalia; order Primates; family Cebidae; genus Cebus; species Cebus imitator. The sequence goes on along the minus strand of NW_016107411.1, from coordinate 2,658,350 downwards.
CTTCCCAGGTTGATGCCACAACATCTAGCATCCCAGAACTAGAGCGCCAGATAGAAAAACTCAGTAAGGTATTGTGCTCCTAACCTCCCAAGAGTTGGAGATGTGGGCTGGGCAAGAATTGATCACTTATTTTTTTTTTTTTATTTATTTTTTTTGAGACGGAGTTTCGCTCTTGTTGCCCAGGCTGGAGTGCAATGGCGCGATCTCGGCTCACCGCAACCTCCGCCTCCTGGGTTCAGGCAATTCTCCTGCCTCAGCCTCCTGAGTAGCTGGGATTACAGGCACGCGCCACCATGCCCAGCTGATTTTTTGTATTTTTAGTAGAGACGGGGTTTCACTATGTTGACCAGGATGGTCTCGATCTCTTGACCTCGTGATCCACCCGCCTCGGCCTCCCAAAGTGCTGGGATTACAGGCGTGAGCCACCGCGCCCGGCTGATCACTTATTTTTTAAATTTAATTTTAATTTTTATTCTTTTGAGATGGGGTTTCTATTACCCAGGCTGGAGTGCAGTGGCACGATCATGGCTCACTGCAGCCTTGACCTCCTGGGCTCAGGTAATCCTTCCAAGTAGCTGGGACCACAGGTGGGAGCCACCATGCCTGGCTAATTTTTGTAGTTTTTTTAGAGATAGAGTTTTTGCATGTTACCCAGGCTGGTTCTGAACTTCTGGGATCTAGCAGTCCACCTGCCTCGGCCTCCCAAAGTGCTGGGATCACAGGTGTGAGCCACCGCACCCAACCTTAATCACCTTCTGAGTTAGGCCCAGGTGGTATCACTTTTATAGAGGGAGTAAGAGCATTTGCCTTTCTCTGCTACACTAGATGAATTCACCATCGCTCTGGAAATGTGTTTATTTGTCATCATTTTCATTGTCTACCCAGCGTCAGCTTTTCTTTCGCAAAAAGCTGCTTCACTCATCCCAGATGCTTCGGGCAGTCTCCTTGGGCCAAGACCGCTACAGACGTCGCTATTGGATATTGCCATATTTGGCTGGTATCTTTGTAGAAGGAACAGAGGGGAACTTAGGTAGGTGCGTCTGTGGGAATGTGGAGTCTGAGTCCTATCAAACAAAAATTAAATAATTCCCTTTACTTAGTAGTCTTGGGCTTCTTTCATTTTCTGATAATATAGCATAATGCTTAAGAGCACATATTCTAGAGTAAAGCTGCCTACCCACCTGCTCTGCCATTTACCAGTTGTATGTTTCTGTTTCTTCATTTGTAAAGTTGAGATAATAATAGTATATGTACTTCATAAGGCTACTGAGAGGATTAAAATGAGTTAAGTCTCTTAGAATAATACTTAACCTGTAGTTGGTTTGCAGTAAATGTTCAGCATATGATGGTGATTACTTAGGAGAATAGTGTTTCTTCCCCAGATACTGTGTTCACTGGCATATAAGCTCTTCCTAGTGGAATCTCAGAAAAGGGGGACTAAGTCTAAGAGAAAGAGTATAGGTTCTAAGTTTGTACACCCTCTTACTTTCCCCTTGTATGTTAGCATATGTCTTAAGCTCTTTACTTCTCTTTACAGTTCCTGAGGATGTGATAAAGAAGGAAACTGACTCCTTAAAAGTGGCAGCCCATGCCTCACTCAACCCTGCACTCTTCTCTATGAAGATGGAGTTAGCTGGCTCCAACACTACTGCCAGTTCTCCTGCCCGGGCCCGAGGCCGACCTCGAAAAACTAAGCCTGGGTCTATGCAGCCTCGGCACCTGAAGTCCCCTGTCAGGGGTCAGGATTCAGAACAGCCTCAGGCACAGCTTCAGCCTGAAGCTCAGCTTCACACTCCTGCCCAGCCCCAGCCTCAGCTTCAGTCCCATCCTCAGTCCCATAAGGGGTTCCTGGAACAAGAAGGCTCCCCTTTGTCACTGGGTCAGAGCCAGCATGACCTCAGCCAGTCAGCTTTCCTATCTTGGCTGAGCCAGACTCAGAGCCATAGCTCCCTGTTGAGCAGCTCAGTCCTCACACCTGACAGCAGTCCTGGAAAATTAGACCCAGCTCCATCACAGCCCCCGGAGGAGCCAGAGCCTGATGAGGCAGAATCCAGCCCTGATCCTCAAGCACTCTGGTTTAACATCTCAGCCCAGATGCCCTGCAATGCTGCCCCTACACCACCCCCTGCAGTTTCTGAGGACCAACCCACTCCCTCCCCTGAGCAGCTTGCCTCCTCCAAGCCAGTAAGTAGCCAGAATTAGTAGTATGCACTTGATTTCATCTTGCCACAGGCACCAGTGCCTGGCTGTGGAGCTGCTGCCTGAAGTTGAGGGAACCTAGAAATATGAAAACATCCTCATTTCCTTATATCTCATTTTTTTCACAGATGAATAGACCCAGTGCTGCCAACCCTTGTTCTCCAGTGCAGTTCTCTTCCACGCCTTTGGCTGGGTTGGCCCCTAAGAGGCGAGCAGGAGACCCTGGAGAAATGCCACAGAGTCCCACAGGGCTGGGACAGCCCAAACGAAGAGGGAGACCTCCCAGTAAGTTCTTCAAACAGATGGAACAGCGTTACCTAACCCAGCTGACAGCCCAGCCTGTCCCCCTTGGTGAGTGATCTTGGGGTGAAAGTGGAGTGAGAGTGGCATTCGGTGTGGGCAGTGATTCACAGCTGGCACCGCATATCTATCTCACCTGCTCACAGAGATGTGCTCAGGCTGGTGGTGGATACGAGATCCTCAGACATTGGATACCATGCTCAAGGCCCTACACCCCCGAGGTATCCGAGAGAAGGCACTTCACAAACACCTTAACAAGCACAGGGACTTCTTGCAGGAAGTCTGCCTACGGCCCTCAGCTGGTAAATACATTCCTACACACAGCTTGAGCTGAAGAGCCCAGGGTGAGGATTGAGCTTCTGGTATGGACAACAGCCTGATGGGCCTCTCCCTCTGCCTCCTCTTTTCTCAGACCCCATCTTTGAGCCCAGGCAACTACCTGCCTTTCAAGAAGAGATCATGAGCTGGTCCCCCAAAGAGAAGACATATGCGACAGACCTAGCAGTGCTTCAGTGGGTTGAAGAGCTGGAGCAGCGGGTTATCATGTCTGATCTGCAGATTCGGGTATGCTGTGATTGGCACTGTGTAGGAAGTTGTTTGAGAAAAGCGTTAGTCCCTTTTGCCCTGTTAGAAAAAAACCCTGGGTCCCTACTCACAGGCAACCTACCATGACCTTAAACGGTCATTTTTTTTTTTTTTTTCTATGCCGAATTTTCCTCCTTTTACAGTGAGTTTTGTTCCTCTCTCTTAACTGAAGGGGTGGACATGTCCTAGCCCAGACTCTACCCGTGAAGACTTGGCCTACTGTGAGCACCTCTCCGACTCCCAGGAGGATATCACCTGGCGAGGTCGGGGCAGGGAAGGACTGGCACCTCAGCGTAAAACTACCAACCCTTTGGACCTGGCTGTGATGCGGCTGGCTGCCCTAGAACAGAATGTAGAACGGCGGTACCTGCGGGAGCCCCTCTGGCCAGCTCATGAGGTTGTGCTGGAGAAGGCCCTGCTTAGCACGCCTAATGGTGCCCCTCAGGGCACCACTACAGAGATGTGAGTGACTCCCACCCTCCATTCTTGGTCTTAGAGAGAAAGGGATAAGCTCCCTCTTTAGTGGATCCTGTTCCTTATCCAAAGATCACCACTTTTTCCCTCCAGATCATATGAGATCACCCCTCGCATTCGTGTATGGCGCCAGACCCTCGAGCGGTGCCGGAGTGCAGCCCAGGTGTGCTTGTGCCTGGGCCAGCTAGAGAGGTCCATTGCCTGGGAGAAGTCGGTCAACAAAGTGGTAAGAGGCTGACAGACCCTGGAAAGGCAGAGGGGCCAGCCAGCAGGGGCGGGTGGGGTCACTGGCAGGTAGAGGATTGAGAGCTCACTCTGCCTCCTCACAACCTTGGTCCAGACGTGTCTAGTCTGCCGGAAAGGTGACAATGATGAGTTCCTTCTGCTTTGTGATGGGTGTGACCGTGGCTGCCACATTTACTGCCATCGTCCCAAGATGGAGGCTGTCCCAGAAGGAGATTGGTTCTGTACTGTCTGTTTGGCTCAGGTAAGACTTCTGCTCTTTCTTTCCCACACTCAAACAGAAAGCAGAGATTATCCTCAATCTCTTCTCTCATTGGAAAGCGTCCCAGACTGGATGTTAGGGGATGTGGGTTCTAAGTCCTTTTTGGACAAGTCACTTAATTCTGTAGCTTTAATTACTTTTTCTATAAAATGAGAATAGCTGTATCTTTTTCCCTTTTACCTACTTTATTGGGTTATGTGAATAAATCAGTGCCAACTTATGCGTGATGGTATTTTGAAGCCTTAAATCACAATCAGGCAGAGATTTAGTAGGGCAAGCAGTGCATCTCCAGCTATTGCCAATCTCACCTGTTTGCTATACTCAGCAGGTAGAGGGAGAATTCGCTCAGAAGCCCGGTTTCCCAAAACGAGGCCAGAAACGGAAAAGTGGTTATTCCCTGAACTTCTCAGAGGGTGATGGCCGCCGACGTCGGGTACTGTTGAGGGGCCGAGAAAGCCCAGCAGCAGGGCCTCGGTACACGGAAGAAGGGCTGTCCCCCTCCAAGCGGCGGCGACTCTCAATGCGGAACCACCACAGTGATCTCACATTTTGCGAGTGAGTTGAGTAAATCCTGGGGTTGACAGTTGGCTCTTCCTCTGCCAGAGGAAAGGGCTGGGAGGGGTCAGAATATTTGCCTCCTGAGATGGAGCCATCACTGTCCCTATAATGATAGGATTATCCTGATGGAGATGGAGTCCCATGATGCAGCCTGGCCTTTCCTAGAGCCTGTGAACCCACGTTTGGTGAGTGGGTACAGACGCATCATCAAAAATCCTATGGATTTTTCCACCATGCGGGAGCGGCTGCTCAGGGGAGGGTAAGTAGATGAGGGTGCATCTCCCTGCTCTTTGCTACTGCTGCAACTCCTGCCCAGCTCACAGCTTTGCCCCTGCTCTGTCCAGGTACACCAGCTCAGAGGAGTTTGCGGCTGATGCCCTCCTGGTATTTGACAACTGCCAGACCTTCAACGAGGATGACTCTGAAGTAGGCAAGGCTGGACACATCATGCGCCGCTTCTTCGAGAGCCGCTGGGAGGAGTTTTATCAGGGAAAACAGGCCAATCTGTGAGGCAAGGGAGGTGGGGAGTCACCTTGTGGCATCTCCCCCCATCTTGCAAACAAAAACCTGCCATTTTCACCTGCTGATGCTGCCCTGGGTCCAGACTCAAGTCAGATACAACCCTGATTTTTGACCTTGCCCTTGGCAGTGCCCCACATCCTCTTATTCCTATATCCCTTTCTCCCTTTCCTCCTCTTGCTCCTCAAATAAGAGGTGCAGAGATGAGGTCCTTCTGGACTGAAAGCCAAAAAAAGAAAGAAAAAAATAATTTTTCTTTTCTGTTTTATTTCCTAATTAAAAATGGGGAGGGGGAAAGAATTCCCACTTCCTCCTCCCTGCTTCCTCTCCTCCCCTGTACGTGCCCCAGCGTTCTGGGGTTATTTAACAATAGCAATAGTTCTAGTGAATGTGTGAAACCAAGAAACACTCTGTACTGTGTGCGGACCCGCAGTGACGGCCAGTAAAGTGGACTTAACTCCTAAGTGTGTCGCGCCGGACACTGGGCCCTGGACATGCTGCTTCCATGCTCAGTCCCTTCCCTGCTTCTTGCTGTTTTTCTTTTCCTACTTCCCACCCTCCAAGTTTCAGTTCTCCCATCCAATAATGTAAAACTATCGTGTACGGGTTCCTCCCTCCTTTTCTCTTCTCCCAAACCTTTTCCCTTCAAAGGAAAAAAAAGTTCAGAGGTCCCTGTCTTTTTCTCTGTCCTCATCTTCCTGCCAATAGCTATCCCCTGTATGACGTTGGATGCTCCTCACATGCTGAGTTTCCAGCCTTTTCTGAAACTCAGTAGCTGGGGAGAGAGGGCAGGGAGGCCTCCTGGGCCTTCCAGCCTCCTTCCCCACTTCCTTCCCAAACCCTCTTGGGAACTCCTCAGGGACAACTACTGCTGAGTTTGGGTGCACCCTAAGATGGAGGCCAGGTAGCAATGGACTGGCCTCAGAGAACGAGCGTGCTGTGTGTGTGTGTGTGTGTGTGTGTGTGTGTGTGTGTGTGTGAGAGAAGATGCTGTTTTTGTTACCCTGTATTGTTTGATAGAATCCATTCAGTTTCCCCAAGTATGTTTTCATTCCCATCTTTCCCATTGTTTAAAACCATCACTTTTTTTGTCTTTGGGAAACCACAGGAACAATTTCTCTGGAGACAAGGCTGTGTCTCTCCTGGTCATTGTTGTTCTAGCCTCTTCAGACTGTGCAATCTTTCAGCAGGAACTCCCTCTCCTCTCGGTAGCTTTGAATCTTAAGCTTCTACAGGGAGAGTGGTAGAACTGGATCTTTTCCTAATCCCATTGAGTTGTGCTTTTCTTTTTTACTTCATACCGCAGGACCCCTTCCCCAGCAGCAGAGACCCTGGAGCACAGAAGAATAGGGAGGAGGGGTTCTGGGTCCATCACTGCCCTACATGTGACTGTGTCCCAAGTTAAGCCCCCAACATGAGAGGAGAGCTGCTGACTCCCAGCTATAGCCATGGGCGCTTGGTCCCCTGCTTTCCTGCTCAGCAGAGCCCCTCCCTTCAGAGATTACGGGTACTTGCACTGGGGAGGTGGCCGCTGGCTGGCCCAAGCAGAGAGCTGAGGCATCCAAGAAATGTTCCATTGGGGGTGGGGGTGCCAGGTGAGGTGGAGCATTCCTTGTATTCTGGCAGCACTGAAGAGCCACTGAAGGGGGTAGGGGCAGTGTAGGTAGGTCCTGGGGCAGCCCCTTTATTCCTTTATGCCCCTTCTCCCCCAGAGCCTATTTCTAAAGTCGCCTTTTCTGTCAGATAAACCTCAAAACTTTTAATTTTATTTGAGATTTTTTTTTTTTTGCTTTTAAATAAGAGGTGGATTGAAGAATATTTGAATTGACTTTATATTATGCATAAATATTTATATTTTATCTAAGTAACTGCGCTGTAACAAACTTTGTGTTAGACAGTTGAAACTGTTAGAGTTGGGGGCTCCACTTTTTCCCCCTGGCAGTTGTCCCTGGGTATAAGATGTGCTAGATTAATTTCATTGTTGGAGGTGAGGTGGATAGGGAATGAAATCTCCATGGTTCCTACTTTGTGTTCCTCTCCCAGCTCCATCTCTTTTGCTAGGGACCAGACACTCATATGGTAGGGTGGGGTCCTAGCCTCAGATTGAAGTGGGGGCCAGATGGGGGGGTGGGGATAGGACATGATCAAAGGGGCCATTTCTTGCTTTTCTTTCCTCATCTTCACTGCCCCCTTGAGCTAGGTGGATTTTCTCTTCACAACAAGAGTATTTGGTAGGGAAAGCAGGTTTAAAATGAAAAGCTAACCCACCCCCTGCCCTTTTGCTCCCCCCCCAATCGGTCTGGTTGACAGGAAGAAACCACACCGTCAACACCAACAAGTTTCCATGTTCCTTTTACAGCAAAAGGGACTTTTTATATAACCAAATGTGGTGTTTTAGTGACTTTTTGATAATGTACAGTTTTTTGTGAATTTAAATTTATTTCTTTCTATATTTTTAGGACCAATCTCATTTTTAATAAGGTGAAAAAAAAGTCTAGAGAAAAAAACTCCTGTTTTTGCCATGTGATGTTCCACAAGTGCAGCTGTAGAAAAGTGCTTGTCAGTTGAATAAAAAAAACCACATTTGATAGAGATTCAAAAGACTCTGTGTATTCATCCTCCCTTCTGTACACCGGGGGAGATGATGGGGTTGGGATGGGTAGGACTGGCTTAAGAGACCGCAGGTCGGGGAACAACACGTTCGCCTTTTCTGTGCAAATGGCACTAGAAGCCAGACTCCTGTTCCACACCGTTTGTGTGGATGGAAAGGGTTATTAGTGCTCCTGCCTAAATGTCTGGCTGAGTTGCTGGAGCAAAGTGGGATTCAGTGCACCCAGGTCCTGCCTTGTGAGATGTGGCCCCAGCTTTCTAAGCCGTCACCTGTGTTCCTGTCATAGCAAACATGGGCCCATCACCAGCTTCCCACTTCCCACTCATGGATAAGACACCAAGACGTAGACTTTTGTGTTTTATTAAAAGAAAAAGTTTGAAGTATGACAAAATGGACCTCTACCAAATTGTAGGGAAGGACAAGGAGAAGACCAGGGATAGAAAAAGAAGAGTAAGTTAGAATGGTGGCATTGGCATAGATGTGGGAAGTATATAACACTAGTCTCCAGATAAAAAGTACAAAATGTAAGAATAAACATTTTCTGTCCACATGAAAAAGGGTATTCACCCACCCAAAAAGGGTGTATGTTGGAGAGGGGACTTCACTCAGGCTAGAAAGTATTGCCCTCCAGCCTGGAAAATTTGTCTTGGTGAACGCCCGGAAGTGTATACTAAGGTAGAGAAGGAACATTTGCTTCCAGCCTTATATCACAAACTTCCTCTTTGGTATTTGGTTACCTTCACAGCCATACACCAGCCACTGACCAGCTTTCTTGTCCTCCAAGTTCTAAGCTCTGCTCCTATGCTGGTGTCCTCCAACCATCACTTATTACCCTAAGCAGTCACTGCACAGCCTCCTCCTCTGGCCTATCACATTAGGACCTATCTGGAGAGTTCACGCTATTCTAGGGTGATCAGTGAGCTAAAAATCCCAGAGAAAACATTCTAGGAATGGAAATTCCCAAGAGTTTTTACAATTATGAGCCTTTTCTAGTCCCCAGCTTCCCAACCCTCATAGAGAGAAGGAACGAAATAGGTAAATCAGGTATTTATGCCCTTGTTGAATTGTGAGATTGTGAGGTAGATGTGTAACAAGGACAAGGAAATTGGGGGATCTGCTTGGAAAATGCACATTTATTCAAAACAAGTGGACAGGTCAGGGGTAACTGGGGTGATGAGGGCACCTAGCTTTTGTCTAGTTATGTGGGAGACTGTGCCCTAGGAGGAGGAGCAAAGATCAGAAGGGAGACGGAAGCTCACAGTCTGGTTTTAGCTGCCGACTCCTATGGGAAGCCTACCAAATGAGGAAATTTCAGGAATCTGCTAATGCTTGGGAGGACTGAAAATGCAGGCAGCACAGAAATAGAGTAGTTAGTTTAAAAGGGAATCAGGAAGGATTGGTATAAAAAGGCACAAGGTTTGGAATTTACCCTTTACAGACTGGCTTTTATAACACCCACCCTCCTCTCTCAAGCCCGCTGATTCAGGGCTAGCAGAGCCTGGGGGCAAGGTTGGGCCAGATCACCCACCCAAGTTTACTGCCCTTGGCCAAGAATGCAAAGCCTCTCTTGAGTGCAATGTTGTCACTTTCCCAGAAGGTGGGGCATGTGCACAAGGCAGTGGCAATAGTTCTTTTCTAGAAGAATAGCAGTCACTGCTTCTAGGGGGATCCCTACCATTCCAGCAAGGCCTGTCACAGCATCTGTATGATGCAAAGTAACAGCTCACGTGCAGGCCTCAACTCCCAATGGGTTGACATTGGAGTGACAGGGAGTAGGCACTGGAGACATTGAGAATGAATGAGCTCACTGATTGGCAAGTTAGGAAAGGAAAGGGAATGGAATGGAGCTGAAGTGGCCCAACCTAAGCATGGCCTGTGAAGCAGCAATGTCTGATCTTCGTCCCCAGTATGAGTTCTGCCACTCCCTATGTGTTACTGAAAAGGTCTATTACCTGTTAGAGCCACCAGGCTTCCTAGCCTGGGCAACTCTTCAAATTCTTTGACTAAAGACACTACAAAGGGCCGGGTTTGGTGGGTAATCCCAGCACTTTGGGAGGCCAAGGCAGGCGGTTTATTTGAGCCCAGGAGTTTAAGACCAGCCTGGGCAACGTGGCGAAACCCTGTCTCTACTAAAAATACAAAAATTAGCCATTTGGAGGTTAGGAGTTAGAGACCGGCCTGGCCAACATGGTGAAACCCCATCTCTACTAAAAATACAAAAATTAGCCAGGCAGGATGGCGGGCACCTGTAATCCCAGCTACTCAACTAAAAAGGCCAGGCATGGTGGCTCTTGCCTGTAATCTCAGCACTTTGGGAGGCTGAGGTGGGGGGATCATTTGAGCCCAGGAGTTCAAGACAAGCCTGGGCAACATGGTGAAACCCCATCTCTACTAAAAATAAAATTAGCCAGGTGTGGTGGTATACCACTACTTGGTGGCGGGGGAAGGGGCACCTGAGGCAGGAGGATCACCTAAGCCTTGGGAGGTCGAGGCTCCAGTGAGCCAGGATGGTACCACTGCACTCCAGCCTGGGCCACAGGAGAACCTGCCTTTAAAAAAAAAAAAAAAAAACAAAAAAAAAAAACACCTTTTAAAGACAAAAAAAAAAAAAAAACCCCAAACATTAAAAATAACATCTCATCCAAGCATAAAAGCTCATACCTATAATCACAACATTTTGGGAGGCTGAAGTGGAAGGCTCACTTGACAGTTGTTCAAGACCAGTCTGGGCAACACAGTAAGACTCCTGTCCCTACAAAAAAACTTAAACTAAATGAGCATGGCAGTATGAGCCTGTAGTTCCAGCTACTCGGGAGGCTGAGGTGTAGTGGGCTATGACTGTACCACTGCACCCCAGCCTGGGTGACAGAGTGAGACCATCTCTAAAATATAAAAACATCTCTCTCCATCATCCCCACATCTTCCTGACCTCTCCTGGCACCCTCCTCCAAAAAGTCCAATCAGTTTAGGGTCTGAATATCAACTCAGAGCCTGAGATGTGGAGTTCTAACACTGTAAAGGATTACGCCATCTGAGGAAGGGACTCTGGTATGTTCTATTTGACTGAAAACAGAAAAATGCCAAGTACTAAAATATTTTAAGAATTTTATGAGCATCTGTAATGAGTTGGGGTGAGACGTAAAGTACAAAGAGAGTAAGATCTGAGCTCTGTGAAGACAGGATTCAGAAAACACTAGGCATAGTGTTTAAGAGCCCAACCCTAGGCTGTAAGCTGGAAGGCTCCCCCACAATTCCTCTGCCATCACCCCAACCAATTAGACTATTTTATGGGAGAAACAGTATCCCTCCTTTCCTCCAAACACTCACCCACTGTTACAAATGAACTAACAATTAGGTGGGAAAATGAGTGTAAACCCAAAGCACCAAAATGGAAATTCCTCAGTGCCATTAGCCACTGCAAAATAACTTGAGGCTCCCTATCACTTCCCACACCCAAAACAGAAAAACATGTAATACAATCTAACAAGTAGATTCACATGAGAAGCCCAAAAGGCAAATTCAAAATTTCAAACAAAAAATTAGGGCGATTTAAACATTTGTTTAACTATGGAGAAAGAAGACAGAATCAAGAGTTCTGTGAGGCAGAGGAGCGGGGAGTGGCCATATCAACAATGGTTTCTATGCATGAAAGGCCCTTCCTAAACCTCCTACCATACATAGCAAAGCTGCTTCTGTCTATCAAATGAACAGATTTCTAGATTTTCTCTCAAAGGCCACTGACAAGAAAGCAGCTATGGTATATTTTCCTTGACTGACAGCTGGAGACTCAAAAACAAAAGCTATCTGCCCAGCCGAAGCCCTCGAAAAGGCAGAAGGTAGTGGGTTTGGGGCTGTTTTACACTGGATGAGCCCCTCCTGAGGTTGGAAGCATCAAGAGGAAGACCACAGCAATTCTGTCCTTTACATTTTATATCCTCCCCATTGCCTCGCACTCCCTCACCCCCAGATGTACATAGAAAGTCGACACTAGGGGGCACTGGGACTCTCAATTCTGGGGTGGCTGGGAAGGGAGGGAAAGCTGGGCCAAGCTCTATGTCCCACAACTGATACTACAGTTTCTTCCTCCCTGCTGTCACCCCCTTCCTCTCCCTATGGCTCGCCTAATGAACACCTGTCTCTCTATCCTTCATCATTTGCTTTTGTTTGACTTGTTTGGTGGAGAGGCACCTGGCCTTGGAGTACAGGGGAGTGGAATTTTCCTTTCAGTGCATAAGGGAGTGACTGGGAGAAGACAGGAGCAGGATTTTACTTCCTAGAAGATGGGCGAGGCTTTCTTCAATCTGTCTCCATGTGTATAGTCACATCTTGCAGAAGGGAACATTTAAAGACCAAGACATAGGCTTTTTAAAAGGACTTAAAAGGACTCCTAACCTCACAAAGAGTTGGAATTTATTGCTCTTTTCTACCCTCGCTCCCTGTTTTCCTTCCATAAGAAGGAAAATTATTTCTGATGTCCTAGTTCCCTGGGCACGGGGTCCAAGCACACCAGGGCAGGGCAGGTCGCTCTGGACAGTTTAGAGAGCTTTGTCCTTTCCCACCGTTGCACAGCACACACCAGAAGAGTGCCCTGAATCCTTCTGAGCGCGTGTGTGCACTCAGCATGGAGCCACAATTCTTTCAAGGATCACTCTTGCTATATGCAGAGGTATCAAAGGTCAAAGTCTGGGGAGAATCCTAGGATCTCAGTCTGGTCCTTCCCAAACAGCTGCATGAGTATCAAAGGCACTGTCTGTCCAGGGTTTGGGCGAGCATTTACCCTAACGGAGGAGGCAGGGACAACACTGTCTATAGCAGTGTTTCCCAAACTTGGCAATACTGACCTCTGGAGTCAGATAATCCCTGATTGAGGGTGGTGGAGACTGTACTATGCAGTGCAGGATGGTTAGCAGCAACCCCGGTTTCCAGCCACTAGATGCCAGTAGCACACACATCTCACCTCCAGGCGTGGCAATCAAAAATGCCTCAATGTTGCCAAAGGCCTCTAAGGGACAAAACCGCCTCTGGTTGAGAACCCCTGGTCTGAGGTGAAGCAGCAGATCTTCCAGAGTGCAGAAGGAGCCTATGCGGATTCAACTAGGTCACAGCTGCAAAGGCTCTAAGCACGGCAACGTGCACAGGGAAGAGAAGGGCCGTGAAGCCCGGGACAGACAGGAGGCAGGTAAGGCAGGTACTCCCAAAGGCTGTAGCTGGAAAAGACATTTCCTCAGAATCTGTTGGCCTTGGCAGTGAGAAGAGTTGGTCAAAGTAAGTCTATTCTTCTGGAACTTGCCAAGGAAGACCTAGTCTTCAACCAAATTTGGCTCAAGGGTGTGTTCTCAGGGCTGTGGAATTGTCTCATTAGTAAGCCTGGGTCACATCTGTGCTTTCTGAAGCCAAAGTCTAGTTTTTTCTCCCAGAAGGTGGCAACATGGAGGAAAGAACAGCCACTTCCATGGCCTACTTAGTGTTCTGCCTTGTTCCTTGCCCAGCCTGCGCACCCCACCCCAAATCCCACATGAAATTTCATTTTTAAATATCCATAAAATTAAAAGCTGTAGAAGGGCAAAGTAGGCAGCCTCAGCTGTTTAGAACAGAGGAAAAAACAATCTGGAAAAGAGAAAGAAGGAATAACATGGGTGAAGAGATGGGGTATGTGAGCTGAGAGTTTTACAAAACAAAATTTTTAAAGTCTGCACACTTTTTAAAATACATACACATACACATCAAAAAAGCCCATCACCAAGCTCAGTAAGCAGGGCTCCTGCATCAGTGCTCTAGCACCACAACTTTGTTTTGTTTTGGGTTTTAAAGAAATAATTACAAATCGTTTTAAAAGCATCCCCAAATAATTCCAATACATCAAACACTTTTTCATATAGACGAGAAGAAGCTCCAACCACCAGGACTCTTCAGGGTAAGGAACAGTACATTGCAGTTAAAAACAAAAATCTTTCTTTGCAAAAGAAAAAAAGTTTTTTGGATCTCCTTGAATGTAGTACACACAAAAAGTGATGGTTCCCCAGGCTCCATCAGCAATGGAGAAAGAGCAGAGGGCAGGAACGTAGAGATTTCTTTTTCCAGGCCCAGGCCTGTGAAAAACGATGGCTAAGTGTGAGTCCTTAGCAGGGCCAACAGGTGGTCTGCATTCCTGGTTAACCCTCTGGAATCTGGGAGCATGAGTATCTCCAAGAATTCATTTCTATTCAGTAAAGATGGGGAGGGGAATCCTAAAGAAGGCATAAGCCAGAGAGGAGATAAGACAAATATGAGAACCTGTGTGACTTTAGGCCGGGCCGAGCTGCTGTTTACCAGCACAGCCTTCCCTGCCCCCCAGCATGTGGTTCTTACCCACTGTTACTTGTTGAACTGGAAAGAATAGACCCCATGCTCTGAGGGCGCGTCCATTGCCACTTGGTTCTGCTGGCTGCTGCTCTCCTGTGCCATGGCCAAGGAGGGGAGTCATCTTGCATGTTCCTTTCCTCATCTCCCACTACAGCAGCCTCACCAAAGCCCACCCACTGTCAGTGCCCTCCCAGCCACCCACTCTCCACACTCATGTGTGAGTGCTTCCACCCACGGCACCACTTCCCTAACCTTCCTAGCAGTCTGTCCTCTTCCCAAGACACATTTGTCAAAACGAGCCAGCATCCTGGTGTTAACTACTGCCTGACCAAACATGAAGAAGGGCCTCATTCATGAACTCAGACCAAATCCTTCTTTCCTACATCTGTTGTTGTTTTTTTAAATATGAAACGCTTCACAAATCTCCATGTCATCCTTGCACAGGGGCCATAATCCCTGTGTCATTCCACTTTTGCAATGTGTGCGGCTGAAGCAAGGATATCCTTCCTACAGGCTCCATATACCTACCAGCTACCTGTGAACACAGAGCCAGCATCATTGTGAGAGGAAGATCTTGATCAGGGTGAAACCTGCCTCTGTTCATTTTCCTAACCGCAATCCAAAGAAATGATAACACACTTACCTCGACTGAAACACTGGAAGAAGGCACAGGGGCATACTGGGAGAGGTAAGCTCCTTGCATAGCTGCAGCCGCTGGCATATACTAGAAAGAGAAACATCAACGGGCTTACAGCAGTGATTCTTGGCTACATTTGAAGCAGTTGGGGAGTTTTAAAAAAATACTGACACCTGTGTTATGCCCAAGACCTCCTAATTTAATTGACTTGAACATTAGCTTCTTAAAAGCATTTCAGGTGGTTCTAAAGTACACTGGCTTAGAGAGACGTCTCCCTATATGACTTTCTTCTCCTTTTCCTCGACAGGCTCCCTTCTCTACCCTTGAGCCCTTCTATACAAAAAGGAATGCAGTAAGCCTAAAAGAAACCTAATGAGCTTCCTCCATCCTTCCAGGTACTATTTTGATGAGGATTCCTAGGACATGTTTGTATCTTTAATATGCAGACAGAAGCACTATTCATGAGGTGCATGAGTAGGAATCAGTTAAGAGTGGGGTCTGGGGAGCAAATGGCTATATTCCTGGCTCCTGGAGCACTACCACTATAGTTTATGTTCTGTTCTGAGTGTACCCTGGATGACACTGAAGTAATGTCATCATTATTCATAAGTTACTTATCCTGAAGAGTATTACACAGGTATGCCTTGCTCAGAAGGAGAGTTTACAATCAGAAACATCCTGCTTTACCGTGCCTGTGCTGCTCAGGGAGAGGTGGCCCAGTTGCTGGGTAAGAGGTCCCATCATGGAGGCTGGCTGGAGAGAAATAGGATGGTCCATCCCTGGTGTCAGAACTGAACCCTAGAAGCAGCAACAAAAGACAGTGTTAGGCCGGGCGCGGTGGCTCAAGCCTGTAATCCCAGCACTTTGGGAGGCCGAGGCGGGTGGATCACGAGGTCAAGAGATCGAGACCATCCTGGCCAACATGGTGAAACCCCGTCTCTACTAAAAATACAAAAAATTAGCTGGGCATGGTGGTGCGTGCCTGTAATCCCAGCTACTCAGGAGGCTGAGGCAGGAGAATTGCCTGAACCCAGGAGGCGGAGGTTGCGGTGAGCCGAGATCGCACCATTGCACTCCAGCCTGGGTAACATGAGTGAAACTCTGTCTCAAAAAAAAAAAAAAAAAGACAGTGTTAGCTGCAGCATCCTGTGAAGCTGCCTAAAGCAGTGATTGGTGGCTGTCAGGACCACTGGAGACAGACATTTAAGAATCCTGGGAAATGGTAAATGAGCAGCAACCCAACTATGCAACAGGAATAGGAACTCTGCCTGTCAGTGTGGAAGGACCCTCGTCCAAGAATAACAAGCTTAGGTCTTACTTCTGGGTTGCACAAGGGTCTAAGCCAGAGCTCACACCTACATCTCCGGGCATCAAAACCCATTGTTTTTTCTTTTTTTGAGATGGAGTTTCATTCTTGTGCCCAGGCTGGAGTGCAATGGTGCAATCTCGGCTCACTGCAACCTCCGCCTGCCAGCTTCAAGCAATTCTCCTATCTCAGCCCCCTGAGTAGCTGGGATTACAGATGCCTGCCACTACACCCGGCTAATTTTTGGTATTTGTGGTACAGAAGGGGTTTCACCATGTTGGCCAGGCTGGTCTTGAATTCCCGACCTCAGGTGATCCACCCGCCTCGGCCTCCCAAAGTGCTGGGATTACAGGCGTGAGCCACTGTGCCCGGTCTATTTTTTCTTTACATCAAATTGCCTCTTTGGTTTCTGCCCACTTCTGAACACTCACTGAAGGTTGCATGAGGTATGAATGGTGGTGCATCCAAGATAGGTTAGGTACTTGTAGGGGAGATGTCTGAGTCACTCTCTAAAACAAGGAAAAGCAAAAATGTTAATTGCCTGGAAACTACTGTTCAGCCCAAGGATCTGGCCATGTTCAGCAAAGCCCAGAAAAGTTGGAATGCCCCACTAAAAATAGAAACATTAAGAAAAACTGTTTAAAAAATATTAGCAACTCTTAAAACTCAATAAATAAACCAGTGGAAAAAAAGGGCAAAAAGGAGTTCAAAATTACAGTGAGCTATGATTCTGACACTACACTTCAGCCTGGGTGACAGAGAGAGACTCCATCACTAAAAAATGTTAAAAGAAAAAAAAAAAAAGAAAAGGGTTTGGAAAGAAGATATACCGGTAGCCAATGAGTGCATGAAGGAGGCTCAAATGCAAACCAAAACCACAATGGGATACCACTGTATACCCACTAGGATGGCTACAATTATTATTTCCATTTTTTGAAACAGGGTCTTGCTCTCTGTTGCCCAGGCTGGAGTGCACTGGTAGGACTAGAGGTGTGCGCGACTACACCTGGTTAATTTTTGTATTTTTTGTAGAGCCATGTTGCCTAGGCTGCTCCCAAACTCCTTGGCTCAAGTAATCAGTCCACCTCGGCCTCCAAAAGTGCTAGGATTACAGGTGTGAGCCACAGTGCCGGGCCAGCATGGCTACAATGAAAAGGACAGAATGGCAAGTGTTTTATGCTGCTGCTGCTGGTGGGAATGTAAAATGGTGCAGCTACTCTGGAAAATGTGTTAGTAGTTCCTTAAGAAATTAAACATACAGTTACTATGTAGACCAGCAATTCCACTTCTAGGTATATACCCAAGTGAAATGAAAACATATGTCCACACAGAAACTTGTATGTCAATGTTTATTGCAGTATTATTCATAATAGCCAAAAGGAAACAACTCAAATGATGATCAATTGATAATTGGATAGACAAAATGTGGTATACCCATATAATGGAATATTATTCAGCTATAAAAAGAATGAAGTACTGATAAACACTACAACATGGACAAATTTTGAAAACATATTAAGTGAAAGAAGCCAGACAAAAAAACTACATATTGCATGGTTTTACTTATGTGTAATCATACGATCATACAATTTTCTGGGCTTTGCCTATTATGTACAGAATAGGGAAATCTATAGACACAAAAAGTATATTATGGGTTGCAGGGGCATTTCAATTCAAATTGGATTTGAAATAATCCAAAAAATTACATTATTTAATAATTTGGTGCTAGGCCAACTGGTTAACACTCTGAAAGAAAACAGGACTCCTGGCTGGGTGCGGTGGCTCACATCTGTAATGACAGCACTTTGGGAGGTGAAGGTCGCTGGATCATGAGGTCAGATGATCAAGACCAACCTGGCCAAGGGTGAAACCCCATCTCTACTAACAATACAAAAATTAGCTGGGTGTGGGGCGTGTGCCTGTAATCCCAGCTACTCAGGAGGCTGAGGCATGAGAATCGCTTGAAACCAGGAGGCAGAGGTTGCAGTGAGCCAAGATCACACCACTGCATTCCAGGCTGGCGACAGAGCAAGACTCCATCTGAAAAA
>NW_016107411.1:2632322-2640251 GCF_001604975.1 Cebus imitator | reverse complement strand
AAAAAACACACAAAAAACCAGGACTCCTATCTTATGCCATACACAAAAATAAAATCCTGATGATTAGACATTTAAATGTAAATATAAAACATAAAATCTTAGAGACCAAAACCTAAAAAAAAAAAAAAAATCTTGGAGACCAGATACATAATTTAGAGACTGAGAATACTTTTTAAATTAAGACAAGAAATTCAAAAGTTTTTTATAAAAGGAAAAGAAAAATTTAACTATATATAATTATTTTTTTAGGTGGAGTCTAGCTCTGTTGCCTAGCCCAGGCTGGAGTGCAGTAGCACAATCTCGGCTCACTGCAACCTTCGCCTCCTGGGTTCAAGCAATTCTCCTGCCTCAGCCTTCCAAGTACTAGGATTACAGGTGCGCACCACCACACCTGGCTAATTTTTGCATTTTTAGTAGAGCCGGGGTTTCACCATGTTGGTCAGGCTGGTCTTGATCTTCTGACCTCGTGATCTGCCTGCCTCAGCCTCCCAAAGTGCTGAGATTACAGGAGTGAGCCACCGTGTCCAGCCAACTATATACAAAGTTTACTTTTTTTTTTTTTTTTTTTGAGACATGGTCTTGCTCTGTCAACCTCTGGGGTCAAGCGATCCTCCTACTTCAGCCTCCCAAGTTTCTGGGATTACAGTCATGCACCACCATGCCCAGATAATTTTTGTATATTTTGTAGAGATGGGGGTTTCACCATGTTACCCAGGCTGGTCTTGAATTCCTGAGCTCAAGTGATTCGCCTGCCTCTGCTTCCCAAACTGCTGGGATTTCAGGCATGAGGCATCACACCTGGCCAACTTTTATATGGCAAAGACTAGTGATTCCCACAGTATGTTCCCTGAACAAGCAGCAGTAGCAGGAGCATCACCTGGGAACTTGTTGGATATGCAAATTCTTGCCTTCTACCCTAGTCTTACTGAACCAGAAACTCTGAGTGTGATGCTGCAACCCAGGTTTCAATAAGCTTTCCACGTGATTCTCATATACCACTAAAGTTTGAAGACCACAAAGTCAACAGCCGAAAAATAAAACTGGAAAAAAAATATGTAACAAATATTCAGAAGATTAATACTTATATATAGTTTTTATAAATTTATGAGAAAAGAACAAATAAATAGAAACATGGGTAAAGCATATGAATAGCAATCAGAGAGAAGCAAATCAAAATATAACAAACAAAATGATTAAATTCACCTATAGTCAGGGACATGCAAATTAAAATAACAATGTACTTTACATTCATCAAGTCAGGAACAATTTTTTTTTTTTTTTTGAGATGGAGTTTCACTCTTGCTGCCCAGGCTGGAGTGCAATGGCACAATCATGGCTCACTGCAACCTCTACCTTCTGGGTTCAAGCGATTCTCCTGCCTCAGCCTCCGTAGTAGTTGGGATTATAGGTGCTTGTCACTATGCCCAGCTAATTTGTGTTTGTTTTTTGAGATGGAGTCTCGCTCTGTCACCAGGATGGAGTGCAGTGGTGTGATCTCGGCTTACGGCAACCTCTGCCTCCCTCCAACCTCCCAGGTTCAAGCAATTCTCCTGCCTCAGCTTCCTGAGTAGCTGGGACTACAGGCATGTGCCATCACGCCCAACTCATTTTTGTACTTTTAGTAGAGACAGGGTTTCACCGTGTTGGCCAGGATGGTCTTGATCTCTTCACCTTGCACACCTGTAATCCCAGCACTTTGGGAGGCTGAGACGGGTGGATCACGAGGACAGGAACAATTTAAAAGGAGCAGTAACACCTATGTCTGGAGGGAAATGGGTACTTTCACACAAGGCTGGTAGAAATGTGAGGTAACACAGCCTTTGTGGAAAGCAATCTGGCAATGTCTATCAAGCTGAACATCCGTACACCATTCAACCTAGCAATCCAACTCCTGAGACTCTAGCCCCCAGAAATAGAAGCAGTCTTATGTAAAAATATAGCACAACAGTGTTTAGTGGAGCATTATTGATAGCAGCAAAAAAACGAATCTAAGTGAATGCTCTCATTGGGTATAGCTAAAGAATTCTGGCACATCTGCAGCATGAATTATAATGTAACCATTAAAAAAGATAAAATTAGAGCAGAGATAATGTTAGCTGCAACAGAATCACCTGGAGGGCTTATTAAAACCCAGATCATGGCGGGCGTGGTGCAGCACTTTGGGAGGTTGAGGTGGGCAGATCACCTGAGGTCAGGAGTTTGAGATCAGCCCAACCAACATGGTGAAACCTCAACTCTACTAAAAATACAAAAATTAGCTGGGTGTGGTGGCGTATGCCAGTAATCCCAGCTATTTCAGAGGCTGAGACAGGAGAATCACTTGAACCCAGGAAGCAGAAGTTGCAGTGAGCTAACATTGTGCCACTGCATTCCAGGCTGGGCAACAAGAGCGAGACTCCATCTCAAAAAAAAAATAAATAAATAAATAAAAATCAAACAGGGCTGGGCACAGTAGCTCATGCCTGTAATCCCAGCAATTTGGGAGGTTGAGGTGGGCAGATCATGAGGTCAGGAGTTCAAGACCAGCCTGGCCAACATGGTGAAACCCTGTCTCTACTAAAAATACAAAAATTACCCGGCATGTTGGTATACGCCTGTAATCCCAGCTACTTGGGAGGCTGAGGCAGGAGAATCACTTGAAGCTGGGAGGTAGAGGTTGCAGTGAGCTGAGTTCTTGCCACTGCACTCCAGCCTGGGCAATAGAGTCTCACTCTGTCGCAAAAAAACAAAACAAAACAAAAACTCAGATCGCTGGGCCCCATACTCAGAGTTTGTAATTCAGTAGATTTGGAGGGGGGTCCAAAATTTCTGTTTTTAAAAATTCGCAGATGATGCTGACACTGCTGGTCTAGGACCACACTTTGAGAATCACTGGTGTACGATACTGTTAAGTGAGACGAGTGAATGTAAAAATATATTTAATATGGTCCAATTTTTGTAAAATAAACAACTTCCCAAATGCTATACAAATGTGTATATTCACATGAAAAAATATGACCAATGCTACACAGTAGGACATTAACATGAGTTTACTTGTTGGGGTGGTGGAAGGGGAGTAAGAGGACACCATTAAAACTACATACTGGGGGGGAACTACATACTATATATATCACTGCACACACACAGATCATCTTTTACACTGTTATGTAAAATTGTGTGGAATATGATTAAAAGAAAAAACAAAAAATAAGAAGTTCCTAGCCTTATATTACTTAAAGCACAATAGTAGGGAAACCACCGCACCCTTTTTCAGGCATGAACATACCTGATACGAAGACACGGGAGAGGAAAGGTATGGGGAGAGTGCAGACTGAGCAAGCATCCTGTTGGGGGTGATGTTATAAGGGGCTGGGTAAAACCTGTGGGAAGGAACCTCAATCAGTACTGAGTCACAGGAAACCACAAGGGAAGAGCCCCGACTGATAGGCACAGCCAACTCTCCCTTGACTTTCAAATAGAGACAATCAAGATGAAACATTTGAGTGTCTGGATATAGGCTATTATCATTTTCAGGTGGCCTGGTTGTATAAAACACCCTTACCCATTCTGAAGAGATGTGGTGGGGTCATAGGTCAAGGCCATGCTACCCTATAAAGAAAGAAGACAGTGTTCACATTGTGAGTCCTTGTGTGAGAACAGGCCCAGAACGTCCAAGGCTGGGAATGTATTTAGTTTAACGAATTAAAGCCCGGACAAGTCCCACTACAGCTGTTCAGAGTTTTTCTGATTGTTCAGGCTGCAAAGCCCCACTCAAGAACACACTGGCAGTATGTCAACAGCCAGCACCTCTCGGTTACCTGCTGTAGCTCTCAAGCTTTCAACCTCGGCTCACAGAAATCATGCCATGATCATTCCCATTCCACTTGAATGTCCTTAGTACTCTTGTCTCCTCAGAGGTCCTCTTACCATGTCTCCGTTCCTTGGCCAGGCCCGTCCATTTTGCACAAATTTTCCTTGGTTCTGTCGTTTCTTTGGCCCGCCATCAGCAAATTTGCAAAGCAAGGGATCAGGTGGGGCTGCCAAGAGAGAAAGCAGATGCTCAGCTGAGTCCCACCTCATGTGGCCCAGGCACACTCATGCAAAGCTGCTCCAGAATCTTCACTGGAAGTAACAACCTGTGGCCCTCTCAGTCTGAGCCCCACATGCCTCACCTGGTACTCCAGGGGGTGTCTTAATATATTTTCCATTAAAGTGGGTGATGATGGCTTCACACTTCTCTGTGGACTCCATCCTAAGGAGCATAAGAGGGTTAGGCTCTAGCTTCTCTAGGATCTGTGCTTTCCACACTTTCAAAGAGAAAGCTCTAAGTTCCCAGCCCCACAAATGCTCCAAATATTGTGACTACAGAAACACAGAGTGTCTGCCACACAAATACAAGGTTCTTGAAGAGGTAACCCCAACTTGTAATTGGGGTCCTTTCAATTGGTCCTTGTATGGGATTTTCATAGGAATAATGGCAGTCTTCAGACTATTTTTTTTTTTTTTTTTGAGATGGAGTCTTGCTCTGTTGCCTAGGCTGGAGTGCAGTAGCTCAATCTAGGCTCACTGCAACCTCTGCCTCCTGGGTTCAAGCAATTCTTCTGCCTCAGCTTCCTGAGTAGCTGGGACTACAGGTGCACACTACCACATCCAGCTAATTTTTGTATTTTTTAGTAGACACAGAGTTTCACCATATTGGTCAGGCTGGTCTCGAACTCCTGACCTTGTGATCTGCCCGCCTCAGCCTCCCAAAGTGCTAGGATTTTTTTTTTTTTTTTGAGACGGAGTTTCGCTCTTGTTACCCAGGCTGGAGTGCAATGGCGCGATCTCGGCTCACCGCAACCTCCGCCTCCCGGGTTCAGGCAATTCTCCTGCCCCAGCCTCCTGAGTCGCTGGGATTACAGGCACACGCCACCATGCCCAGCTAATTTTTTGTATTTTTAGTAGAGACGGGGTTTCACCATGTTGACCAGGATGGTCTCTCGATCTCTTGACCTCGTGATCCACCCGCCTCGGCCTCCCACAGTGCTGGGATTACAGGCTTGAGCCACCGCGCCCGGCCTAAGTGCTAGGATTATAGGCGTGAGCCACTGCATCCAGCCAGACTATTAACATGGGCCCTCTATTGTGTCTGGCACATAAATAAGAATAGAAGAAATAGAGGCTGTTACCATTATTATTATTTTTGAGATGGAGTCTCGCTCTGTCGCCCAGGCTGGAGTGCAGTGGCACGATCTCGGCTCACTGCAACCTCCACCTCCTGGGTTCAAATGATTCTCCTGCCTCAGCCTCCCCAGTAGCTGGAATTATGGGTGTGTGCCACCACACCTGCCTCATTTTTGTATTTTTAGTAGAGGCGGGGTTTCACCATGTTGGTCAGGCTGGTCTTGAACTTTTGACCTCATGATCCACCTGCCTTGGCCTCCCAAAGTGCTGGGATTACAGGCATGAGCCACTGTGCCTGGATACTGTTATTAAAAAATTCTCAGTAGAAGTTGTTCCTTGGGATTACAGGCATGAGCCACCACACCTGGCCACCATTATTTTTTATTAAAAAATTCTGAATAGAAATTATTTATTTAATTTGATAAAACTGTACAAGCTAAGAATTTGCCAATATTTATTTTTTTGCTTCTTGTTGTAATTAAGGTCAAGGTCTAATTAGCTACTGATAATATCATTAAGATTTCACCAATCTGTGGAAGGAAAAAGCAGTAAGAAAGAGTTCATGGCCCATAGCGATAGAAAAAGGAATGTTGGAATCTACTGACTTAGTTTCTTGTCAGAGACCGAGGAATAAGGAATCAGAAGACTGAGATTCCAGCACCCAGAGCTCTGTGTTAGAACACTCACAAAAACCCTCTGATCGGCCAGGTGAGGTGGCTCACATCTATACTCAGCACTTTGGGAGGCTGGGGTGGGTGGATCACTTGAGGTCAGGAGTTTGAGACCAGCCTGGCCAACATGGTGAAACCCTGTCTCCACTAAAAATACAAAAATTACCTGGGTTTGGTGGTGCATGCCTGTAGTCCCAGCTACTTGGGAGATAGAGGTAAGAGAATCACTTGAACCCAAGAGGCAGAGGTTGCAGTGAGCCAAGATCGTGCCACTGCACTCCAGCGTGGGTGACAGAGCGAGACTCAGTCTCAAAAAAAACCAAAAAACAAAGACAGCCAGGTGCGGCGGCTCATGCCTGTAATCCCAGCACGTTGGGAGGCCAAGACAGGTGGATCGCAAGGTCAAAAATTTGAGACCAGCCTGACCAAAATTAGCTGGGCATGATGGCGGGCGCCTATAATCCCAGCTACTCCGGAGGCTGAGGCAGCAGAATCGCTTGAACCCAAGAGGTGGAGGTTGCAGTGAGCTGAGACTATGCCACTGCACTCCAGCCTGGGTGACCGAGCGAGACTTTGTCTCAAAAACAAACAACCGGAAACAAAAAAACCCTCTGATCCACTCCTTATTTATGCTTTAGAGATAACATCTATCTACCCTACCATACAGTGTTATATAGATCAAAGGAGATAATGTATATAAACGTGCTCTAAAAATTATAAGGGACTATATAGAACAAGGAACAGTATCTTCACCTATTTCCATATTTAAAGTAAGACTCAGTATATTTAACCTATTTCCATATTTAAAGTAAGACTCACATTTGCTGTGCCAATGACCACCAGAAATATGAACCATTCCTATAAAAGAGGTAACTTTAAAAAGTCCTCAAATTGAGCCTTTTAGAGAAAACCACACATTAGGTATCCTAGAGCAGTGGGCTTCTGTCGGGTATTTCTACACCTTATAATAGTCTTTCCAAAGGGTGAGCAGCCCATGGAGCATTTCAGAACCTCAACTTTCTCTAAAACGGCTAAATCTGATGTGCCTGAGGGAGAGCTCCTGATGGCTAACGATCAAAGCTGAAGTCCCTTCTTACAATAGCTCCTCTCAAATGGTTTCCAATTCTTTAGAATCAACAAAGTTGGGGGACTTTAGCAAGGTGTCAATTCACACATTAAAAAATCAATTTTGATGACAGAACACTTTGGTTCTTGCCATATAATTCAAAAGGAATTTTTTTTTAGACGGAGTTGTGCTCTGTCACCCAGGCTGGAGTGCAGTGGCGTGATCTGGGTTCACTGCAACCTTATCCTCCCGGGTTCAAGTGATTTTCCTGTCTCAGCCTCCTGAGTAGTTGGGATTACCAGCATGTGCCACCATGCCCGGCTAATTTCTGTATTTTTAGTAGAGACAGGGTTTCATCATGTTGGCCAGGCTGGTCTCAAACTCCTGGCCTCAAGTGATTTGCCCACCTCAGCCTCCCAAAGTGCTGGGATTACACAGGCATGAGCCACCACACCCAGTCAAAATTTTTATTTATATAAAATTTTTGTATTTTTAGTAGAGACGGGGTTTCACCATGTTAGCCAGGCTGGTCTTGAACTCCTAACCTCAGGTGATCTACCCACCTCAGCCTCCCAAAGTGCTGGGATTACAGGCATGAGCCACTGTGCCCATCCTTGTACGAACATTTTAAAATAACTTTAAAAAAAAATTGTTTTTGGACTCTCACTTTGTTGTCCAGGCTGGAGTGCAGTGGCGTGATCTTAGCTCACTGCAACCTCCACCTCCAAGGTTCAAGTGATTCTCCTGCCTAAGCCTCCCAAGTACGTAGCTAGGATTACAGGTGCCCACCAACACACCCAGCTAACTTTCATATTTTTAGTAGAGATGGGGTTTTACCATGTTGGCCAGGCTGGTCTCGAATGCCTGACCTCAAGTGATCCACCTGCCTCAGCCTCCCAAAGTGCTGGGATTACACAGGCATGAGCCACCACATCCAGCCAAAATTTTTATTTATATACATATTTTTGTTGCAGAGAAGTATGACAAGATGATCCATAAAAACTTTTTTTTTTCTTTCTTTTTTTTTTTTTTTGAGACAGAGTTTCA
>NW_016107411.1:2628518-2631301 GCF_001604975.1 Cebus imitator | reverse complement strand
AAGGTAAGGGGGAATAGAAAGTGGCTGGGGATCCTGTGGTCCCACAGCTCCACCCCCAGGGCAAGACCCATCCCATCTGCCTCCAGCTCTACTCATACTCTGTATGTATGTATGTATGTATGTATGTATGTATGTATGTATTGAGACAGGGTCTCACTCTGTAGCCCAGGCCAGAGTGCAATGGTATGATCACGGTTCATTGTAGCCCTGATGTCCTGGGATCAGGTGATCCTCCCACCTTAGCCTCCCAGGTAGCTGGGACTATAGGCACATGCCACTATGCCCAGCTAATTTTTTAAAAAAATAATTTTATATCTATTTTAGCCACAAGATTAGAAATTAGCCCAGCTTTTTTTTTTGATATTTTTTTTGTAGAGATGGGGTTTCACCTCGTAGCCCAAGCTGGTCTTGAACTCCTGAGCTCAAGTGATCCACCCGTCTTGGCCTCCCAAAGTCCAGTATTTTTTTTTTAATTTTTTTTATAAAGATGGGGGTTTCGCCATGATGGCCAGGCTGGTCTTGAACTCCTGACCTCAGGTTCTCCACCCACCTCAGCCTCCCAAAGTGTTAGGATTACAGGTGTGAGCCACCGCGCCTGGCCAAGTCCAGTATTTTTTAAATGAATGATTTGTGTATCAGATTGCTATGATATTTAGATCTTGTTTGAATACATTTTTAAATGAGGTAATAGTTTTATCTTAAATGTCAACATTTATAATTTGCTGGAAATCATACTTTGGATGAATCTAAACGTATGAAGAAAACTTATAGATATTAACATAGAAACATACAAGAGATTTCATAGTTTTATAAAAGTCTCTAAAGCCACAGTTCCTGAGCTGTGCTCTCAGGCACGGTGGGTCACTGTAGGGAACTCAGAGAGGCACGGTGAGGGATATTTTAACTCTTTGAAGAAAAATAGCAGTATCTGTTGGAGACTGTGTGCACTACTAACTCAAAGTTTTCACTGTTTCAACATTAGTTCCCCCTACAATCTTTTTGATAACATATTTTTGCAAAGATGGGTTTAAATAGTTGCTATGACAAAAGCAAATACCATAAGAAAAAACAGGATGTACCAGGAAATGAAGGTGTAAGTGTCCATTCTGATACCAGATTTTGAGAAGTTGTGCAATTCCAACAGGCACATATTCCATTAGTAAGTATAGTTAGAATGAAATAAAGACGTTCTCTCTTTCAATGTTTGTATATTATTTTTTCAAGCAGCCACAAAGTTGTTAAAGCATAAACACTTATTAAGTTGTGTGGACCATGAAGTTATTGCTGTCAGGAAATTTTTTAAAAAAGTTGTGTGGACCATTCAGTTACTTAATAAATTGAACTGTTAGGTACTTCTTTGGGTCTAGGGTAAAAAACTATTATGACAACTAAGGGTGGCACAAACGGAGAAATGTTGAGAACCTCTGCTACGAACTCTCCTTTAGTTAAACCCGGGATTGCCAGCAGGTGGTGCTACTAAGATTGAGTCAGCTGGGGAAGAGGAACTCTTCCTTTTTCTTTCTTTCTTTTTTTTTTTTTTTTTTTTGAGAGGGGGTCTCACTCTGTTGCCCAGACTAGAGTTCAATGCTTGATCCCGGCTCACTGCAACCTCTGCCTTCCAGGTTCAAGTGATAAGTGATTCTCCTGCCTCAGCCTCCAGAGTAGCTGGGATTACAAGTGCCCACCACCATGCCCAGCACCATGCCCAGTTAATTTTTGTATTTTTAGGAGAGACAGGGTTTCACCAGGTTGGCCAGGCTGGTATCAAACTCCTGACCTCAGGTGATCCACCCGCCTCTGCCTCCCAAAGTGAGTGGGATTACAGGTGTGAGCCACCGTGCTCGGTCAAGAGGAATGACTTCTTGTTCCCAAGGTCTGAAACACTCAGAGTAAGGGAGTGTTCATGGACTAGACAAGATATTCTAAAGCAAAAAGGGGTGCTTAGCTCACTTAGTCCAGTCATTTTCAAACTAAAAAAAAAAAAAAAAGGCAAAAGAATCTCCTTTCAAATCAGAGCCATTTCTTAAGTGGGCTAAGGGAGGCCGATGCCTTATGACAATGAGGGCAGATACCAGAGCCCAAAGAAGGGCACCCTGGAAAACTGCAGGTAAAGGGAATACTTTGGGGAAATTACTCATCTGAATCAATCTCCACTTCAGTGAGTGAACCAAGGCTCACAAAGATCTGTTATCCCAGGCACAGAATTGTTCTAGAATAGAGGTCTCCCAATAGATCTGAAAAGGAAGATCAAAACTTCTTCATCCTACTGATCTCAAAGCCAGAAGGATCAGGGCTCTGCTCTAACACCCACTCCTGTGAGACCCTGGGCAAATCACTTAATACTGAGAAGTTTACTTTCCTCATCCGTAAGATGGAGAATATTCATCTCAAAGGGTATTGGAAAGATTCAATGAGATAACAAGATAAGAAATACTCAGTAAACTATAAGAATATACAGAATTTTTTACTCTGCCTGGGTCTGGATCAAAGGAACAAAGGAACAAAGCCTAGAGTAGCGGGAAGTAGGGAAAGAATAATGATTTGGGAGCTTAGCTGAGTGTGGTGGCTCATGCTTGTAATCCCAGCTGCTTAGGTGGCTGAGGCAGGAGGATCACGTTAGCCCAGATGTTCAAGAGAAGCCTGGACAACACAGCAAGATCACATCTTTATCTTATTTATTTATTTTTTTGAGACGGAGTTTCGCTCTTGTTACCCAGGCTGGAGTGCAATGGCGCGATCTCGGCTCACCGCAACCTCCGCCTCCTGGGTTCAGGCAATTCTCC
>NW_016107411.1:2625066-2628198 GCF_001604975.1 Cebus imitator | reverse complement strand
TGGAGTGCAGTGGTGTGATCTTGGCTCACTGCAACCTCCGCCTCCCAGGTTCAGGCAATTCTCCTGCCTCAGCCTCCCAAGTAATTGGGATTACAGACGCCCACCATCACACCTGGCTAATTTTTGTATTTTTAGTAGAGATGGGGTTTTACCATATTGGCCAGGCTGGTGTCAAACTCCTGACCTTAGGTGATGTGCCTGCCTTGGCCTACCAAAGTGTTGGGATTATAGGCGTGAGCCACCGCGCCCGGCCTAAAATGAACTCTGGACTTATCGTCAAGTACTTTTGACTAATAGTCAAGTATTTTGACATTGTGTGGGAAGAGGCACAGATTTTGTGTTTTGGTGACCCCTAAGTGACATTCGTTATTAACCTCATCATTTCCCCACTCCTGCCTTCCTCACCTTGCAAAGCCAACCCCTCTGCTGGTCCCACTGGTGTCTCGAAGGATACGGGTGGAGATAACCTGGCCAAAGGGCTTCAGCATCCCCTCCAGTTCCTGCTCATCCATTGACAGTGGGAGGTTTGAGATGTATAAATTTGTGGGGTCCTGTTCCTGTTGCTATGGAAATAACAGTGAGAAAATGAGGCTATCCCTCTCCCACCCTCAGCCCTCCTCACAAAATGACATTTCAGAAAAGAGACTAGAGGAAGGGTCCCACATAAACAAAGATTATCCTATCCGTTAACACCCAGTCCGACTACAACGGGTGTATATTGAGTTCCAGGAGGGAAAAGCGCAGATTTTATATTTCTAGTACTATACAAGCTCGTCATACAAGTCACGAATGGTGTTTGGCTCTTTTTTTTTTTCTGGAGACAGAGTCTTGCTCTGTTGCCAGACTGGAGCGCAATGACGCAATCTCGGCTTACTGCAACCTCCGCCTCCCGGGTTCAAGCGATTCTCCTGCCTTAGCCTCCTGAGTAGCTGGGACTACAGACGTGTGCCACCAGGCCTGGCTAATTTTTGTATTTTTAGTAGAGCCAGGTCTCACCATGTTGGCTAGGATGGTTTCAATTTCTTGACCTTGTGATTCGACCGGCCTCCCAAAGTGTTGAAATTACAGGCATGAGCCATTTCGCCCGGCCGGCTGTCTCTTTAAGAAACAGGCTGTGTAGCTGATACAGTTTATTAAAAAAAAGAAGAAAGAAAGAAAGAAAGAAACAGGCAGAGCAGCATTCCCGCTCTCCCCCAGCAGCCGTCCTGAGGCTGGGTTCCCCTGCGCGCTGCCTTGCTCCTTGGCTGGCTTGTTTTGAGCAGCCCCTCCCCCTTCTCTTCCGGCCACGCAGAATCCTCTAAGTAGGAATGCCTGTTCACTCCCTGATGGAGGAAGAGCAGGAAGAGGGGAGAGGGACAGGGAAAGAGGCAGATGTGGAGTTCACTGGGTCACCATGGAGCCCTGAAAGCTACAGTCTCCTAGGAACCCTGAAGGCTCCTAAATCTTTGAGCTTTTGTCAGAGGGTTTTGCTCCTGGAAGAGGTAGGAGAGCCCTTCCAGAGGACTGAATGTGCAAAATGGCAATATAATCCAATAGCTGTATTTTTAAGAATTTAAGCAGTCACTCTGCCATAAACAGTGGTCACCAGCAACCTTAATCCCCATCTGCCTTTTCCTTTCGTTTCCTTTTTCTTTAACCATTACAGAAAAGGTGGCTGGCAGGCTTGCCTCACAAGCTCCATGTATAGTACAGCTTCAGAAAGGCAAGGGGACAATCCCACCTAACAGAAGAAGTGAGAGAAAAAAGCTTTTAGATTTCTGGTAGCCAGGTGAAGACAACAGTTTCAGAGAGATCTGAGGAGAAGGGACAGTTTCCTCCCTTGATGTGGCTTCCCTCCTGCCTCCCCAGCCCACTACCCTGGCCCCTATGGGGAACAACACTGGGAGGTGGAGAGCATTGTTCTGAACTTCTGAGTTGCACAATTGACTTGTTCAGAGAATGTTGCAAAACCACCACAAGCTGTCTGGTAGGGAAGTGGGGCCAGGGTGAATAATACAGGGAAAATAGGGAAGCAGCAGGAGTACTGGAAGAGGCCACCTTACCCTCTTTCTTGCTGCCAGTAGCTTGGTGAGAGGAACAGAGTTGACAGAGCTACTTGCCATAGACTTTGAATACATCTTCCTCTAGCAGCCAGGAGTACTCATGGACTGTCTAGAAAGCACTGTGGATAGCACTTTCCCACTCAATTTCATGGTTCCTAAGCCCTCTGGAAACCTTAGAACTGGAACTTTGGTGCTAACCATAAACCCCTTGGAGGAACAGACATGGGGGAATACCCTTACCTTTGCCATCTGTGCCTGTACACCGCTGGCCTTCAGTGCTGTTACAGCTTTCTGTGCTGCTGAAGGGCTGTCAAAATCTACAAAGCCATAGCCTGGGACAGAGAAACAGCATCACTGGGAGGTGGGAGGTGTAAGGGACATAGGGAGGTCCAGGTTGTTCAGGAGACAGAGGAAGAGTTATCATCCATGTAACAGAAGCGGCAGGGAGAAAGAGCTATTGAGAGATTTCAGGTAGTTATCTACCTGCTTCTCAAACCGTGACGTGTGATCTACTTTGTGGCTAAGAATGCCAAGGCAATGAGCTACTGTGGTGTCCCTGCCTTTCTCCCTCCTTCTTAAGAAATTTGAGGTTTCAAGAGCTAGGCTCTTCTAATAACCCAAAGCTCCCCTATACCTCTAAAAAAATCCCCCCCTCTTTTCTTGATATATCCCAGAAATGCTAGGAATGTAGGGAATGCAGCCTCTCCAGAGCAGACCACCAGCCACCTGCTGGAAGAAGGCCCTCACCACCCCAACCTATAGCCCTTTCTCTTCCTTCTACTCTTCCAGCTCTATCTAGAACTGCTCAAAACCCCAATAAAACTATTCACCCTCAGAAAATAATACCCACCAAGATACTCCCAATAAAATACATTTACATGGCTTTGCTAAGCAGAAAAAAATCTCACTTACCCACTTCTACTGCACCATCCAGGGAAATACAAGGGCCAAAACAAGCCCAGTAGACTTAAAGGTGTTTTGTACAGTCGTCTGGCCTTGGGTCCCCTAAACAGCATTTTCAGCTCCAGCTATCTGGTCACCAAAGAATCTAAATATCTCCTAATCTTTTTTTTTTTTTTTTTTTTTTTTT
>NW_016107411.1:2619852-2623523 GCF_001604975.1 Cebus imitator | reverse complement strand
GACCAGGATGGTCTCGATCTCTTGACCTCGTGATCCACCCGCCTCGGCCTCCCAAAGTGCTGGGATTACAGGCTTGAGCCACCGCGCCCGGCCCTGCAGTCCTTATAATACCAACACATTTCTCTCTTCTTTCCCAAGACTCACACACTAGTTGGAAAGAGGTGACTGTCTTCTGGGGAAAGAAGCTGGGCAATGTCCACACAACAGAGTGTGTAGAGGCAGAGCTCCGGCTGGAATTCCCTGAGGACTAAAAACAATCTTTGACGTTACTTATCTTCTTAGGGAAAACACCACTGATCCTATGAAAAAACTATAGACATTTTTCTTCTCTGATATCCTATTCCCATCACCCCTCCACTGACCCCTTTAATTGAAGGTCAACATGAGCCAAATTGCTTTGGTTCAAAGCCACTTTTTAGCTGTGATCTTGAACAAGTCATTTAACCTTTTGGCATCTCAGCCTCATCATCCATAAAATGGAGATAGGATTGTTAGGAATGTGAAATGAATTAATAAATATAAATCATTAATGTCTACCACATGGTAAGCACTTAAAAATCTTAATTACTATGATTATTATTATATCCAAGGAACCTCAACTTTAATCTCTCTCTCTGTCTTACCATATTCTGAGACTTCTATTTCTCATTGTCAAGATTTGAGGGTGTTAGGAAGGGGAGTGGGAACTGTAGTATTAAATCACTGTGTGCGTGTGTGTGTGTGTGTGTGTGTGTGTGTGTCAGGGTCTGGCTCTGTTGCCCAGGCTGGAGTGCAGTAGTGTGAACATGGCTCACTGAAGCCTCAAACTCCTAGACTCAAGCAATTCTCCTGCTTCGGCCTCCTGAATAGCTGGGACCACAGGTGTGAACCACAACGTCTGGCTAATTTTTAAAATTATTTGTAGAGACAGGATCTTACTATGCTGCCCAGGCCGGTCTTGAACTCCTGTCTTTAAGCAATCCTTCTGCCTTGGCCTCCAAAAGTGCTGGGATTACGGCTGAGAGCCACCATGCCTAGCTCTAAGAAAATCATCTCATAAAAAAAAAAAATCATATAAATTTTGGTGATCAGGCAAAAGTGCCACATATCCTTTCTTCTTCTTCTTTTTTTTTTTTTTTGAGATGGGGTTTTGCTCTGTCACCCAGGCTGGAGTGTAATGGCACGATCTTAGCTCACTGCAACCTCTGTCTTCCAGGTTCAAGCGATTCTTCTGCTTTAGTCTCCCGAGTAGCAGGGATTACAGGCGCTTGCCATCACACCCAGCTAATTTTTACATTTTTAATAGAGACGAGGTTTCACCATGTTGGCCAGGCTGGTCTCAAACCCCTGAACTCAGGTGATCCACCTGCCTGGGCCTCCTAAAGTGCTGGGATTACAGGTGTGAGCCACCGCACCTGGCTTTGCGTATCCTTTCAATGTCATTCTGAAACACTGTCCAAAAGACTCATTCAAGGAATATTTCGTTATCCAGTGGGATGTTTCTTTGTTTGACTATTTACTACTGATTAAGGCCCAGACTTGGTAAAGATATATTCAAACTGATAGATTTTGGGGGTTTTATTTTATTCTTTTTTTTGAGACAGGGTCTCACTCTGTCACCCAGGCTGGAGTGCAGTGGTGTGATCTGGCTCACTGCAACCTCTGCCCCTTGGGTTCAAGTGATTCTCCTGCCTCAGCCTCCTAAGTAGCTGGGACTGCAGATGCATGCCACCATGCCCAGCTAATTTTTGTAGTAGAGAAGGCGTTTCACCATGTTGGACAGGCTGGTCTTGAATTCTTGGCCTCAAGTGATCTGCCTACTTCAGCCTCCCAAACTGCTGGCATTACAGGTGTGAGCCACCGCACTCAGCCCAGAGCAGAATATTGATTCAACTTCACCATATATTCATCCCTCAGTATTTGTGGGGGGTTTGTTCCAGGATCTCCTCCGTCCCCCTGCATGGATACCAAAATCCACCGATGCTTGTCTCCCCACTTTTTCTGAGACAGGATCTTGTTCTATCACCAAGGCTGGAGTGCAGTGGCTCAATAGCAGCTAACTGCAGCCTGCGAGATCAAGTTTAGCAGTGATCCTCCTACCTCAGCCTCCAGAATAGCTAGGATTATAGGCACATGCCACTATACTTGGCTAATTTTTTGTATTTTTTTTTGAGAGATGAGGTTTCATCATGTTGCCCATGCTAGTCTCAAATGCCTGCATTCAATCAATCCTCCTACCTCAGCCTCCCAAAGTGCTGGGATTACAGGTGTGGGCCACTATGCCTGATCTATTTATTTTTTTCAGACAGGGCTTCACTCTGTCGCCCAGGCTGGAGTACAGTGGCATGATCATAGCCCACCGTAGCCTCAACCTCCCAAGCTCAGCTTCCTGAGTAGCTGGGACTACAGGTACAGGCCACCACATCTGGCTAATTTTTAAATTTTTTGTAGAGACAGAGGTCTCACTATGTTGCCTAGGCTGGTCCTGAACTCCTGGGCTCAAGTGATCCTCCCACCTCAGCTTCCCAATGTGCTGGAATTACAGGCATGAGCCACTGCACTTGGCTGAGTTATAGATATTTGTCCAGTAAACATGCAAATGATTTCTGTACAGTAGAAAAAATAATTGCAAAGGTTAGTGGGTTTACTATCCTGTAGGACATAAACCAGTTTTTTATCTAATGTAGCAATCTTATTCTAACATTCTTTCTTCATTTCCTATATATAGTTCCTCAAATGCTTTTTGAACTCATTTTGCCATCCTGCTGGTTCCCTCATTAATGAGTTAAAAAAACTTTTGACACATCATTTGATA
This sequence comes from Cebus imitator, assembly GCF_001604975.1. Lineage (NCBI taxonomy): Eukaryota > Metazoa > Chordata > Mammalia > Primates > Cebidae > Cebus > Cebus imitator. The sequence goes on along the minus strand of NW_016107411.1, from coordinate 2,620,729 downwards.
TTTGTATGACAGTTGTGTTTTTCTTTCTTTCTTTTTTTTTTTTGAAACGGAGTTTCGCTCTTGTTGCCCGGGCTGGAGTGCAGTGGCGAGATCTTGGCTCACTGCAACCTCCACCTCCCAGGTTCAAGCAATTCTCTTACCTCAGCCTCCCGAGTAGCTAGGCTTACAGGCATGCACCACCACACCCAGCTAATTTTTGTATTTTTAGTAGACACAGTTGTGTTTTTCTTTGTTTTTTTTTGAAACAGAGTTTCACTCTTGTTGCCCAGGCTGGAGTGCAGTGGCACGATCTCTGCTCACTGCAACCTCCGTCTCGCGGGTTCAAGCGATTCTTCTGCCTCAGCCTCCCAAGTAGCTGGGATTACAGGCATGCACCACCATGCCCAGCTAATTTTGTATTTATAGTAGAGACAGGGTTTTGCCATGTTGGTCAGGCTGGTCTTGAACTCCTGACCTCACATGATCCACCAGCCTCAGCCTCCCAAAGTGCTGGGATTACAGGCATGAGGCACTGTGCCCAGCCTGACAGTTGTATTTTATAACTTTTTGAAAATTATACTTTGGTAGCAGAGTCACATGGAACTTCTAAAACTTTAGTAGAGAATCACAGATCAGGGATTATATTAGAGTTGTTCCACTAGAAAAAAGCCTCTACATTCTACTCCAGGAAGGTGAAAATATTAAAGAGACAGAACAGAAATCACTAACAAAGTCAGAAGTACAAGAGCTAATTGAAAATAGTTGGTAGGCCGGGTGCGGTGGCTCACGCCTATAATCCCAGCACTTTGGGAGGCCGAGGCGGGTGGATCACGAGGTCAAGAGATCGAGACCATCCTGGTCAACATGGTGAAACCCCGTCTCTACTAAAAATACAAAA
>NW_016107411.1:2618458-2619662 GCF_001604975.1 Cebus imitator | reverse complement strand
AAAAAAAAAAAAAAAAAAAAAAAAAAAAAATAGTTGGTAAGGACTGAATATGAGAACAATACCCCAAACAAGCAATTTTCCCATCTCTCCTTCCATCCCTAAAGAACATATGATGATTGATTTCTTTTTACTCCTTGGGGGCATCTCACTGACTTTTTTAGTGGAACTTCTGTGATCCAAAGGATTAGACAGAATAAGCCAAGCAATGCCCTGGAGGCTGGGAACAGAACACTTTAAAATGAGGGTGAGGATGGATGTGGCTATCCTAGCCCTTCCAGGCTACATACTTGGATTCATTCCCAAATTTAGGCAAGGGGAGGGACTCATGAGAAGTCTGACTGTAGGGCAGAGGACACACATGCTGTTATCCCTATCAAGGCCGCAGGGTGGAGCTTGCTGTGGTCTAGCAGCTGAGACTTTGAGCTCAGAATTTCCACTGCAGCTGGCAACAGCTGGGTCACTGCTGCTGCTTCCTTGAAGAAGCCCTTCCGAGAACCAGAAGTTCCAGTCCTAGACTCCACGCCTCTCCTTCCCACATACCAGACTTTAGGATCCAGCAATATTTACTTCCTCTACAACCCAGGGAGAGACAACTGGGAGAAAGGGAGGAAGTCCTTCTACGCATGAGAAACATCCTTCCTAGAAAGGCTTAACTCCCTGCTCACAGCAGGCAGAGGGCTCTGCCCACCTGCTCTGCTCAGCCTCCTTCTCCTCAGGACTCCTCTGGCACCTCTTTCATCCCTGCCTCTCCACGGTCCCTTTTTGGGCCCCTTCGATCCTACATGCTGCCCTTGACTATTCTTATCCTTCAGACACAGCAAAAGATAAGGCAACTGTTCAGAACGGCAAAATACAAGTCCCTCTGTATCTGTGGGCGTCCCACTTGTGGATTCAACCAGCCATTGGATTGAAAATATACAGGAAAAAAATAGCCCAAAACACTGTTGGGTGCTATGCTTAGTACCAAGGTGACAAAATAATCTGTATACACCAAATACCTGAATCCCGAGTTTACCTATATAACAAACCTGCATATGCACCCTTTAACCTAAAATAAAAGTTAAAATATTAAAAAAAAAAGGATGGTTGCGGCCAGGCACAGTGGCTCAAGTCTATAATCCCAGCACCTTGGGAGGCCGAGGCGGGAGGATCATGAGGTCAAGAGATCGAGACCATCTTGGCCAACATGGTGAAACCCCGTCTC
>NW_016107411.1:2615627-2617998 GCF_001604975.1 Cebus imitator | reverse complement strand
AAAAAAAAAAAAAAAAAAAAAAAAAAAAGGATGGTTGCATCTTTACTGAACATGTACAGACTTTTTTTCTTGTCATTCCCTAAACAATATACTGTAGCATTTATTTACATGGCATTTGTATTGTATTAGGTATTATAAGTAATGTAGAGATAATTTTAAAGTATATGGGAGCATGTGCGTAGGTTATATGTAAATACCACACCATTTAATTTTATTATTATTATTTTTTGAGACAGAGTCTCACTTTGTCACCCAGGCTGGAGTACAGTGGCATGATCTTGGCTCACTGCAACTTCCACTTTCCAGGTTGAAGCGATTCTCCTGCCTCAACCTCCCGAGTACCTGGGACTATAGGTGCCCACCACCACACCTGGCTAATTTTTGTAGTTTTAGTAGAGATGGGGTTTCACCATGTTGGCCAGGCTGGTCTCGAACTCTCGAACTCAGGTGATCTGCCTGCCTTGGCCTCCCAAAGTGCTGCGATAACAGGTGTGAGCCACCGTGCCCAGCCACTACACTGTTTTGAATAAGGGACTTGAGGCCAGGCACAGTGGCTCATGCCTGCAATCCCAGCTTTTGGGGAGGCTGAGGTGGGAGGACTAATGATTGAACCCATTAGTCTGAGACCAGCCTGGGTAACATGATGAAACCTCATCTCTTAAAAAAATGCAAAAAATTAGCCAAACATGGTGGCATGTACCTGTAGTTCTAGCTACTCAGGAGGCTGAGGTGGGAAGGTCACTTGAGCCCTGGAGGCTACAGTTAGCTGTGATTATGCCACTGCACTCCAGCCTTGGTGACAGAACAAGATTCTGTCTCAAAAAAAAAGAAAAAAAAAGGGTGGGCTAGGTGCAGTGGCTCACACCTGTACTCCCAACACTTTGGGAGGCTAGGCGGGCAGATCTCCCGAGGTCAGGAGTTTGAGACTAGCCTGGCCAATATGGTGAAACCCTATCTCCACTAAAAATACAAAAATTAGCTGGGGGTGCGGTGGTGGGTGCCTGTAGTCACAGCTACTTGGGAAGCTGAGGCAGGAGAATCGCTTGAACCTGGGAGGTTGCAGTGAGCCAAGATCACACCACTGCACTCCAGCCTGGGCAATAGAGTGAGACTCCATCTTAAAAAAAAAAACAAACAAAAAAAGGGTGGGGACATGAGCATTAGTGAATTTTGGTATCCATGCAGGGGGACAGAGGAGGTCCTGGAACAAATCCCCCACAGATACTGAGGGACAAATATATGGTAAAGTCTAATTAAGATTCTTCTTTGGCTGGGCATGGTGGCTCATGCCTGTAATCCCAGCACTTTGGGAGGCCAAGGTGGACACATCATCTGAGGTCAGGAATTTGAGACCAGCCTGGCCAACACGGTAAAACCCCATCTCTACTAAAAACACAAAAATTAGTCAGGTGTGCTGGTATGTGCCTGTCATCTCAGCTACTTGGGAGGTTGAGACACAGTCTTAAAAAAAAAAATTCTGTTCTGTCTTCTGGTGTGAGAGAATTTTTGTAGCATATTACATTTAGTACAAGAAACAAAATATAGAAATTGAGGACCTAGATTGATATGATACTCTTTCCCTCCCTCATAAAGCAACATTTATGCCAATTCTCACCTCTCAAAAATTACTAGTCCAAGACAGTCCCCTCAGTTCCACTTATATACCTTTCTAGCAAGGTAAGCTGAGATAACGGACTAGTTTTTAAAATTAAGAAAAAATTTTTTTTTTTTTTACTATATTTTTTATAAAGACAAGGTCGTACTATGTTGCCCAGCCTAGTTTTGAACTCCTGAGCTCAAGTGATCCTCCTGCCTTGGCCTCCCAAGGTGCTAGGATTACAGGTGTGTGCCACCATGCCCAGCCCAAGGACCAGTTTTATATCTACTCCAGACTTTATTTTTTATTGGTTATTATTTTTTGAGCTGGACATCCGTGCACTCTTGCCGTTTTTCCAGCATTCTAATTGGGCAATTCCATGGTTCAAATCTGCTAAAAAGAATTCCAAAGGATCTTTATGGAGTAGATCCAGAGTGATCGCTTCTATCTCCACCTTCTTTGTCTGCTAATTTGAGGTCTCCATTCACAAGTAATATCTCCAGCAGCAGAAAGTCTCCGAAGAGCATGATTCGATCAGCAAGTCCCACTTTCTTCCGTGCCCACTGCCAGCTCTCTCATGCCTTCTAATTAACATCTATAGAGATTTCGAACATTTCTATTCAAGGTGTAAGGACAGCAGTCTTTCCACTAAGATCATCAGGTTGGGGGCAGTGCTGGAAATAAAGCTGGATATTAGGCTTTAAAGGCCAGTCTGACCCTGGCTTTCCTTAAAGAAACCCATAAAGGCTTTATCATATATATCAGTAGCAGGTA
>NW_016107411.1:2611135-2614134 GCF_001604975.1 Cebus imitator | reverse complement strand
CCTCGGCCTCCCAAAGTGCTGGGATTACAGGCTTGAGCCACCGCGCCCGGCATGGGCATTTTTTAAAACAATATTCAGGCCAGGCCTGATGGCTCACACTTATAATCTCAACACTTTGGAAGGCTGAGGTGGGTGGATCACCTGAGGTCAGGAGTTCGTGCCCAGCCTGATCGACATGGTGAAACCCTGTCTCTACTAAATACAAAAAATTAGCCGGGCATGGTGGCACACGCCTGTAATCTCAGATACTCATGAGGCAGAGGCAGGAGAATCACTTGAACCTGGGAGGCAGATTGCAGTGAGCCAAGATTGTGCCATTGCCCTCCAGCCTGGGCAACAAGAATGAAACTCCGTCTCAAAAAAAAAAGCAACTTTCAGATGACAGAATAAAATAAGGCAAATAAGGCTTACCATCATACTACCAGTGGTGGAGATGGAAGTACTTACTTTTTTTAAAAGAGGCAGTGTCTTGCTCTGTTGCCCAGGCTGGAGTACAATGGTGCAATTATGGTTCACTGCAACCTCAACTTTCTCGGCCTAAGCGATCCTTCCACCTCAGCCTCCTGAGTAGCTGGGATTACAGGCATGCACTACAAATGCCTGGCTAATTTTGTTTTCATTTTTTGTAGAGATAGAGTCTCCCTATGCAGCCCAGCAATCCTCCTGCCTCAGCCTTCCAAAGTGAGATTACAGGCCTGAGCCACAGCACCCAGCCAAAAAGTTGGCAAAAGACATAAACAGACACTTTTCTTTTTTTTTTTTTGAGACAGAGTTTCGCTCTTGTTACCCAGGCTGGAGTGCAATGGCCCGATCTCGGCTCACCACAACCTCCGCCTCCTGGGTTCAGGCAATTCTTCTGCCTCAGCCTCCTGTGTAGCTGGGACTACAGGCACGCGCCACCATGCCCAGCTAATTTTTTGTAGTTTTAGTACAGACGGGGTTTCACCATGTTGACCAGGATGGTCTTGATCTCTTGACCTTGTGATCCACCCGCCTCAGCCTCCCAAAGTGCTGGGATTACAGGCTTGAGCCACCGCGCCTGGCCAACAGACACTTTTCAAAAGAAGAAATACATGTGGCCAACAATCATATGAAAAAAAGCTCAACATCACTGAACATTAGAGAAATGCAACTCAAAACTCCAATGAGATACCATCTCATACCAGTCAGAATGGCTAGTATTAAAAAAAAAAACAACAGATGCTGGTGAGGTTATCAGGCTATGGAGAAAAGGGAACACTTATACACTGTTGGTGGGAGTGTAAATTAGTTCAACCATTGTGGAAGACAATGTAGTGATTCCTCAAAGACCTAAAAACAGAAATTTCATTTAAACCAGCAATCCCATTGCTGGATACATACCCAAACGAATAGAAATCATTCTATCATAAAGACACAAGCACATGTATGGTCGCTGCAGCACTATTCACAATAGCAAAGACATGAAATCAATCTAAATGCCCATCAATGGTGGACTGGATAAAGAAAATGTTGTACATATACAAATGGAATACTATGCAGTCATAAAAAAGAACAAGATCCCATCATCTGCAGGAACATGGTTTGAGCTGGAGGCCATTATCCTTAGCAAACTAACGTAAGAACAGAAAACCAGATACCGCATGTTCTCACTTGTAAATGGGAACTAAGCGATGAGAACACATAGTTACATTAAGGGGAACAATACACACTGGGGTCTGTCCGAGGGTGGAGGGTGAGAGGAGAGAGAAAACAAGAAAAATACCTAGTGGATTACCAGGTTTAATACCGGAGTGACAAAATAATTTGCAAAACAAACCCCCATGAGACAAGATTACCTACTTAACAAACCTGCACATGTACCCATAAACTTAAAAGTTAAATAAATTTTAAAAAAGAATCATTTAAAAATTTCTGATTACTAGCTCTGCAATAATAATAATAATATACTGGTTCAGGCACAGTGGCTCACACCTGTAATCCTAGCACTTTGGGAGGCTGAGGTGAGAGAATTGCTTAAACCCAAGAGTTTGAGACCAGCTTGTGCAACATAGCAAGACCCCGTCTCTACAAAAAAATACAAATTAGCTGAGGCCAGGCGCTGTGGTCATGCCTGTAATCCCAGCACTTTGGGAGGCCAAGGCAGGTGGATCCCTGAGGTCAGGAGTTCAAGACCAGCTTGGCCAACATGGTGAAATCCTGTCTCTACTAAAAGTATAAAAATTAGCCAGGTGTGGTGGCGGGCACCTGTAATCCCAGCTGCTCAGGAGGCTGAGGCTGGAGAATTGCTTGAACCCTGGAGGCAGAGGTTGCAGTGAGTCAAGGCTGCAGTGAGCGGAGGTCACGCCACTGCACTCCAGCCTAGGCAACAAGAGTGAAACTCTGTCTCAGTAAGAGGGTGATTTCACGCCAGGAGTTCACGACGAGCCTAGGAAAAACATAAGTGAGACTCCTGTCTCTACAAAAAAAAAAAAAAAAAAAAAATTAGCTGAGCATGGTAGCATGTGCCTGTAGTCTCAGGTACTTGGAAGGCTAAGGTAGGAGGACTGCTTGAGCCCAGGAGGTTGAGATACGATCATGTCATTGTACTACAGCCTGGGCGACAGAGTAAGACTCTGTCCCAAAAAATATATATATTGGTGGGTCTATTCCCTCTCCACTATCACTACTATCATATGATTTGCACCATCTGACTTAAAATACAGTCAATGGATAGAGAAAATGTGGTACATATATACCATGGAATACTATCCAGCCATAAAAAGAATGAGATCATGTCTTTTGCAGGAACATGAATGGAGCTAGAGGCCATTATCCTCAGCAAACAAATGCAGAAACAGAAAATCAAATACTGCATATTTTCACTTATAAGTGGGAGCTAAATAATGAGAATCTATGAGCACAAAGAGGGGTACAATAGACACTGGGGTCTGCTTGAGAAAGGAAGGTAAGAGGAAGAAGAGGAACAGGAAAAATACTATCAAGTACTATGCTTAGTACCTGGGTGATGAATTAATCTG
>NW_016107411.1:2603866-2608659 GCF_001604975.1 Cebus imitator | reverse complement strand
GGAGATTCTTCCATCTCTAACAGATACATAAGTAGCCAAAAAAAAAAAAAAAAAAAGAAAATAGAAAAGAGGCTGTTGGTCTGCTACCACGGTTACCATCTTGGTTTTAATAGTAAGGTTTTAGATATAGTTTAAAAATATGACTTAGTCAATAATGAACTTACTACAAGGCCTTAAAAAATTCCTAGAAAAGAAGATATGGCTCAGAAGAAAACAACTTTTTTTTTGAGCATCTGAAATCCTTTATTAGAACATCATTGCCGTTTGCCAAACAGAAGACACAGACAGCAGACAAACAGTGAAAACAGAGCCCAGTGACCAGAGCTGGCCCCTTGGCTAGGGACCCTCCCCTACTACCTGGTGGATCAGTCTAGCAACTGTCCCTCCCCAGACCCCCAGGCCTTTGGCATAATGCCGATGGGGGGCTGCAGGCAGTGAAGCCCCTTGACTCGACGCAGAGACTTCAATGGGTGTTGGAGAGTGGGGACAGTGGAGAGGCCAGAAAAGGCTGGGCAGAGCAGCACAAGTGGAGGAAGCCAGGAGCAGGGGAGATGGTATCTATCTGGAGAACAACTTTTATCTCTTGCTATTCTCATGCACCTTCTGAAATTGTGCATGGGTTTGACACCAAAGAAAAATGGTAGAAAAATATTCACTTTAAGGGTAAGAGAATCTGGGTGGGGGGGAAGGTTAAGAAAGACCCTAAGTAAAGCTTATCTGGCTTCCTAAAACAATTTGCAGACAAAGACCCTGTAAACTAATCATATGTGTACCTATACTATGTAAGAGAGAAAGGGGTAATACATATGAGCACTCAGGGAATTGACATATTCTTACTGGAGAAGGGAAGAATAAAAAGAAGCTATGGTTTCTCCAGCGCCCTACAATAGATTCTCTCTTTATGTTTCTCAGCTGAGGAATTTCTAATTCTTTAACAAGAGAGCCTCATAAATTCTTTTATATCCAAATTGATGGAGAAATGAAGGCTAGGATAGGCAATGGCTTACTATAGAGCAAAAAGCCTAAAGAATTTACCTCTTGATCAGAAGGAACAAGTCCCACAGTGTTTTTGCTGACTGTAAGCTCCATAAAGGCAGAAAATTGTCTGAGTTGCCCATCTTTGAATCTATAGTGACTAGCACATGGTAGACATTAAATATTTATCGATAAATAATATCATCAGTTAATATTATCAGCTAATATCATCATCATGAATGAGCTGACTTCTCAGCTCTGTTCAATCACTGATAAAGTGAACTACCAGGGGAGCAGTTTTATCTCTATACTTCTTTCATGTTATTTTGGCCTCAAATATAGTTCAGAATGTGGTTGGTATCAGTTCTCAGCAGCTGCTTAAAAGCTAAAAGACAGGCCAGGCACGATGGTTCACACCCGTAATCCCGGCACTTTGGGAGGCTGAGGCGGGTGGATCACCTGAGGTCAGGAGTTCAAGACCAGCCTAACCAACATTGGGAAACCCCATCTTACTAAAAATACAAAAATTAGTTGGGTGTGGTGGCACATGCTTGTAATCCCAGCTACTCAGGAGGCTAAGGCAGGAGAATCGGTTGAACTCAGGAGGCGGAGGTTGCAGTGAGCTGAGATCATATCACTACACTCTAGCCTGGGCGACATAGTGAGACTTCATCTCAAAACAACAAAAAAAAAGCAAAGTAATGTTTAGTATTGTAATCATTACAGTGATGTACTTTTGCATTAAGCACTTAAGATCCTATGATCCCCAGAGATTTCTATAGGGTATTTTATAGCATAATTATCTATCCTTTATTTATTATTATTATTTTTCAGAGACAGGGTCTTGCTATGTTGCTCAGGCTGGTCTTGAACTCCTGGGCTCAAGCAATCCACCAGCCTTGGCCTCCCAAAATGCTGGGATTACAGGCCTGAGTGAGCCACTGTGACCACCCTGTCTATTCTTTAAATACCACACCATCAATTTATAGGGAATTGAGGTCTTTCTCACTCCCTCTCTTTCTTCCTTTTTTTTTTTTTTTTTTTTTTTTATACCCGAAAAACAAGAAAGAAATATGAATCACAATTCCAAGGGCAATTATTTTTTTTTTTTTAAGACACAGACTCTAGCTCTGTCTTCCAGGCTGGAGTGGTATGGCATGATTATGCTCACTGTAACCTCAGACTCCTGGGCTCAAGTAGTCCTCCTACGTCAGTGAGTAGCTAGGACTACAGGCACACAGCACCACACATGGCTAATTTTAAAAAACATTTTTGGCTGGGCACGGTGGCTTACGCCTGTAATCCCAACACTTTGGGAGATCAAGGTGGGTGGATCATGAGGTTAAAGAGATTGAGACCACCCTGGCCAGTATGGTGACACCCCATCTCTACTAAAAATACAAAATTTAGCTGGGTGTGGTGGCGCATGCCTGTAATCCCAGCTACTCAGGAGGCTGAGACAGGAGAATCGCTTGAACCTGGGAGATGGAGGTTGTAGTGAGCTGAGATCGCACCACTGTGCTCTAGCCTGGCGACACAGTAAGACTCCATCTCAAAAAAAAAAAATTTTTTTTTGGCTGGGTGTGGTGGCTCATGCCTGTAATCCAGCATTTTGGGAGGCAGAGTGAGAGGACTATTTGAGGCTAGAGTTTGAGACCAGCCTGGGTAACATGGCAAAATGCTCTCTCTACAAAAAATACAAAAATTAACTGGGCATGGTGGCACGTACCTGTAGTCCCAACTACTCTGGAGACTGAGGTGGGAGGATCACTGGAGCCCAGGAGGTGGAGGTTGCAGTGAGCTGAGATGGTGTCACTGCATTCCAGCCTGGGTGACAGAGTGAGACCTGGTCTCAAAAAAAAAAAAAACCCAAAATTTGTAGAGGTGGGGTCTTGCTATGTTGCCCAGGCTGATCTCAAACTTCTGGCCTCAAATAATCCTCCCACTTCAGCTTCCCAAAGTACTTGGATTACAGGTGTGAGCCACCATACCTGGCCAAGGTCTTCATAATATTATATCTTGAAGATCTCAGTCTCAGTCCTAGACAATTAAAGAAGAACAAAACAGAAGGATTTGCTATATAATCTTGACAAAAGTAACTTTCTGAGTGAGTCAGAGAGAGGTAGTCCTCAAATGTTCAGGGCCAGCTCACTGAGTAGGTATCCATGTACTTGGCTGCCTGCCTGAAATCCCTAAATCTTTTTTTAAGTGTTTATATTCTTTTACTCAGAAATTCCACTTGTAGGGATGCTTACATATGTGCACAAATATATATGTACAAGGATATTCATTGCATCATTCATTTATAAAAGACTGAAAAGGCATATGCTCATCAGCGAGAAAACTAGTTACATAAATTAAAGTGCATACATAAAAGGAGTACCATGTAAGCCATTAAAAATAATATTGCACATCTGGCCAGGTGCTATGGCTCACACCTGTAATCCCAGAACTTTGGGAGGCCAAGGTGGGCAGGTCACCTGAAGTCAGGAGTTCAAGACCAGCCCGACCAACATGGAAAAACCCTGTCTCTACTAAAAATACAAAATTAGCCAGACATGGTGGCACATGCCTGTAATCCCAGCTACGGGGGAGGCTGAGGCAGGAGAATCACTTGAGCCCAGGAGGTGGAGGTTGCGGAGAGCCAAGATCGCGCCATTGCACTCTAGCCTGGGCAACAAGAGCAAAACACTGTCTCAAAATAATAATAATAATAATATGGCGCATCTATGTATCTTTTCCTGGAAGGATACTAAAAAATACTATTAAATGAAAAAACTAAGCTGTTTAGTACCATTATTACCAATGTTAATATTATCATTTAATTTATTTAAAACATTTTAAGTTCTGGGATACATGTGGTTATATAGAAAAACAGATGCCATGATGGTTTGCTGCACCTATTAACCCATAACCTAGGTATTAAGCCCAACATGCATTAGCTATTATCTTGATGCTCTCCCCCACCTGGGCCTGTTGTTGTTCCCCTCCCAATGTCCATGTGTTCTTATTGTTGAGCTCCCATTTGTAAGCAAGAACATGCAATGTTTGGTTTTCTGTTTCTGTGTTAGTCAGCTGAGGATAATGGCTTCCAGCTCCATCCATGTTCCTGCAAAGGACATAACCTGCTTCCCTTTTATGGCCACATAGTATTCCATGGTATATATGTACCAGATTTTCTTTATCCAGTCTATCACTGGTGGGCATTTGGGTTGATTTCATGTCTTTGCTATTGTGAAGAGAAAGCTCTAAATCTTTAATAAAATGTGCTTTCCACGAAGGCATCTCAAGTTCTCCTCAATCCTTGACAGCTGAGAGGGGAAACATCAAGCCTCTGCAGACAGATGACAGCTCAATATGGGTGAATTATCTATATCTGCAAAGGAAGAATTCTGCCCTTCATTCTAGTTTTAAAAGAATTCAGCTGGATGTGGTGGCTCACGCCTGTAATCCCAGCATTTTGGAAGGTCGAGGCGGGCGGATCACTTGAGGTCAGGAGTTCGAGACCAGCCTGGCCAACATGGTGAAACCCTGTCTCTAACTAAAAATACAAAAATTAGCTGGGCGTGGTGGCATGCACCTACAGTCCCGGCTACTTGGGAGGCTGGGACAGGAGAATCATTTCAGCTGAGGAGGTAGAGGTTGCAGTGAGCTGAGATTGTGTCACTGGACTCTAGCCTGGGTAACAGAGAAAGACTGTCTCAAAAAATAAATTAAAAGAATTATTTTATGAAAAAAAGACTCGGCCGGGCACGGTGGCTCAAGCCTGTAATCCCAGCACTTTGGGAGGCCGAGGCGGGTGGATCACGAGGTCAAGA
>NW_016107411.1:2601859-2603670 GCF_001604975.1 Cebus imitator | reverse complement strand
ATTAATATCTCCTTTATATGCCTACATTTCTAAGGCAATATATTAGCTTTTAGTTAATAAATCAAACTTCAAGACTCATCATCATTACCAGGCTTTTCCTGCTTTCCCTGCATAATCTTTTAAAATTAAAATTTTTTTTTTTATTTTAAGAGACAGGGCCTTACCATGTTGCCCAGGCTTGAACTCCGGGGCTCAGAGGATCCTCTCACATAGCTAGAACTATAGGCATGTACCACTACCATACCTGACTAGTTGTATGTGTGTGTGGTTTTTTAAGTACTCAATTTTTTTTTCCCTGACATGGAGTCTCGCTCTATTACCCAGGCTGGGGTGCAGTAGCCCGATTTCGGCTCACTGCAACCTTGGCCTCCTGGGTTCAAGTGGTTCTCCTGCCTCAGCCTCCCAAGTACTTGGGACTACAGGTGAATACCACCACACCTGGCTAATTTTTGTGTTTTTAGTAGAGATGGAGTTTTGCCATGTTGGCCAGGCTGATCTTGAGCTCCTGACCTCAGGCCATCCACCTACCTCAGCCTCCCAAAATGCTGGGATCATAGGCATGAGCCACCATGCCTGGCCTCAAGTACTCAAATGTTTACTAAGTGAATGAATTAACCAATGTTTATTCTAAAAGCATTCAACATATATCCATCAAGCAGATAATCTCAAATTCTGCAAGTCTAAAATTAATTTCTGCACCTTTTCCTGAACTCCCTTATTTCTAATATCTCTTAACTTGTCTGACTGCTTCTGTTCTCCTACAACTCCAAACCACCCTCAATAATGAAGCCAGCATTAGCCTTCTCAAGTATATGTGATCATGTCATTTCTCTCTATATAAACCCATTAATGTTTCTCACTCACTTCCAGTGTACTTCATAAGAAGACTCATACCTACAATACTCTTTTACTGGATAACTTTACATAGGATATACATTTTTGTACATGATGATATGCTACCATTCCTTACTTCTAAAAGCAAATCTAATATCATCCCAGGCATCTAAGATTTTAGGCCAAATGGGATGGCTCTGCTTAAATCTTGAAATCATGAGGGGCACAGTGCAATTATGAGTCCTCTTCTAAATGGCCACTAATTAAAATGTCTTGTGTCATTCCACCTCATGAGCATAAACCAAGGTTATGAGTAAAAACCTGCAAGTCTTCCTTTTCTTCTAGGAGCCAAATAAAACTGCATGCCATTCATAGGGGTGAAGCAAATTGATGGATATTATAGCAGAAATCTATCCCTATCTTTTTATTTTTATTTTTTGAGACAGCATCTTGCTCTGTCACTCAGGCTGGAGTACAGTGGTACAGTCATAGCTCATGCAGCCTCAAACTCCTGGACTCAAGTGATCTTCCTGCTTCAGCCCCCCCAAGTAGCTAGGACTACAGGTGCATGCCACCATATCTGGCTAATTTCTAAATTTTTTGTTATGTTGCTCAGGCTGGTCTTGAATTCCTGGTCTCAAGTGATCCTCCTGCCTCAGCCTATCCCTTCCCTTCTATTTTTTTTTTTTTTTTAATACGGAGTCTTGCACTGTCACACAGGCTGGAGTGCAGTGGCATGATTTTGGCTCACTACAACCTCTGCCTCCTGAGTTCAAGTGAGTCTCCTACCTCAGCCTCCCAAGTAGCTGGGATTACAGACACCCACACCACACCCTGCTAATTTTTGTATTTTCAGTAGAGACAGGGTTTCACTATGTTGGCCAGACTGCTCTCAAACTCCCTATATCAGGTGATCTACCCACCTCAGCCTTCCAAAGTGCTGGAATTACAGGCATAAGCCACCACGCCTGGCCTTT
>NW_016107411.1:2595413-2601462 GCF_001604975.1 Cebus imitator | reverse complement strand
TGTTGACCAGGATGGTCTCGATCTCTTGACCTCGTGATCCACCCGCCTCGGCCTCCCAAAGTGCTGGGATTACAGGCTTGAGCCACCGCGCCTGGCCAATTTTTCTATTTTTTGTAGAGACAGGGTTTCAGCATGTTGATCAAGCTGGTCTCGAACTCCTGAGCTCAAGCAATATGCCCATCTCAGCCTCCCAAAGGCATGAGAGCCACTGTGCCTGGCCTATTCTATCCTTTTTTTTCTTTTTTTTTGAGAAGACGGAATCTTGCTCTGTTGCCCAGGCTGGAGTGCAGTGGCGTGATCTGGGCTCACTGCAACCTCCACCCGCCGGGGTTCCAGCGATTCTCCTGCCTCAGCCTCCTGAGTAGCTGGAACTACAGGTGCACACCACGATGCTTGGCTAGTTACTGTATTTTTTTTCGTAGAGACGGGATTTCACTATATTGGCAGGCTGGTCTCGAACTCCTGACGTGATTCACCTGCCTTGGCCTCCCAAAGTGCTGAGATTACAGGTGCGAGCCACTGCACCTGGCCGTCTATCCTTTTCTTAAGAGAAACTTGGAGAACTGACAATTCAGTCAATTCAGCTCCTCTAATAACCCTGATACTGATTATCACATGAAAATGACATTTAGGACATATCAATAAATAGTAAAGGAGATTTAAGATTTAGAATCTGCTGCAGTTGATGAAATCCACCATAGTACAGGAGGATTAAGGAAAAAATCTGGCTTTTCATTTTCTAGCATAGGGCCTGACATAGGACTGATGGCCCCTGGGAACTATTTCAAACTAGTAGGAGTGACAACACAGTCCTATCTTTCCCTTTCCCAGAATATTCATTAATTTGGGGAAAAGGCTGATAGGATATAGACATAAAAATATATAACTCCTTCATCTCTCACCCAGAAAAAGAAAAATCGAGTTCCCCTGTTCCCGTAGCAGAAACTTCATGTTTCTTGTCTTACTGAGTCACATGAAACTAGGAGAAAAGAGAGTGTCCTTCCATTTGCTCTCTTTCAAGAGATCATAATGATAGGGTGGCACAATGCCTACTTCCCAATCACTAGGGTTTCATCAGATCTTTTAAGAGAATGATCCAATCAGATGAGCTACTTGTAATCAGAATCTAGTATAAGTTTAAACACTGTCTTTACAGAAGCTGTATTTCTGGCCAGGCCCAGTGGATCAAACCTGTAATCTGAGCACTTTGGGAGGCAGAGGCAGGTGGATCGCTTGAGACCAGAAGTTCAAGACCAGCAACATGGTGAAACCCTGTCTCTACTAAAAATACAAAAATTAGTCAGGCGTGGTGGCACACATCTGTGATCCCGGCTACTCAGGAGGCTGAGGCAGAAGAATCACATGAACCTGAGAGGTGGAGGGTGCAATGAGCCAAGATCATACCTCTGCATTCCAGCCTGGGTGACAGAGTGAGACTTTGTCTCAGAAAACAAAACAAATTAAAAAGCTGTTATTTCTCAAAATTAAGCTCTCCAATCAAGTTTTCATTTAGCCTAGTTTAATAAAATTCATGAATCCTGTATCTATTCATTTGCCCTTAAAGTGATCCTCACCCTGGGCCCTTAACTATGAATGGGTAGAGCAGAAGAAAACCCGATCCCACATCTGCTATCTGGCTAAGTTCCTGGAACGCAATAGGCATGGATATTTGTTAAAAGGAGTGAAATAAACACAGGGTTTGTTAATTGTGTCATGTTAATACATCCCTAAAAAGTCTCACAGATACACAATCCAGTGGCCTAACATCAAAATTCCTAATGCAATCAGATGTGGATGATCCCCAAAACATGTTCCTGGAGCCAGTGGTCTCCAGGACATGTAACATATCTGAATGATTTGCCTATAATACACTATTTCCTGGGTTCCAAGTCATTGTTGTACCACCTAGTAAGAGAAATCCACTTTCTCTGAGAACTAACAGACCCTGTAATAATTAGCCATGAAATCCTTTGCACTATTTCAGTCATTCAGCAAATATTTGTTTTTTGAGACAGAGTTTTTTACTCTATTGCCCAGGCTGGAGTGCAGTAGCATAATCTCAGCTCACTGCAACTTCTATCTCCCAGGTTAAAGTGATCCTCCTGCCTCAGCCTCCCAGGTATCTGCGATTACAGGCATGTGCCACCATGCCTGGATAATTTTTGTATTTTTAGTAGAGATGGGGTTTCACTATGTTGGCCAGGCTGGTCTCAAACTATTGACCTCATGTGATCTGCCCACCTTGGCAACCTCCCAAAGTTCTGGGATTACAGGGGTGAGCCACCATGTCCAGCCAAGCAAATATTTGAATACCAGCTATGTACAAACACTGCTTGATGCTGTGGGGACTCATAGATGAGTGCTGTATGAGTGAAATATTTAATAATATATTTATGTATTAACATGCTCCACAGGGAAGTACATAATAAATTTAAATGCACACCCACAAGGAGTCATTAACAATTCACAAACTAGAGTTTATAATCTAGAAAAGTAGCAGAATGTGCTTGGCTCTGGCTCATGCCTGTAATCCCAGCACTTTGGGAGGCTAAGGTGGGTGGATCGCCTGAGGTCAGGAGTTCAAGACCAGCCTGGCCAATATGGTGAAACCCCATCTCTACTAAAAATACAAAAAAATTGCCGGGCGCGGTGGCTCAAGCCTGTAATCCCAGCACTTTGGGAGGCCGAGGCGGGTGGATCACGAGGTCAAGAGATCGAGACCATCCTGGTAAACACGGCGAAACCCCGTCTCTACTAAAAATACAAAAAATTAGCTGGGCATGGTGGTGCGTGCCTGTAATCCCAGCTACTCAGGAGGCTGAGGCAGGAGAATTGCCTGAACCCAGGAGNAACCCCGTCTCTACTAAAACTACAAAAAATTAGCTGGGCATGGTGGCGTGTGCCTGTGGTCCCAGCTACTCAGGAGGCTGAGGCAGGAGAATTGCCTGAACCCAGGAGGCGGAGGTTGCGGTGAGCCGAGAATGCGCCATTGCACTCCAGCCTGGGGAACAAGAGCGAAACTCCGTCCCAAAAAAAAAAAAAAAAAAAAAAATTAGCTGGATGTGGTGGTGGGCGCCTGTAATCCCAGCTATTTGGGAGGCTGAGGCAGGAGAATTGCTTGAACCTGGGAGGCAGAGGTTGCAGCGAGCCAAGGTTGTGGCATTGCTTTCCAGCCTGGGTGACAAGAGCAAAAGTCTGTCTCAAAACAAAACAAGACAAAATTTGCACTAATGGTCTAAGAATATGAAAGAAGACACAGTTAATTCCTGAGGGTGAGGCTCTTAAAAAAGACACTTGGGCCTTGAAAGGATAAGCAGAACAATATATATATATTTTTAATAGAGATAGGGACTCCTTATGTTGCCCAATGTGGTCTCAAACTCCTGGACTCAAGCAATCCTCCTACTTTGGCCTCCCAAAGTGCTGAAATTATAGGCATGAATAACAACCTTTTTCTTTTAGATGGAGTTTCGCTCTCATTGCCCAGGCTTTAGTACAGTGTCACAGTCTCAGTTCACTGCAACCTCTGCCTCCTGGGTTCAAGCGATTCTCCTGCCTCAGCCTCCTGAGTAGCTGGGATTACAGGCACACACCACCATGCCCAGCTAATTTTTACAATATTTTTAGTAGAGACAGGGTTTCACCATGTTGGCCAGGCTGGTTTCGCCCACAAGTGATCTGCCCACCGCGGCCTCCCAAAGTGCTGGGATTACAGGCGTGAGCCACCTCACCTGGCCCAGAACAATAAACTTTTAATAGAAAGCCATCAAGGAAATGCAAATCAAAATCACAACCAGCTATCACTTCATACTTACTAGGATGGCTATAATAAAAAAGATAACCAGTTCTGGTAAGGGTGTGAAGAAATTGGAACCCTCATATACCACTTACGGCATTGCAAAACGATGCAGCTGCTTTGGAGGACAGTTGGGCAGTTCCTCAAACGGTTAGAGCATAGAGTTACCATATGACCTAGCAACTCCACTGCTAGAGAATTGAAAACATGCCCACACAGGGCCAGGTGCGGTGGCTCACGCCTGTAATCCCAGCACTTTGGGAGGCTGAAGCAGTTGGATCATTTGAGGCCAGGAGTTTAAGACCAGCCTGGCCAACATGGTGAAATTCTATCTTTACTAAAAATACAAAAATTAGTCAGGAGTTGTGGTGCATGCCTGTGTGGGAAGTAGAAAAGTTCCTTTTTAAAGTTTCCTTTCCTGTTAAAGACTAAGTATGCTAATAACTTTGTTAAGCCCTATCCTATGTAGCTGTTGAACATGCCATGCTTACAGGCACATAGTACATTCTATGTCCTTGTACTTTAACCAAAATATCTGTGCTGGACATGCTCACAGGCATGTCCCAGCTCTCCATTGCTTTCACCTGTTTAGAAAAGTTTTAAGTTGTTAGCCAGTTGGGTTTTAGCTTAGATGTGAGGGCTGGCTCCAACCAACGGAGATCAGACACAGAAGGAAGGATGACCCCAAATGCATAAGGAATAAATTTGTCTGTTTTCCTTTGTTCATTGTATTCTCATGGCACAATGGCTAGCGAGGGTACCCTTCCTGCAGTCCGTGAAGTAAAAATTGTGTTGCTGAAAGATCCTTTGTCTCAGTGCTAATTTTCTTTGTAGCACCAAACATCTATTTCCAACACCTGTAATCCCAGCTATTCAGGAGGTTGAGGTACAAGAATCGCCTCAACCCAGGAGGCAGAGATTGCAGTGAGTCGAGATTATGCCAGTGCACTCCAGCATGGGCAACAGAGTAAGACCCTGTCTCAAAAAAAGAGAGAGAGAAGAAAAGAAAAGCATATGCTTACGTACAACCTGTACACAAACTTCACAGCAGCACTATTCATAATAGCCCAAAGTGGAAACAAGACAAATGTTTATCAACTGTTAACTGGATAAATAAAATGTGATATATTAATATGATGGAGTATTTATTCAGCCATAAAAGGGAAGGAAATACTGAATATGAATTAAATCTGAAACATTATACAAAGAGACAGAAGCCAATAACAAAGGACCACATGTTGAATGATTCCATCTATATAAAATGTCCAGAATAGGCCAATCTATAGAGACAGAAAGTAAGTTACTGACTACGTAGGGCAGTGGGAAAGGAGTAATGGGAGGATTAAGTGGTGATAGGTAAGTAGGCGGGATTTCCTTTTGGGGATAATGAAATGTTCTAAAATTGATTATGGTAATGGATGCAAAACTGCATATACTAACAGCCAATGAATTGTATATTTTAAGTGTATGATGTGCAAACTTCACATCATACACTTGTATGGTGTGTGAATTGTATCTCAATAGAGTTGTTATAAAAATGTGACGAGATGCATGTTTATAGCAGCACAATTTGCAATTGCAAGGATATGGAACCAACCTAAGTGCCCATTGACCAACAAGTGGATAAAGAAAATATGGTATATATACACCATGGAATGCTACTCAGCCATAAAAAGGAACAAAATAATGTCTTTTGCAGCAACTTGGATGGAGCTGCGGACATCATTCTAAATGAAGTAACTCAGGAATGGAAAACCACATATTATATGTTCTTACCTATAAATGAGAGCCGAGTTATGAGGATGCAAAGGCACAAGAGTGATATAATGGACTTCGGGGACTGCAGGGAAAGGCTGGAAAGGGTGTGAGGGATAAAAGACTATATACTGGGTATAGCGTAAACTGCTCAGGTGACAGGTGCACTAAAATCTCAGAGATCATCACTAAAGAACTTATCCAGGTAACCAAAAACCACATGTACTCTAAAAACTATTGCAATTAATATATGGTTTTAAAAAATGTGATGAGGTTGGGAGGCCGAGGTGGGCGGATCACGAGACCAGCCTGGCCAAGATGGTGAAACCCTGTCTCTACCAAAAAATACAAAAATTAGCCAGGTGTGATGGTAGGCGCCTGTAATCCCAGCTACTCAGGAGGCTGAGGCAGAAAAATCGCTTGAACCTGGGAGGCGGAGGTTCCAGTGAGCCAAGATCATGCCACTGCACTCTAGCCTGAGTGACAGAGCAAGACTCC